>NC_092725.1:101366752-101672279 GCF_047496885.1 Scyliorhinus torazame
AGAGCGGAGATTTAAAAAAAGCAGGACCTGGGAGTCAGAGCGGAGATTTAAAAAGAGCAGGAGCTGAGAGTCAGAGCAGAGATTTAAAAAGAGCGGGAGCTGAGAGTCAGAGAGGAGATTTAAAAAGAGCGGGGTTGTGAGTATGAGAGGAAATTTAAAAAGAATGGGAGCTGAGAGTCAGAGCGGAGATTTAAAAAGAGCAGGAGTTGAGAGTCAGAGCGAAGATTTAAAAAGAGCGGGGTTGTGAGTCAGAGAGGATATTTAAAAAGAGCGGGAGCTGTGAGTCAGAGCGGAGATTTAAAAAGAGCGGGAGCTGGGAGTCAGAGAGCAGATTTAAAAATAGCGGGGTTGTGAGTCAGAGAGGAGATTTAAAAAGAGCGGGGTTGTGCGTCAGAGAGGAGAGTTAAAAAGAGCGGGAGCTGGGAGTCAGAGAGGAGATTTAAAAAGAGCGGGAGCTAGAGTCAGAGCGAAGATTTAAAAAGAGCGGGAGCTGAGACTCAGAGCGGAGATTTAAAAATAGCGGGGTTGTGAGTCAGAGTCGATATTTAAAAAGAGCGGGAGCTGAGAGACAGAGCGAAGATTTAAAAAGAGCGGGATCTGGGAGTCAGAGCGGAGATTTAAAAAGAGCGGGGTTGAGAGTCAGAGCGGAGATTTAAAAAGAGTGGGAGATGAGAGTCAGAGCAAAGATTTAAAAAGAGCGGGAGCTGAGAGTCAGTGCGGGGATTTAAAAAGAGCGGGGTTGTGAGTCAGAGCGAAGATTTAAAAAGAGCGGGAGCTGAGAGTCAGAGCAGAGATTTAAAAAGAGCGGGAGCTGAGAGTCAGAGAGGAGATTTAAAAAGAGCGGGGTTGTGAGTCAGAGAGGAAATTTAAAGAGAGCGGGAGCTGAGAGTCAGAGCGAAGATTTAAAAAGAGCGGGGTTGTGAGTCAGAGAGGAGATTAAAAAAGAGCGGGGGCTGTGAGTCAGAGCGAAGATTTAAAAAGAGCAGGAGAAGTGAGCCACAGCGGAGATTTAAAAAGAGCAGGACCTGGGAGTCAGAGCGGAGATTTAAAAAGAGCAGGAGCTGAGAGTCAGAGCAGAGATTTAAAAAGGGCGGGAGCTGAGAGTCAGAGAGGAGATTTAAAAAGAGCAGGACCTGGGAGTCAGAGCGGAGATTTAAAAAAGAGCGAAGTTGTGAGTCAGAGCGAAGATTTAAAAAGAGCAGGGTTGTGAGTCAGAGCGAAGATTTAAAAAGAGCGGGGTTGTGAGTCAGAGCGAAGATTTAAAAAGAGCGGGAGCTGTGAGTCAGAGCGGAGATTTAAAAAGAGCGGGAGCTAGGAGTCAGAGAGGTGAATTAAAAAGAGCGGGAGCTGAGAGTCAGAGCGGAGATTTAAAAAGAGCGGGAGCTGTGAGTGAGAGATGAGTTTTAAAAAGAGCGGGAGCTGAGAGTCAGTGCGAAGATTTAAAAAGAGCAGGAGCTGAGAGTCGGAGCAGAGATTTAAAAAGAGTGGGAGCTGAGATTCAGAGCGGAGATTTAAAAAGAGCGGGGGCTGAGAGTCAGACCGGGGATTTAAAAAGACCGGGAGCTGTGAGTCAGGGTGAAGATTTAAAAAGCACGGGGTTGTGAGTCAGAGGGAAGATTTAAAAAGAGCGGGGTTGTGAGTCAGAGCGAAGATTTAAAAAGAGCGGGGTTGTGGGTCAGGGCGAAGATTCAAAAAGCACGGGAGCTGCGAGTCAGAGCGGAGATTTAAAAAGAGCGGGAGCAGAGGGCAGAGAGTAGATTTAACAAGAGTGGGAGCTAGGTGTCAGAGAGGAGATTTAAAATAGAGCGGGAGCTGAGAGTCAGAGAGGAGATTTAAAAAGAACGGGGTTGTGAGTATGAGAGGAAATTTAAAAAGAACGGGAGCTGAGAGTCAGAGCGGAGATTTAAAAAGAGCAGGAGCTGAGAGTCAGAGCGAAGATTTAAAAAGAGAGGGAGCTCAGAGTCAGAGTGAAGATTTAAAAAGAGCGGGGTTGTGAGTCAGAGCGGAGATTTAAAAAGAGCGGGAGCTGAGAGTCAGAGTGAAGATTTAAAAAGAGCGGGGTTGTGAGACAGAGAGGATATTTAAAAAGAGCGGGAGCTGTGAGTCAGAGCCGAGATTTAAAAAGAGCGGGAGCTGGGAGTCAGAGAGGAGATTTAAAAAGAGCGGGAGCTAGAGTCAGATCGAAGATTTAAAAAGAGCGGGAGCTGAGAGTCAGAGAGCAGATTTAAAAATAGCGGGGTTGTGAGTCAGAGAGGAGATTTAAAAAGAGAGGGGTTGTGCGTCAGAGAGGAGATTTAAAAAGAGCGGGAGCTGGGAGTCAGAGAGGAGATTTAAAAAGAGCGGGAGCTAGAGTCAGAGCGAAGATTTAAAAAGAGCGGGAGCTGGGAGTCAGAGCGAAGATTTAAAAAGAGCGGGGTTGAGAGTCAGAGCGGAGATTTAAAAAGAGTGGGAGATGAGAGTCAGGGCGAAGATTTAAAAAGAGCGGGAGCTGAGAGTCAGAGCGGGGATTTAAAAAGAGCGGGGTTGTGAGTCAGAGCGAAGATTTAAATGGAGCGGGTTGTGAGTCAGAGCGAAGATTTAAAAAGAGCGGGTTGTGAGTCAGAGCGAAGATTTAAAAAGAGCGGGGTTGTGAGTCAGAGCGAAAATTTAAAAGGAGCGGGTTGTGAGTCAGAGCGAAGATTTAAAAAGAGCGGGGTTGTGAGTCAGAGAGGAGATTTAAACAGAGCGGGAGCTGTGAGTCAGAGCGAAGATTTAAAAAGAGCGGGAGAAGTGAGTCAGAGCGGAGATTTAAAAAGAGCAGGACCTGGGAGTCAGAGCGGAGATTTAAAAAGAGCAGGAGCTGAGAGTCAGAGCAAAGATTTATAAAGAGCGGGAGCTGAGAGTCAGAGAGGAGATTTAAAAAGAGCAGGACCTGGGAGTCAGAGCGGAGATTTAAAAAAGAACGAGGTGGTGAGTCAGAGCGAAGATTTAAAAAGAGCGGGAGCTGTGAGTCAGAGCAGAGATTTAAAAAGAGCGGGAGCTGAGAGTCAGAGAGGAGATTTAAAAAGAGCGGGGTTGTGAGTCAGAGAGGAAATTTAAAGATAGCGGGAGCTGAGAGTGAGAGCGAAGATTTAAAAAGAGCGGGAGAAGTGAGTCAGAGCGGAGATTTAAAAAGAGCAGGACCTGGGAGTCAGAGCGGAGACTTAAGAAGAGTAGGAGCTGAGAATCAGAGCAGAGATTTTAAAAGAGCGGGAGCTGAGAGTCAGAGTGGAGATTTAAAAAGAGCAGGACCTGGGAGTCAGAGCGGAGATTTAAAAAAGTGCGAGGTTGTGAGTCAGAGCGAAGATTTAAAAAGAGAGGGGTTGTGAGTCTGAGCGAAGATTTAAAAAAAGCGGGAGCTGTGAGTCAGAGCGGAGATTTAAAAAGAGCAGGAGCTGGAAGTCAGAGAGGTGATTTAAAAAGAGCGGGAGCTGAGAGTCAGAGCGAAGATTTAAAAAGAGCGGGTTGTGAGTCAGAGCGAAGATTTAAAAAGAGCGGGGTTGTAAGTCAGAGCGAAAATTTAAAAGGAGCGGGTTGTGAGTCAGAGCGAAGATTTAAAAAGAGCGGGGTTGTGAGTCAGAGAGGAGATTTAAAAAGAGCGGGAGCTGTGAGTCAGAGCGAAGATTTAAAAAGAGCGGGAGAAGTGAGTCAGAGCGGAGATTTAAAAAGAGCAGGACCTGGGAGTCAGAGCGGAGATTTAAAAGAGCAGGAGCTGAGAGTCAGAGCAGAGATTTATAAAGAGCGGGAGCTGAGAGTCAGAGAGGAGATTTAAAAAGAGCAGGACCTGGGAGTCAGAGCGGAGATTTAAAAAAGAACGAGGTTGTGAGTCAGAGCGAAGATTTAAAAAGAGCGGGAGTTGTGAGTCAGAGCAGAGATTTAAAAAGAGCGGGAGCTGAGAGTCAGAGAGGAGATTTAAAAAGAGCGGGGTTGTGAGTCAGAGAGGAAATTTAAAGTGAGCGGGAGCTGAGAGTCAGAGCGAAGAATGAAAAAGAGCGGGAGAAGTGAGTCAGAGCGGAGATTTAAAAAGAGCAGGACCTGGGAGTCAGAGCGGAGATTTAAAAAGAGCATGAGCTGAGAATCACAGCAGAGATTTTAAAAGAGCGGGAGCTGAGAGTCAGAGTGGAGAATTAAAAAGAGCAGGACCTGGGAGTCAGAGCAGAGATTTAAAAAAGTGCGAGGTTGTGAGTCAGAGCGAAGATTTAAAAAGAGCGGGGTTGTGAGTCTGAGCGAAGATTTAAAAAGAGCGGGAGCTGTGAGTCAGAGCGGAGATTTAAAAAGAGCGGGAGCTGGGAGTCAGAGAGGTGATTTAAAAAGAGCGGGAGCTGAGAGTCAGAGCGGAGATTTAAAAATAGCGGGAGCTGAGAGTCAGAGCAGAGATTTAACAAGAGCGGGGTGGTGAGTCAGAGAGAAGTTTTAAAAAGAATGGGAGCTGTGAGTGAGAGAGGAGTTTTAAAAAGAGTGGGAGCTGGGAGTCAGAGCGAAGATTTAAAAAGAGTGGGAGCAGTGAGTTGGAGCGGAGATTTAAAAAGAGCGGGAGCTGAGAGTCAGAGCGAAGATTTAGAAAGAGCAGGAGCTGAGAGTTGGAGCAGAGATTTAAAAAGAGCGGGAGCTGAGAGTCAGAGCGGAGATTTAAAAAGAGCGGTGGCTGAGAGTCAGACCGGGGATTTAAAAAGAGCGGGAGCTGTGAGTCAGGGCGAAGATTTAAAAAGCACGGGGTTGTGAGTCAGAGGAAAGATTTAAAAAGAGCGGAGTTGTGAGTCAGAGCGAAGATTTAAAAAGAGCGGGGTTGTGAGTCAGGGCAAAGATTTAAAAAGCACGGGAGATGCGAGTCAGAGCGGAGATTTAAAAAGAGCGGGAGCTGGGAGTCAGAGAGGAGATTTAAAAAGAGCGGGAGCTGAGAGTCAGAGCGGAGATTTAAAAAGAGCGGGAGCTGAGAGTCAGAGCTGAGAGTTAACAAGAGCGGGGTGGTGAGTCAGAGCGAAGATTTAAAAAGAGCGGGAGCTGTGAGTGAGAGCGGAGATTTAAAAAGAGCGGGAGCTGGGCGTCAGAGAGGAGTTTAAAAAGAGTGGGAGCTGAGAGTCAGAGCGGAGATTGAAAAAAAGCGGGAGCTGAGAGTCAGAGCAGAGATTTAAAATGAGCGGGGTTGTGAGTCAGAGCGAAGATTTAAAAAGAGCGGGAGCTGAGAGTCAGAGCAGAGATTTAAAAAGAGAGGGAGCTGAGAGTCAGAGAGGAGATTTAAAAAGAGCGGGGTTTTGAGTCAGAGAAGAAATTTAAAAAGAGCGGGAACTGTGAGTCAGAGCGAAGATTTAAAAGGAGCGGGAGAAGTGAGTCAGAGCGGAGATTTAAAAAGAGCAGGACCTGGGAGTCAGAGCGGAGATTTAAAAAGAGCAGGAGCTGAGAGTCAGAGCAGAGATTTATAAAGAGCGGGAGCTGAGAGTCAGAGAGGAGATTTAAAAAGAGCAGGACCTGGGAGTCAGAGCGGAGATTTAAAAAAGAACGAGGTTGTGAGTCAGAGCGAAGATTTAAAAAGAGCGGGAGCTGTGAGTCAGAGCAGAGATTTAAAAAGAGCGGGTGCTGAGAGTCAGTGAGGAGATTTAAAAAGAGCGGGGTTGTGAGTCAGAGAGGAAATTTAAAGAGAGCGAGAGCTGAGAGTCAGAGCGAAGATTTAAAAAGAGCGTGAGAAGTGAGTCAGTGCGGAGATTTAAAAAGAGCGGGAGCTGTGAGTCAGAGCGGAGATTTAAAAAGAGCAGGAGCTGAGAATCAGAGCAGAGATTTTAAAAGAGCGGGAGCTGAGAGTCAGAGTGGAGATTTAAAAAGAGCAGGACCTGGGAGTCAGAGCGGAGATTTAAAAAAGTGCGAGGTTGTGAGTCAGAGCGACGATTTAAAAAGAGCGGGGTTGTGAGTCTGAGCGAAGATTTAAAAAGAGCGGGAGCTGTGAGTCAGAGCGGAGATTTAAAAAGAGCGGGAGCTGGGAGTCAGAGAGGTGATTGAAAAAGAGCGGGAGCTGAGAGTCAGAGCGAAGATTTAAAAAGAGCGGGAGCAGTGAGTCAGAGCGGAGATTTAAAAAGAGCGGGAGCTGAGAGTCAGAGCAGAGATTTAAAAAGAGCGGGAGCTGAGAGTCAGAGCGGAGAATCAAAAAGAGCGGGAGCTGAGAGTCAGAGCGGTGATTTAAAAAGAGCAGGAGCTGTGAGTGAGAGAGGAGATTTAAAAAGAGCGGGAGCTGTGAGTCAGAGCGAAGATTTAAAAAGAGCGGGAGCAGTGAGTCAGAGCGGAGATTTAAAAAGAGCGAGCGCTGAGAGTCAGAGCGAAGATTTAAAAAGAGCAGGTGCTGAGAGTCGGAGCAGAGATTTAAAAAGAGCGGGCGCTGAGAGTCAGGGCGGGGATTTAAAAAGAGCGGGAGCTGTGAGTCAGGGCGAAAATTAAAAAATCGCGGGGTTGTGACTCAGAGGTAAGATTTAAAAAGTGCGGGGTTGTGAGTCAGAGCGAAGATTTAAAAAGAGCGGGGTTGTGAGTCAGGGTGAAGATTTAAAAAGAGCGGGGTTGTGAGTCAGAGAGAAGAATTAAAAAGAGCGGGAGCTGAGAGTCAGAGCGGAGATTTAAAAAGAGCGGGAGCTGAGAGTCAGAGCAGATATTTAATAAGAGCGGGGTGGTGAGTCAGAGCGAAGATCTAAAAAGAGCGGGAGCTGTGAGTGAGAGAGGAGATTTAAAAAGAGCGGGAGCTGTGAGTCAGAGCGAAGATTTAAAAAGAGCGGGAGCAGTGAGTCAGAGCGGTGATTTAAAAAGAGCGGGAGCTGAGAGTCAGAGCGAAGATTTAAAAAGAGCAGGAGCTGAGAGTCGGAGCAGAGATTTAAAAAGGGCGGCAGCTGAGAGTCAGAGAGGAGATTTAAAAAGAGCAGGACCTGGCAGTCAGAGCGGAGATTTAAAAAAGAGCGGGGTTGTGAGTCAGAGCGAAGATTTAAAAAGAGCGGGAGCTGTGAGTCAGAGCGGAGATTTATAAAGTGCGGGAGCTGGGAGTCAGAGAGGAGATTTAAAAAGAGCGGCAGCTGAGAGTCCGAGCGGAGATTTAAAAAGAGCGGGAGCTTGGAGTCAGAGAGGAGATTTAAAAAGAGCGGGGTTGTGAGTCAGAGCGAAGATTTTAAAAGAGCGGGTGCTGTGAGTGAGAGCGGAGATTTAAAATGAGCGGGAGCTGGAAGTCAGAGAGGAGGTTTAAAAAGAGCGGGAGCTGAGAGTCAGAGAGGAGATTAAAAAAGAGCGGGGTTGTGAGTGAGAGAGGAGATTTAAAAAGAGCGGGAGCTGCGCGTCAGAGAGGAGATTTAAAAAGAGCGGGAGCTGAGAGTCAGAGAGGAGATTTAAAATGAGCGGGATTGTGAGTCAGAGAGGAGATTTAAAAGAGCGGGGTTGTGATACAGAGAGGAGATTTAAAAAGAGTGGGAGCTCAGAGTCAGAGCGGACGTTTAAAAAGAGCGGGGTTGTGAGTCAGATCGGAGATTTAAAAAGAGCGGCAGCTGAGAGTCAGAGAGGAGATTTAAAAAGAGCGGGGTTGTGAGTCAGAGAGGAGATTTAAAAAGAGCGGGAGCAGAGAGTCAGAGCGGTGATTGAAAAAGAGCAGGAGCTGATATTGAGAGAGGAGATTTAAAAAGAGCGGGAGCTGCGAGTCAGAGAGCAGATTTAAAAAGAGCGCTAGCTGGGAGTCAGAGAGCAGAAATAAAAAGAGCGGGGTTGTGAGTCAGAGCGAAGATTTAAAAAGAGCGAGAGCTGTGAGTGAGAGCGGAGATTTAAAATGAGCGGGAGCTGGAAGTCAGAGAGGAGATTTAAAAAGAGCGGGAGCTGAGAGTCAGAGAGGAGATTTAAAAAGAGCAGGACCTGGGAGCCAGAGCGGAGATTTAAAAAAGAGCGGGGTTGTGAGTCAGAGCGAAGATTTAAAAAGAGCGTTGTTGTGATTCAGAGCGAAGATTTAAAAAGAGCGGGAGCTGTGAGTCAGAGCGGAGATTTAAAAAGAGCGGGAGCTGGGAGTCAGAGAGGAGATTTAAAAAGAGCGGGAGCTGAGAGTCAGAGCGGAGATTTAAAAAGAGCGGGAGCTGAGAGTCAGAGCGGAGATTGAAAAAGAGCAGGAGCTGAGAGTGAGAGATGTGATTTAAAAAGAGCGGGAGCTGCGAGTCAGAGAGCAGATTTAAAAAGAGCGCGAGCTGGGAGTCAGAGAGCAGATTTAAAAAGAGCGGGGTTGTGAGTCAGAGCGGAGATTTAAAAAGAGCGGGGTTGTGAGTCAGAACGGAGATTTAAAAAGAGCGGGAGTTGGGAGTCAGAGAGGAGATTTAAAAAGAGCGGGGTTGTGAGTCAGAGAGGAAATTTAAAAAGAGCGGGAGCTGGGAGTCAGAGAGGAGATTTAAAATGTG
Source organism: Scyliorhinus torazame (assembly GCF_047496885.1). Classification (NCBI taxonomy): domain Eukaryota; kingdom Metazoa; phylum Chordata; class Chondrichthyes; order Carcharhiniformes; family Scyliorhinidae; genus Scyliorhinus; species Scyliorhinus torazame. The sequence goes on from NC_092725.1 coordinate 101,375,164, forward strand.
CGGGACCTGAGAGTCAGAGAGGAGATTTAAAATGAGCGGGAGCTGGGAGACAGAGAGGAGATTTAAAGAGAGCGGGGTTGTGAGTCAGAGCGGAGATTTAAAAAGAGCGGGAGCTGAGAGACAGAGCGAAGATTTAAAAAGAGCGGGAGTTGGGAGTCAGAGCGGAGATTTAAAAAGAGCGGGAGCTGGGAGTCAGAGAGGAGATTTAAAAAGAGCGGGGTTGTGAGTCAGAGAGGAAATTTAAAATGAGCGGGAGCTGGGAGTCAGAGAGGAGATTTAAAGAGAGCGGGAGCTGAGAGTCAGAGCGGAGATTTGAAAAGAGCGGGGTTGTGAGTCAGAGCGGAGATTTTAAAAGAGCGGGAGCTGGGAGTCAGAGAGGAGATTTAAGAAGAGCGGGAGCTGAGAGTCAGAGCAGAGATTTAACAAGAGCGGGGTGGTGAGTCAGAGCGCAGATTTAAAAAGAGTGGGAGCTGTGAGTGAGAGCGGAGATTTAAAAAGAGCGGGAGCTGAGAGTCTGAGCGAAGATTTAAAAAGAGCAGGAGCTGTGAGTCAGAGCGAAGATTTAAAAAGAGCGGGAGCAGTGAGTCAGAGCGGAGATTTAAAAAGAGCGGGAGCTGAGAGTCAGAGCAGAGATTTAAAAAGAGCGGGAGCTGAGAGTCAGAGCGGAGAATCAAAAAGAGCGGGAGCTGAGAGTCAGAGCGGTGATTTAAAAAGAGCAGGAGCTGTGAGTGAGAGAGGAGATTTAAAAAGAGCGGGAGCTGTGAGTCAGAGCGAAGATTTAAAAAGAGCGGGAGCAGTGAGTCAGAGCGGAGATTTAAAAAGAGCGGGCGCTGAGAGTCAGAGCGAAGATTTAAAAAGAGCAGGAGCTGAGAGTCGGAGCAGAGATTTAAAAAGAGCGGGCGCTGAGAGTCAGGGCGGGGATTTAAAAAGAGCGGGAGCTGTGAGTCAGGGCGAAAATTTAAAAATCGCGGGGTTGTGACTCAGAGGTAAGATTTAAAAAGTGCGGGGTTGTGAGTCAGAGCGAAGATTTAAAAAGAGCGGGGTTGTGAGTCAGGGCGAAGATTTAAAAAGAGCGGGGTTGTGAGTCAGAGAGAAGAATTAAAAAGAGCGGGAGCTGAGAGTCAGAGCGGAGATTTAAAAAGAGCGGGAGCTGAGAGTCAGAGCAGATATTTAATAAGAGCGGGGTGGTGAGTCAGAGCGAAGATCTAAAAAGAACGGGAGCTGTGAGTGAGAGAGGAGATTTAAAAAGAGCGGGAGCTGTGAGTCAGAGCGAAGATTTAAAAAGAGCGGGAGCAGTGAGTCAGAGCGGTGATTTAAAAAGAGCGGGAGCTGAGAGTCAGAGCGAAGATTTAAAAAGAGCAGGAGCTGAGAGTCGGAGCAGAGATTTAAAAAGGGCGGGAGCTGAGAGTCAGAGAGGAGATTTAAAAAGAGCAGGACCTGGCAGTCAGAGCGGAGATTTAAAAAAGAGCGGGGTTGTGAGTCAGAGCGAAGATTTAAAAAGAGCGGGAGCTGTGAGTCAGAGCGGAGATTTATAAAGTGCGGGAGCTGGGAGTCAGAGAGGAGATTTAAAAAGAGCGGCAGCTGAGAGTCCGAGCGGAGATTTAAAAAGAGCGGGAGCTTGGAGTCAGAGAGGAGATTTAAAAAGAGCGGGGTTCTGAGTCAGAGCGAAGATTTTAAAAGAGCGGGTGCTGTGCGTGAGAGCGGAGATTTAAAATGAGCGGGAGCTGGAAGTCAGAGAGGAGGTTTAAAAAAAGCGGGAGCTGAGAGTCAGAGAGGAGATTAAAAAAGAGCGGGGTTGTGAGTGAGAGAGGAGATTTAAAAAGAGCGGGAGCTGCGCGTCAGAGAGGAGATTTAAAAAGAGCGGCAGCTGAGAGTCAGAGAGGAGATTTAAAATGAGCGGGATTGTGAGTCAGAGAGGAGATTTAAAAGAGCGGGGTTGTGATACAGAGAGGAGATTTAAAAAGAGTGGGAGCTCAGAGTCAGAGCGGAGGTTTAAAAAGAGCGGGGTTGTGAGTCAGATCGGAGATTTAAAAAGAGCGGCAGCTGAGAGTCAGAGAGGAGATTTAAAAAGAGCGGGGTTGTGAGTCAGAGAGGAGATTTAAAAAGAGCGGGAGCAGAGAGTCAGAGCGGTGATTGAAAAAGAGCAGGAGCTGATATTGAGAGAGGAGATTTAAAAAGAGCGGGAGCTGCGAGTCAGAGAGCAGATTTAAAAAGAGCGCTAGCTGGGAGTCAGAGAGCAGAAATAAAAAGAGCGGGGTTGTGAGTCAGAGCGAAGATTTAAAAAGAGCGAGAGCTGTGAGTGAGAGCGGAGATTTAAAATGAGCGGGAGCTGGAAGTCAGAGAGGAGATTTAAAAAGAGCGGGAGCTGAGAGTCAGAGAGGAGATTTAAAAAGAGCAGGACCTGGGAGCCAGAGCGGAGATTTAAAAAAGAGCGGGGTTGTGAGTCAGAGCGAAGATTTAAAAAGAGCGGTGTTGTGATTCAGAGCGAAGATTTAAAAAGAGCGGGAGCTGTGAGTCAGAGCGGAGATTTAAAAAGAGCGGGAGCTGGGAGTCAGAGAGGAGATTTAAAAAGAGCGGGAGCTGAGAGTCAGAGCGGAGATTTAAAAAGAGCGGGAGCTGAGAGTCAGAGCGGAGATTATAAAAGAGCAGGAGCTGAGAGTGAGAGATGTGATTTAAAAAGAGCGGGAGCTGCGAGTCAGAGAGCAGATTTAAAAAGAGCGCGAGCTGGGAGTCAGAGAGCAGATTTAAAAAGAGCGGGGTTGTGAGTCAGAGCGGAGATTTAAAAAGAGCGGGGTTGTGAGTCAGAACGGAGATTTAAAAAGAGCGGGAGTTGGGAGTCAGAGAGGAGATTTAAAAAGAGCGGGGTTGTGAGTCAGAGAGGAAATTTAAAAAGAGCGGGAGCTGGGAGTCAGAGAGGAGATTTAAAATGTGCGGGACCTGAGAGTCAGAGAGGAGATTTAAAATGAGCGGGAGCTGGGAGACAGAGAGGAGATTTAAAGAGAGCGGGGTTGTGAGTCAGAGCGGAGATTTAAAAAGAGCGGGAGCTGAGAGACAGAGCGAAGATTTAAAAAGAGCGGGAGTTGGGAGTCAGAGCGGAGATTTAAAAAGAGCGGGAGCTGGGAGTCAGAGAGGAGATTTAAAAAGAGCGGGGTTGTGAGTCAGAGAGGAAATTTAAAATGAGCGGGAGCTGGGAGTCAGAGAGGAGATTTAAAGAGAGCGGGAGCTGAGAGTCAGAGCGGAGATTTGAAAAGAGCAGGAGCTGAGAGTCAGAGCAGAGATTTAAAAAGAGCGGGAGCTGAGAGTCAGAGAGGAGATTTAAAAAGAGCAGGACCTCGGAGTCAGAGCGGAGATTTAAAAAAGAGCGAGGTTGTGAGTCAGAGCGAAGATTTAAAAAGAGCGGGAGCTGTGAGTCAGAGAGGAGATTTAAAAAGAGCGGGAGCTTGGAGTCAGAGAGGAGATTTAAAAAGAGCGGGGTTGTGAGTCAGAGCGAAGATTTTAAAAGGGCGGGAGCTGTGAGTGAGAGCGGAGATTTAAAATGAGCGGGAGCTGGAAGTCAGAGAGGAGATTTAAAAAGAGCGGGAGCTGAGAGTCAGAGAGGAGATTAAAAAAGAGCGGGGTTGTGAGTGAGAGAGGAGATTTAAAAAGAGCGGGAGCTGCGCGTCAGAGAGGAGATTTAAAAAGAGCGGGAGCTGAGAGTCAGAGAGGAGATTTAAAAAGAGCGGGGTTGTGAGTCAGAGAGGAGATTTAAAAGAGCGGGGTTGTGATGCAGAGAGGAGATTTAAAAAGAGTGGGAGCTGAGAGTCAGAGCGGAGGTTTAAAAAGAGCGGGGTTGTGAGTCAGAGCGGAGATGTAAAAAGAGCGGGAGCTGAGAGTCAGAGAGGAGATTTAAAAAGAGCGGGGTTGTGAGTCAGAGAGGAGATTTAAAAAGAGCGGGAGCAGAGAGTCAGAGCGGAGATTGAAAAAGAGCAGGAGCTGATATTGAGAGAGGAGATTTAAAAAGAGCGGGAGCTGCGAGTCAGAGAGCAGATTTAAAAAGAGCGCGAGCTGGGAGTCAGGGAGCAGATATAAAAAGAGCGGGGTTGTGAGTCAGAGCGGAGATTTAAAAAGAGCGGGGTTGTGAGTCAGAGCGGAGATTTAAAAAGAGCGGGAGATGAGAGACAGAGCGAAGATTTAAAAAGAGCGGGAGTTGGGAGTCAGAGCGGAGATTTAAAAAGAGCGGGAGCAGGGAGTCAGAGCGGAGATTTAAAAAGAGCGGGAGCTGAGAGTCAGAGCAGAGATTTAACAAGAGCGGGGTGGTGCGTCAGAGCGAAGATTTAAAAAGAGCGGGGTTGTGAGTCAGAGCAGAGATTTTAAAAGAGCGGGAGCTGGGAGTCAGAGAGGAGATTTAAGAAGAGCGGGAGCTGAGAGTCAGAGCAGAGATTTAACAAGAGCGGGGTGGTGAGTCAGAGCGCAGATTTAAAAAGAGTGGGAGCTGTGAGTGAGAGCGGAGATTTAAAAAGAGCGGGAGCTGAGAGTCTGAGCGAAGATTTAAAAAGAGCAGGAGCTGTGAGTCAGAGCGAAGATTTAAAAAGAGCGGGAGCAGTGAGTCAGAGCGGAGATTTAAAAAGAGCGGGAGCTGAGAGTCAGAGCAGAGATTTAAAAAGAGCGGGAGCTGAGAGTCAGAGCGGAGAATCAAAAAGAGCGGGAGCTGAGAGTCAGAGCGGTGATTTAAAAAGAGCAGGAGCTGTGAGTGAGAGAGGAGATTTAAAAAGAGCGGGAGCTGTGAGTCAGAGCGAAGATTTAAAAAGAGCGGGAGCAGTGAGTCAGAGCGGAGATTTAAAAAGAGCGGGCGCTGAGAGTCAGAGCGAAGATTTAAAAAGAGCAGGAGCTGAGAGTCGGAGCAGAGATTTAAAAAGAGCGGGCGCTGAGAGTCAGGGCGGGGATTTAAAAAGAGCGGGAGCTGTGAGTCAGGGCGAAAATTTAAAAATCGCGGGGTTGTGACTCAGAGGTAAGATTTAAAAAGTGCGGGGTTGTGAGTCAGAGTGAAGATTTAAAAAGAGCGGGGTTGTGAGTCAGGGCGAAGATTTAAAAAGAGCGGGGTTGTGAGTCAGAGAGAAGAATTAAAAAGAGCGGGAGCTGAGAGTCAGAGCGGAGATTTAAAAAGAGCGGGAGCTGAGAGTCAGAGCAGATATTTAATAAGAGCGGGGTGGTGAGTCAGAGCGAAGATCTAAAAAGAGCGGGAGCTGTGAGTGAGAGAGGAGATTTAAAAAGAGCGGGAGCAGTGAGTCAGAGCGGTGATTTAAAAAGAGCGGGAGCTGAGAGTCAGAGCGAAGATTTAAAAAGAGCAGGAGCTGAGAGTCGGAGCAGAGATTTAAAAAGGGCGGGAGCTGAGAGTCAGAGAGGAGATTTAAAAAGAGCAGGACCTGGCAGTCAGAGCGGAGATTTAAAAAAGAGCAGGGTTGTGAGTCAGAGCGAAGATTTAAAAAGAGCGGGAGCTGTGAGTCAGAGCGGAGATTTATAAAGTGCGGGAGCTGGGAGTCAGAGAGGAGATTTAAAAAGAGCGGCAGCTGAGAGTCCGAGCGGAGATTTAAAAAGAGCGGGAGCTTGGAGTCAGAGAGGAGATTTAAAAAGAGCGGGGTTCTGAGTCAGAGCGAAGATTTTAAAAGAGCGGGTGCTGTGAGTGAGAGCGGAGATTTAAAATGAGCGGGAGCTGGAAGTCAGAGAGGAGGTTTAAAAAGAGCGGGAGCTGAGAGTCAGAGAGGAGATTAAAAAAGAGCGGGGTTGTGAGTGAGAGAGGAGATTTAAAAAGAGCGGGAGCTGCGCGTCAGAGAGGAGATTTAAAAAGAGCGGGAGCTGAGAGTCAGAGAGGAGATTTAAAATGAGCGGGATTGTGAGTCAGAGAGGAGATTTAAAAGAGCGGGGTTGTGATACAGAGAGGAGATTTAAAAAGAGTGGGAGCTCAGAGTCAGAGCGGAGGTTTAAAAAGAGCGGGGTTGTGAGTCAGATCGGAGATTTAAAAAGAGCGGCAGCTGAGAGTCAGAGAGGAGATTTAAAAAGAGCGGGGTTGTGAGTCAGAGAGGAGATTTAAAAAGAGCGGGAGCAGAGAGTCAGAGCGGTGATTGAAAAAGAGCAGGAGCTGATATTGAGAGAGGAGATTTAAAAAGAGCGGGAGCTGCGAGTCAGAGAGCAGATTTAAAAAGAGCGCTAGCTGGGAGTCAGAGAGCAGAAATAAAAAGAGCGGGGTTGTGAGTCAGAGCGAAGATTTAAAAAGAGCGAGAGCTGTGAGTGAGAGCGGAGATTTAAAAAGAGCAGGAGCTGTGAGTCAGAGCGAAGATTTAAAAAGAGCGGGAGCAGTGAGTCAGAGCGGAGATTTAAAAAGAGCGGGAGCTGAGAGTCAGAGCAGAGATTTAAAAAGAGCGGGAGCTGAGAGTCAGAGCGGAGAATCAAAAAGAGCGGGAGCTGAGAGTCAGAGCGGTGATTTAAAAAGAGCAGGAGCTGTGAGTGAGAGAGGAGATTTAAAAAGAGCGGGAGCTGTGAGTCAGAGCGAAGATTTAAAAAGAGCGGGAGCAGTGAGTCAGAGCGGAGATTTAAAAAGAGCGGGCGCTGAGAGTCAGAGCGAAGATTTAAAAAGAGCAGGAGCTGAGAGTCGGAGCAGAGATTTAAAAAGAGCGGGCGCTGAGAGTCAGGGCGGGGATTTAAAAAGAGCGGGAGCTGTGAGTCAGGGCGAAAATTTAAAAATCGCGGGGTTGTGACTCAGAGGTAAGATTTAAAAAGTGCGGGGTTGTGAGTCAGAGCGAAGATTTAAAAAGAGCGGGGTGGTGAGTCAGAGCGAAGATCTAAAAAGAGCGGGAGCTGTGAGTGAGAGAGGAGATTTAAAAAGAGCGGGAGCTGTGAGTCAGAGCGAAGATTTAAAAAGAGCGGGAGCAGTGAGTCAGAGCGGTGATTTAAAAAGAGCGGGAGCTGAGAGTCAGAGCGAAGATTTAAAAAGAGCAGGAGCTGAGAGTCGGAGCAGAGATTTAAAAAGGGCGGGAGCTGAGAGTCAGAGAGGAGATTTAAAAAGAGCAGGACCTGGCAGTCAGAGCGGAGATTTAAAAAAGAGCGGGGTTGTGAGTCAGAGCGAAGATTTAAAAAGAGCGGGAGCTGTGAGTCAGAGCGGAGATTTATAAAGTGCGGGAGCTGGGAGTCAGAGAGGAGATTTAAAAAGAGCGGCAGCTGAGAGTCCGAGCGGAGATTTAAAAAGAGCGGGAGCTTGGAGTCAGAGAGGAGATTTAAAAAGAGCGGGGTTCTGAGTCAGAGCGAAGATTTTAAAAGAGCGGGTGCTGTGAGTGAGAGCGGAGATTTAAAATGAGCGGGAGCTGGAAGTCAGAGAGGAGGTTTAAAAAGAGCGGGAGCTGAGAGTCAGAGAGGAGATTAAAAAAGAGCGGGGTTGTGAGTGAGAGAGGAGATTTAAAAAGAGCGGGAGCTGCGCGTCAGAGAGGAGATTTAAAAAGAGCGGGAGCTGAGAGTCAGAGAGGAGATTTAAAATGAGCGGGATTGTGAGTCAGAGAGGAGATTTAAAAGAGCGGGGTTGTGATACAGAGAGGAGATTTAAAAAGAGTGGGAGCTCAGAGTCAGAGCGGAGGTTTAAAAAGAGCGGGGTTGTGAGTCAGATCGGAGATTTAAAAAGAGCGGCAGCTGAGAGTCAGAGAGGAGATTTAAAAAGTGCGGGGTTGTGAGTCAGAGAGGAGATTTAAAAAGAGCGGGAGCAGAGAGTCAGAGCGGTGATTGAAAAAGAGCAGGAGCTGATATTGAGAGAGGAGATTTAAAAAGAGCGGGAGCTGCGAGTCAGAGAGCAGATTTAAAAAGAGCGCTAGCTGGGAGTCAGAGAGCAGAAATAAAAAGAGCGGGGTTGTGAGTCAGAGCGAAGATTTAAAAAGAGCGAGAGCTGTGAGTGAGAGCGGAGATTTAAAATGAGCGGGAGCTGGAAGTCAGAGAGGAGATTTAAAAAGAGCGGGAGCTGAGAGTCAGAGAGGAGATTTAAAAAGAGCAGGACCTGGGAGCCAGAGCGGAGATTTAAAAAAGAGCGGGGTTGTGAGTCAGAGCGAAGATTTAAAAAGAGCGGTGTTGTGATTCAGAGCGAAGATTTAAAAAGAGCGGGAGCTGTGAGTCAGAGCGGAGATTTAAAAAGAGCGGGAGCTGGGAGTCAGAGAGGAGATTTAAAAAGAGCGGGAGCTGAGAGTCAGAGCGGAGATTTAAAAAGAGCGGGAGCTGAGAGTCAGAGCGGAGATTGAAAAAGAGCAGGAGCTGAGAGTGAGAGATGTGATTTAAAAAGAGCGGGAGCTGCGAGTCAGAGAGCAGATTTAAAAAGAGCGCGAGCTGGGAGTCAGAGAGCAGATTTAAAAAGAGCGGGGTTGTGAGTCAGAGCGGAGATTTAAAAAGAGCGGGGTTGTGAGTCAGAACGGAGATTTAAAAAGAGCGGGAGTTGGGAGTCAGAGAGGAGATTTAAAAAGAGCGGGGTTGTGAGTCAGAGAGGAAATTTAAAAAGAGCGGGAGCTGGGAGTCAGAGAGGAGATTTAAAATGTGCGGGACCTGAGAGTCAGAGAGGAGATTTAAAATGAGCGGGAGCTGGGAGACAGAGAGGAGATTTAAAGAGAGCGGGGTTGTGAGTCAGAGCGGAGATTTAAAAAGAGCGGGAGCTGAGAGACAGAGCGAAGATTTAAAAAGAGCGGGAGTTGGGAGTCAGAGCGGAGATTTAAAAAGAGCGGGAGCTGGGAGTCAGAGAGGAGATTTAAAAAGAGCGGGGTTGTGAGTCAGAGAGGAAATTTAAAATGAGCGGGAGCTGGGAGTCAGAGAGGAGATTTAAAGAGAGCGGGAGCTGAGAGTCAGAGCGGAGATTTGAAAAGAGCAGGAGCTGAGAGTCAGTGCGAAGATTTAAAAAGAGCACGAGCTGAGAGTCAGAGTGAAGATTTAAAAAGAGCGAGGATTTGAGTCCGAGCGGAGATTTAAAGAGAGCGGGAGCTGAGAGTCAGAGCAAAGATTTAAAAAGAGCGGGGTTGTGAGTGAGAGAGGAGATTTAAAAAGAGCGGGAGCTGAGAGTCAGAGCGGAGATTTAAAAAGAGCGGGAGCTGAGAGACAGAGCAGAGATTTAACAAGAGTGGGGTGGTGAGTGAGAGAGGAGATTTAAAAAGAGCGGGAGCAGTGAGTCAGAGCGGAGATTTAAAAAGAGCGGGAGCTGAGAGTCAGAGCAAAGATTTAAAATGAGCAGGAGCTGAGAGTCAGAGCAGAGATTTAAAAAGAGCGGGGTTGTGAGTCAGAGCGAAGATTTAAAAAGAGCGGGGTTGTGAGTCAGAGCGAAGATTTAAAAAGAGCGGGAGCTTGGAGTCAGAGAGGAGATTTAAAAAGAGCGGGGTTGTGAGTCAGAGCGAAGATTTTAAAAGAGCGGGAGCTGTGAGTCAGAGCGGAGATTTAAAAAGAGCGGGAGCTGGGAGTCAGAGAGGAGATTTAAAAAGAGTGGGAGCTGAGAGACAGAGCAGAGATTTAACAAGAGCGGGGTGGTGAGTCAGAGCGAAGATTTAAAAAGAGCGGGAGCAGTGAGTCAGAGCGGAGATTTAAAAAGAGCGGGAGCTGAGAGTCAGAGCGAAGATTTAAAATGAGCAGGAGCTGAGAGTCGGAGCAGAGATTTAAAAAGAGCGGGAGCTGAGAGTCAGAGAGGAGATTTAAAAAGAGCAGGACCTGGGAGCCAGAGCGGAGATTTAAAAAAGAGCGGGGTTGTGAGTCAGAGCGAAGATTTAAAAAGAGCGGTGTTGTGATTCAGAGCGAAGATTTAAAAAGAGCGGGAGCTGTAAGTCAGAGCGGAGATTTAAAAAGAGCGGGAGCTGGGAGTCAGAGCGGAGATTTAAAAAGAGCGGGAGATGAGAGTCAGAGCGGAGATTGAAAAAGAGCAGGAGCTGAGAGTGAGAGAGGTGATTTAAAAAGAGCGGGAGCTGAGAGTCAGAGAATAGATTTAAAAAGAGCGCGAGCTGGGAGTCAGAGAGCAGATTTAAAAAGAGCGGGGTTGTGAGTCAGAGCAGAGATTTAAAAAGAGCGGGACTTGGGATTCAGAGCGGAGATTTAAAAAGAGCGGGAGCTGGGAGTCAGAGAGGAGATTTAAAAAGAGCGGGGTTGTGAGTCAGAGAGGATATTTATAAAGAGCGGGAGCTGGGAGTCAGAGAGGAGATTTAAAATGTGCGGGAGCTGAGAGTCAGAGAGGAGATTTAAAATGAGCGAGTGCTGTGAGTCAGAGAGGAGATTTAAAGAGAGCGGGGTTGTGAGTCAGAGTGGAGATTTAAAAAGAGAGGGGTTGTGAGTCAGAGCGGAGATTTAAAAAGAGCGGGAGCTGAGAGACAGAGCGAAGATTTAAAAAGAGCGGGAGTTGGGAGTCAGAGCGGAGATTTAAAAAGAGCGGGAGCTGGGAGTCAGAGAGGAGATTTAAAAAGAGCGGGGTTGTGAGTCAGAGAGGAAATTTAAAATGAGCGGGAGCTGGGAGTCAGAGAGGAGATTTAAAGAGAGCGGGAGCTGAGAGTCAGAGCGGAGATTTGAAAAGAGCACGAGCTGAGAGTCAGAGCGAAGATTTAAAAAGAGCGAGGATTTGAGTCCGAGCGGAGATTTAAAGAGAGCGGGAGCTGTGAGTCAGGGCGAAGATTTAAATAGACCGGGGTTGTGAGTCAGAGCGAAGATTTAAAAAGAGCAGGGTTGTGAGTCAGAGCGAAGATTTAAAAATGGCTGGGTTGTGAGTCAGTGCGAAGATTTAAAAAGAGCGGGGTTGTGAGTCAGAGAGGAGATTTGGAAAGAGCGGGAGCTGAGAGTCAGAGCGGAGATTTAAAAAGAGCGGGGTTGTGAGTCAGGGCGAAGATTTAAAAAGAGCGGGGTTGTGAGTCAGAGCGAAGATTTAAAAAGAGCGGGAGCAGAGAGTCAGAGCGTAGATTCAAAAAGAGCGAGAGCTGAGAGTCAGAGCAGAGATTTAACAAGAGCAGGGTTGTGAGTCAGAGCGAAGATTTAAAAAGAGCAGGAGCTCTGAGTGAGAGGAGATTCAAAAAGAGCGGGAGCTGTGAGTCAGAGCGAAAATTTAAAAAGAGTGGGAGCTGTGAGTCAGAGCGGAGATTTAAAAAGAGTGGGAGCGGAGAGTCAGAGAGGAGATTTAAAAAGAGCAGGAGCTGGGAGTCAGAGCGGAGATTTAAAAAGAGCGGGAGCTGAGAGACTGAGCGAAGATTTAAAAAGAGCGGGAGTTGGGATTCAGAGCGGAGATTTAAAAAGAGCGGGAGCTGGGAGTCAGAGAGGAGATTTAAAAAGAGCGGGGTTGTGAGTCAGAGAGTAAATTTAAAAAGAGCGGGAGCTGGGAGTCAGAGAGTAGATTCTAAAAGTGCGGGAGCTGAGAGTCAGAGAGGTGCTGTGCTCTGACTGTGAGATGTGGCAGGTCCGGGAGGCTTCCAGCGTCCCGGATGGCTTCATCTGCAGAAAGTGTACCCAACTGCAGCTCCTCACAGACCGCATGGTTCGGTTGGAGCAGCAATTGGATGCACTTAGGAGCATGCAGGTGGCGGAAAGCGTCATAGATCGCAGTTATGTAAATGTGGTCACACCCAAGGTGCAGGCAGAGAAATGGGTGACCACCAGAAAGGGCAGGCAGTCAGTGCAGGAATCCCCTGTGGTTGTCCCCCTCTCGAACAGATATACCCCTTTGGATACTGTCGGGGGGGATAGCCTATCAGGGGAAAACAGCAGCAGCCAGAGCAGTGGCACCACGGCTGGCTCTGATGTTCAGAAGGGAGGGTCAAAGCGCAGAAGAGTAATAGTAATAGGGGACTCTGTAGTCAGGGGCACAGATAGGCGCTTCTGTGGATGTGAAAGAGACTCCAGGATGGTATGGTGCCAGGATCCAGGATGTCTCCGAACGGGTAGAGGGAATCCTGAAGGGGGAGGGCAAACAGGCAGAGGTCGTTGTACATATTGGTACTAACGACATAGGCAGGAAGGGGCATGAGGTCCTGCAGCAGGAGTTCAGGGAGCTAGGCAGAAAGTTAAAAGACAGGACCTCGAGGGTTGTAATCTCGGGATTACTCCCTGTGCCACGTGCCAGTGAGGCTAGAAATAGGAAGATAGAGCAGACAAACACGTGGCTAAACAGCTGGTGTAGGAGGGAGGGTTTCCGTTATCTGGACCACTGGGAGCTCTTCCGGGGCAGGTGTGACCTGTATAAGATGGACGGGTTGCATCTAAACCGGAGAGGCATAAATATCCTGGCCGCGAGGTTTGCTAGTGTCACACGGGAGGGTTTAAACTAGTATGGCAGGGGGGTGGGCACGGGAGCAATAGGTCAGAAGGTGAGAGCATTGAGGGAGAACTAGGGAATAGGGACAGTGTGGCTCTGAGGCAGAGCAGACGGGGAGAAGTTGCTGAACACAGCGGGTCTGGTGGCCTGAAGTGCATATGTTTTAATGCAAGGAGCATTACGGGTAAGGCAGATGAACTTAGAGCTTGGATTACTACTTGGAACTATGATGTTGTTGCCATTACAGAGACCTGGTTGAGGGAAGGGCAGGATTGGCAGCTAAACGTTCCAGGATTTAGATGTTTCAGGCAGGATAGAGGGGGATGTAAAAGGGGAGGCGGAGTTGCGCTACTTGTTCGGGAGAATATCACAGCTGTACTGCGAGAGGACACCTCAGAGGGCAGTGAGGCTATATGGGTAGAGATCAGGAATAAGAAGGGTGCAGTCACAATGTTGGGGGTATACTACAGGCCTCCCAACAGCCAGCGGGAGATAGAGGAGCAGATAGGTAGACAGATTTTGGAAAAGAGTAAAAACAACAGGGTTGTGGTGATGGGAGACTTCAACTTCCCCAATATTGACTGGGACTCACTTAGTGCCAGGGGCTTAGACGGGGCGGAGTTTGTAAGGAACATCCAGGAGGGCTTCTTAAAACAATATGTAAACAGTCCAACTAGGGAAGGGGCGGTACTGGACCTGGTATTGGGGAATGAGCCCGGCCAGGTGGTAGATGTTTCAGTAGGGGAGCATTTTGGTAACAGTGACCACAATTCAGTAAGTTTTAAAGTACTGGTGGACAAGGATAAGAGTGGTCCGAGGATGAATGTGCTAAATTGGGGGAAGGCTAATTGTAACAATATTAGGCGAGAACTGAAGAACATAGATTGGGGGCGGATGTTTGAGGGCAAATCAACATCTGACATGTGGGAGGCTTTCAAGTGTCAGTTGAAAGGAATACAGGACAGGCATGTTCCTGTGAGGAAGAAAGATAAATACGGCAATTTTCGGGAACCTTGGATGACGAGTGATATTGTAGGCCTCGTCAAAAAGAAAAAGGAGGCATTTGTCAGGGCTAAAAGGCTGGGAACAGACGAAGCCTGTGTGGCATATAAGGAAAGTAGGAAGGAACTTAAGAAAGGAGTCAGGAGGGCTAGGAGGGGTCATGAAAAGTCATTGGCAAATAGGGTTAAGGAAAATCCCAAGGCTTTTTACACGTACATAAAAAGCAAGAGGGTAGCCAGGGAAAGGGTTGGCCCACTGAAGGATAGGCAAGGGAATCTATGTGCGGAGCCAGAGGAAATGGGCGAGGTACTAAATGAATACTTTGCATCAGTATTCACCAAAGAGAAGGAATTGGTAGATGTTGAGTCTGGAGAAGGGGGTGTAGATAGCCTGGGTCACATTGTGATCCAAAAAGACGAGGTGTTGGGTGTCTTAAAAAATATTAAGGTAGATAAGTCCCCAGGGCCTGATGGGATCTACCCCAGAATACTGAAGGAGGCTGGAGAGGAAATTGCTGAGGCCTTGACAGAAATCTTTGGATCCTCGCTGTCTTCGGGGGATGTCCCGGAGGACTGGAGAATAGCCAATGTTGTTCCTCTGTTTAAGAAGGGTAGCAAGGATAATCCCGGGAACTACAGGCCGGTGAGCCTTACTTCAGTGGTAGGGAAATTACTGGAGAGAATTCTTCGAGACAGGATCTACTCCCATTTGGAAGCAAATGGACGTATTAGTGAGAGGCAGCACGGTTTTGTGAAGGGGAGGTCGTGTCTCACTAACTTGATAGAGTTTTTCGAGGAGGTCACTAAGATGATTGATGCAGGTAGGGCAGTAGATGTTGTCTATATGGACTTCAGTAAGGCCTTTGACAAGGTCCCTCATGGTAGACTAGTACAAAAGGTGAAGTCACACGGGATCAGGGGTGAACTGGCAAGGTGGATACAGAACTGGCTAGGCCATAGAAGGCAGAGGGTAGCAATGGAGGGATGCTTTTCTAATTGGAGGGCTGTGACCAGTGGTGTTCCACAGGGATCAGTGTTGGGACCTTTGCTGTTTGTAGTATATATAAATGATTTGGAGGAAAATGTAACTGGTCTGATTAGTAAGTTTGCAGACGACACAAAGGTTGGTGGAATTGCGGATAGCGATGAGGACTGTCTGAGGATACAGCAGGATTTAGATTGTCTGGAGACTTGGGCGGAGAGATGGCAGATGGAGTTTAATCCGGACAAATGTGAGGTAATGCATTTTGGAAGGGCTAATGCAGGTAGGGAATATACAGTGAATGGTAGAACCCTCAAGAGTATTGAAAGTCAAAGAGATCTAGGAGTACAGGTCCACAGGTCATTGAAAGGGGCAACACAGGTGGAGAAGGTAGTCAAGAAGGCATACGGCATGCTTGCCTTCATTGGCCGGGGCATTGAGTATAAGAATTGGCAAGTCATGTTGCAGCTGTATAGAACCTTAGTTAGGCCACACTTGGAGTATAGTGTTCAATTCTGGTCGCCACACTACCAGAAGGATGTGGAGGCTTTAGAGAGGGTGCAGAAGAGATTTACCAGAATGTTGCCTGGTATGGAGGGCATAAGCTATGAGGAGCGATGAATAAACTCGGTTTGTTCTCACTGGAACGAAGGAGGTTGAGGGGCGACCTGATAGAGGTATACAAAATTATGAGGGGCATAGACAGAGTGGATAGTCAGAGGCTTTTCCCCAGGGTAGAGGGGTCAATTACTAGGGGGCATAGGTTTAAGGTGAGAGGGGCAAGGTTTAGAGTAGATGTACGAGGCAAGTTTTTTACACAGAGGGTAGTGGGTGCCTGGAACTCGCTACCGGAGGAGGTAGTGGAAGCAGGGACGATAGGGACATTTAAGGGGCATCTTGACAAATATATGAATAGGATGGGAATAGAAGGATACGGACCCAGGAAGTGTAGAAGATTGTAGTTTAGTCGGGCAGTATGGTCGGCACGGGCTTGGAGGGCCGAAGGGCCTGTTCCTGTGCTGTACATTTCTTTGTTCTTTGTTGTTCTTTGAGATTTAAAATGAGCGGGAGCTGGGAGTCAGAGAGGAGATTTAAAGAGAACGGGGTTGTGCGTCAGAGCGGACATTTAAAAAGAGCGGGGTTGTGAGTCAGAGCGGAGATTTAAAAAGAGCGGGAGCTGAGAGACAGAGCGAAGATTTAAAAAGAGCGGGAGTTGGGAGTCAGAGCGGAGATTTAAAAAGAGCGGGAGCTGGGAGTCAGAGAGGAGATTTAAAAAGAGCGGGGTTGTGAGTCAGAGGGGAAATTTAAAAAGAGCGGGAGCTGAGAGTCAGAGCGGAGATTTGAAAAGAGCAGGAGCTGAGAGTCAGTGCGAAGATTTAAAAAGAGTGTTAGCTGAGAGTCAGAGCGAAGATTTAAAAAGAGCGGGGTTGTGAGTCAGAGCGGAGATTTAAAAAGAGCGGGAGCTGAGAGTCAGAGCGAAGATTTAAAAAGAGCGAGGATTTGAGTCCGAGCGGAGATTTAAAGAGAGCGGGAGCTGAGAGTCAGAGCGAAGATTTAAAAAGAGCGGGGTTGTGAGTCCGAGCGGATATTTAAAAAGAGGGGGAGCTGTGAGTCAGGGCGAAGATTTAAATAGACCGGGGTTGTGAGTCAGAGCGAAGATTTAAAAAGAGCGGGGTTGTGAGTCAGAGCGAAGATTTTAAAAGGGCGGGGTTGTGAGTCAGGGTGAAGATTTAAAAAGAGCGGGGTTGTGAGTCCGAGCGGAGATTTAAAAAGAGTGGGAGCTGTGAGTCAGGGCGAAGATTTAAATAGACCGGGGTTGTGAGTCAGAGCGAAGATTTAAAAAGAGCGGGGTTGTGAGTCAGAGCGAAGATTTAAAAAGGGCGGGGTTGTGAGTCAGGGCGAAGATTTAAAAAGAGCGGGGCTGTGAGTCAGAGAGGAGATTTGGAAAGAGCGGGAGCTGAGAGTCAGAGTGGAGATTTAAAAAGAGCGTGGTTGTGAGTCAGGGCGAAGATTTAAAAAGAGCGGGGTTGTGAGTCAGAGCGAAGATTTAAAAAGAGCGGGGTTGTGAATCAGAGCGAATATTTAAAAAGAGCGGGGTTGTGAGTCAGAGCGAAGATTTAAAAAGAGCGGGAGCAGAGAGTCAGAGCTTAGATTCAAAAAGAGCGGGAGCTGAGAGTCAGAGAGGAGATTTAAAAAGCGCAGGACCTGGGACCAGAGCGGAGATTTAAAAAAGAGCGGGGTTGTGAGTCAGAGCGAAGATTTTAAAAGAGCAGGAGGTCTGAGTCAGAGCGGAGATTTAAAAAGAGCGGGGTTGTGAGTCAGAGCGGAGTTTAAAAAGATAGGGAGCTGAGAGTCAGAGCGAAGATTTAAAAAGAGTGAGGATTTGAGTCCGAGCGGAGATTTAAAAAGAGCGGGGTTGTGAGTCAGGGCGAAGATTTAAATAGACCGGGGTTGTGAGTCAGAGCGAAGATTTAAAAAGAGCGGGGTTGTGAGTCCGAGCGGAGATTTTAAAAGAGCGGGAGCTGAGAGTCAGGGCGAAGATTTAAATAGACCGGGGTTGTGAGTCAGAGCGAAGATTTAAAAAGAGCGGGGTTGTGAGTCAGAGAGGAGATTTGGAAAGAGCGGGAGCTGAGAGTCAGAGTGGAGATTTAAAAAGAGTGGGGTTGTGAGTCAGGGCGAAGATTTAAAAAGAGCGGGGTTGTGAGTCAGAGCGAAGATTTAAAAAGAGCGGGGTTGTGAATCAGAGCGAAGATTTAAAAAGAGCGGGGTTGTGAGTCAGAGCGAAGATTTAAAAAGAGCGGGAGCAGAGAGTCAGAGCGTAGATTCAAAAAGAGCGGAAGCTGAGAGTCAGAGCAGAGATTTAACAAGAGCAGGGTTGTGAGTCAGAGCGAAGATTTAAAAAGAGCAGGAGCTCTGAGTCAGAGCGGAGATTTAAAAAGAGTGGGAGCGGAGAGTCAGAGAGGAGATTTAAAAAGAGCGGGAGCTGGGAGTCTGAGCGGAGATTCAAAAAGAGCGGGAGTTGGGAGTCGGAGCGGAGATTTAAAAAGAGCACGGTTGTGAGTTAGAGCGAAGATTTAAAAAGAGCGGGGTTGTGAGTCAGAGCGAAGATTTAAATAGAGCGTGAGCTGTGAGTCAGAGCGGAGATTTAAAAAGAGCGGGAGCTGGAAGTCAGAGAGGAGATTTAAAAAGAGCGGCAGCCGAGAGTCAGAGAGGAGATTTAAAAAGAGGGGGAGCTGGGAGTCAGAGAGGAGATTTAAAAAGAGCAGGGTTGTGAGTCAGAGAGGAGATTTAAAAAGGGCAGGGTTGTGAGTCAGAGAGGAGATTTAGAAAGAGCGGGAGCTGAGAGTCAGAGCGGAGTTTTAAAAAGAGCGGGGTTGTGAGTCAGAGCGGAGTTTAAAGAGCGGGAGCTGAGAGACAGACCGTAGATTTAAAAAGAGCGGGAGCTGGGAGTCAGAGCGGAGATTTAAAAAGAGCGCGAGTTGAGAGTCAGAGAGGAGATTTAAAAAGAGCGGGGTTGTGAGTCAGAGGAGATTTAAAAAGAGCGGGAGCTGAGAGTCAGAGCGAAGACTTAAAAAGAGCAGCAGCTGAGAGTCAACGCGAAGATTTAAAAAGAGCGGGAGCTGAGAGTCAGAGCGAAGATTTAAAAAGAGCGGGGTTGCGAGTCAGAGCGGAGATTTCAAAAGAGCGGGAGATGAGAGTCAGAGCGAAGATTTAAAAAGAGCGGTGTTGTGAGTCAGAGCAGAGATTTAAAAAGAGCGGGAGCTGAGAGTCAGAGCGAAGATTTAAAAAGAGCGGGAGCTGAGAGTCAGCGGGGATTTAAAAAGAGCGCGGTTGTGAGTCGATCGCACGCTGGCGTGGGAGCCTATTTTGGGTAATTCTTTGCACCTGCGCTGAGCGCGATTTCGGTGAGGAGGATCGGAGAATCCCGCCCCATATCTACACAGAACATCAACTTATCAAAACTATAATCGAAGCTCCCATTTGCAGGGTGTTTGCGAATAGGACCTGCAGTATACCCACTTTCGTACCTTCCGTACCTTCCCGAACAGGTGCCGGAATGTGGCGACTAGGGGCTTTTCACATTAACTTCATTGAAGCCTACTGGTGACAATAAGCGATTATTATTATTATTGTTATTCCCTTCGCTAATCTCTCCTATCGCTGAGAGGCTCTCCGCCCAACCCATTATTCAAAAACGAGAAAAACTATTAACGTGTATAAAATTCCAGATGTAACAAAACAGTGATAAGAATGACACAATGAGAACAATATGTACAGCACTTGTAAAAAAAAACAACAATACTTTCGTCGTATAAGCCAATCATGTAAAAATTACTTAACTCCAAAACACACAACTTCAACCTTTAAATAACAAAGATAGATTTAAACAGAGTTCTAACTAAGCTTCTGAACAAACAAGTTTGCATCTTCTGGGGAGTAAAAAAAATAATCCTTCCCCTGACAGAAGCTCGGAGGCAGGCTGGGTATAATATATTGTTTTTAAGATAAATTTAAAGTGACAAGTTATTTTTTTCAATTAGGGGAAATTTAGCAAGACCAATCCAGCTACCCTGGGCATCTTTGGGTTATGGGGGTGAGACCCACGCAGACACGGGGAGAATGTGAAAAATCCACATGGGCAAATACCCGGGGCCGGGATGGAACCTGGGTCCTCAGCACCGTGAGGCAGCAGTGCTAACCACTGCACCGCTGTGCCGCCCCAAGGCTGGGTATAATAAACCGAACCGAATACCCTTTTTAAATAGAGCAGATTTCACCCCATTGAAAGCTGTTCTCTTCTTTGCCAGATCGGCACTGAGGTCTTGGTACAGCCAGATCGAATTACCTTCTGATTTAGTATCCCGGTGTTCCCTGGGCCACTGAAGGACCTGTTCCTCCTTCTTAAAATTGTGGAATCTTATGATGATTGGGCTCCCCAGCATAAGGTTTCGGCTGCAGTGCACGTTGAGCACGATCTAGTTCCGTGGGAGATGTGAACACCATTCTGGACAGCATGTTAGGCACGTATTTTGAGGGGGTGTTGCCCTCCATCCCCACCGGCAAACCCACGAGGCGGATATTCCACCTTCGGGACCTGTGTTCAACGTCACATAATTTGGCTTTTAAATATTTATTGGATTCCATTACTGAAGACAGTTCTTTTTCAAGTGCTGCAATCCGATCACTATGATCAGAGTGGGCCTCCTCCATGTTCTTCACTGTGTCCCCACGTGTCCCCATAATTCTATTCATCCCTTCTAATTTATGCACTATATGGGCCAAGGCCTCATCTCCCGACCTTTTAACTTCATCAGCCAGGTTTTGATGATACTCAGCCACCACAATGCGGCTGGTGCCATCGGCTGATGGCCACCAGGCCACTGGGGAGGAGACGAAGCTTTCTGCTGCCATTTTGTCTCTCGCCGATTCTTGTGATGCCTCGGAGTCAGAGGAACATAGACTCCTTCCTATTCCTAATTTTTGTTCGGCATGTTTAATGGTTCTTCTATTCCCCAAATGATTCCTAGGTTTTTTGAAGTTCGTGCTGCCATCGTTGCTCCAGATCTGTGCGTCCCCTCTACATCCGCCACTGGAAGTTCTCAAGAGCTATATCTAACTGCTTCTTGAAAACATCAACTCCTTTCTGTGGTAGCGAATTCCACAGGCTGACCGCTCTCTGTCTGAAGACATTTCTCCTCATCACTGTCCTAAAAGGTCTGCCTCATTTCCTCAGGCTTTGATCCCTGATCCTGGACACCCACACCATCGGGAACATCCTTCCTGCATCTGCCCTGTCTAGACCTGTTAGAATTTTATAGGTTTCTAAGAGATCCCCCCTCATTCTTCTGAACTCCAGCGAATACAATCCTAACCGACTTAATCTCTCCTCATACGTCAGTTCTGTCATCCCAGAAATCAGTCTGGTAAACTTTTGCTGCACTGCCTCGAGAGCAAGAACATCCTTCCTCAGATAAGGAGATCAAAACTGCACACCAAGGCCCTATGTAATTGCAGCAAGACATCCCTGCACCTGTACTCGAATCCTCTCACTATGAAGGCCAACATACCATTTGCCTTCTTTACTGTCTTCTTTAGGATACTTATCTTCAGTGATTGGTGTATGAGGATGCCTGTGGTTGCACATTCCTCTCTCCTCATTTATGGTCATTCAGGTAATAATCTGCCTCCCCATTTTTGGCACTAAAGTGGATAACCTCACATTTATCCAAATGATACTGCTTCTGCCTTTCCTTTGCCCACTCACTCAACTTGTCCAAATCACACTGAAGAATTTCTGCATCCTCCTAACAGCTCACTCTCCTACCCAACTTTGTGTCATCTGAAAATCTGGAGATATTACATTTAGTTCCCTCATCTAAATCATTAATATATTTACTGAATTGCTGGGGTCTCAGCACTTATGGTACCCCACTAGTCACTGCCTGCCATTTGGAAAAAGACCCGCTTATTCCTACTCTTTGTTTCCTCTGCCAATCAGTGTTGTATCCATCTCAATACACTTCCCCTAATCTCATGCTCTTTAATTTTATACGCTAATCCCTGATGTGGGACTTTTGTCGAAAGCCTTCTATCCAAATAAACCATGTCCGCTGGCTCTCCCTCATCAACTCTACTAGTTACACCCCTATCTCTGAGACAGAAGCTCCGGGTTTGAGTCCCACCCCAGGACTTGATGGCCAAGGACGGTGCATTCATAACGTGGTCAAACAGGTTGAGTGACAACCTGCAAATCTTTCCAACATGCCAAAGGCTGGCTGTAAGAGCGGGAAAGACTCCTGAGCAACTGCACTTGATATGGAGTGGCGTCCCTCAAGCTATAAGCCCCAGGCGACAGCCTAGCGACCTGACAAGGATTTACTAGCTATGGAAACAGACAGATGTCCACTTTAATGCACCACTAGATGCAGGGAGAGAATTGGAATTGGAGGGAGCTCAAATGGGTTATTGCACATGGGAGGTAAGGCTCAGTGTACATACTTGGTGAAATTGAGTCATAGAGGACAAAAACATAACTGGATCAGTGTGGACAGACATAACTTATAGAATCATACAGATAAGAGGATGGTCAATCAGTCTATTCTCCCTGTAAAGGGATTCTCTAATTGGTTCCACTCCTCCTTGCTTTATCCCCCAGTAGACCCTTGAATTATTTTCCTTTCAAATATTTATGCAATTCTCTATTTAAAGTTACTGTTGACTCTGCTCCAACCAGCTCTTTAGTCAGCGCATTCCAGGTCATAACAATCTGCTGCATAAAAAAATGTTTCATCACCCCTCTGGTCCTTTTGCCAATTATTTTAAATCTGTGTCTCGGGTAGTCATGCAAGTACAGAAATACACATCGGACTGTCTGTCTGTGTAAGCTGTGTCCCTCTCCAGCTCCAGGCTGCAAGTGATGGATACACCATGGAAAGTACAAGTCGACAATAAGCGACTATCTCACTGGGTTGGTATCAGGAAAGTCCCAATCAAACACAGCCTCCCGAAGGCCCATGTCCCAAGTGAATTCCAGTGACTTAATTAACTCAGAGTATGCACTGCCTCCATTGGGAGAAAATGAGCCAGATTCTCATCTTGGGGTGGAGGTGTGAACTGCGTCCTGAAATGCTGAACATTTTTTTTTGCCAGAGAAACAATTTTCTTGTACCTTGCTAACACTGCACCATTTTTGTGTGACCTTTTCATGGTCCCAGGAGGCCTTGGTTACAAAATGCACAAACAGGGACAGCAGTGGTTCAGGGAGGCAGCTCTCAAGGGTAAGTAGAGATGGGTAATAAACGCTAGCCTAGCCAGCAATACCCACATCCTGTGAAAATTATTTATTTTAAAAACCTCTTCTGAGGTCATGTAATTGTGAGGAAGGCAGGAAAATTGTATTTTACCCGAAGGCCTAAAACATGCACTTCCTTGGAGAGTTTGTGACCACTGGGCGAAGCCTGCTGAGGAGCCGGGAGCATTCAGAAAGGCAAGAGTAAAATGCTTTGGCACTTCCAAACGTCACAATTAAATGTTGTATTGTAGTGTAGATGTGTTTTTAATGCAGCGATTCATCTTTAGGCGTTATCCTAAAAAGGCAAGTTAACCATTAGATTGACCATCATATAAGTGTTGTCATGCATTACAGTACATATTTCAAAGGATAAAATGCTGTAATGCATTCAAAAATATAGAAGAACGTGTTGGAAATTCTCCATGTCATGTTTGGCAATCGGATTTAAATAGACAGCTCAGACTGTGAAACAATTTCATGCTTTTGAAAAAACAATCTGAGCACCTGTTCCCCTCCATTGATTGACAGGCAAATCTACTTCAAAATTGACAGCACGCCTGTTCTTTCAATTTCAGGCTCCTGCACTGCAATAATGTTTTGATAGCTGTGGCCATTATGACTGCTTAGCTGAATTCTAAAAACTAATGGAATTCTTAGTTCTGTTGACATTGTTGTTCAGAGAAATGAATGACTGTTCTACAAGGTGGTAATAACATACTGTTATGAGTCCGGACGAGAACCCCACTTTTGGTTATAGTCCCAGATCAATATCCAACTATTTGCATTTGGTAAAACTGTGAGGAAATGTTACTGCACCACAGGAGCAATAACACTGACTAGTAGACAAACTTTAATTTGAACACAGAATTAAGCACATTAGTAGCAAAGAAATAGCTTTAAAGTTAACAGATACAGCATCTTAACTTGCTTCCTGAAACCAGCCTCTACATTCCAATTAAGTAACCCATATATTGCAAATACCACTTATGTATAAAGTTTAAAAAAAATAAATTTACAGTACCCAATTATTTTTTTCCAATTAAGGGACAATTTAGCGTGGCCAATCCACCTAACCTGCACATCTTTGGGTTGTGGGGGTAAAACCCACGCAGACATGGGGAGAATGTGCAAACTCCACACGGACAGTGACCTAGGGCCGGGTTTTGAACCCAGGTCCTCAGCGCCACAGGCAGCAATGCTGACCACTGTGCCACGTGCCGCCCCTTTATGTATAAAGTTAAGAATCATGGGCGGGATTCTCCGAGCCTCTGTGCCGAAATCACGATCGGCGTGGGAGCGTAGAATGGGCGTCAAACCTGATATCAGGGGCGTCATTCTCCGCCGGCGGGAGTCTCCGTTTTGCCGGCGCCCGGGGGTTTCCCGACGGCGTGGGGCTGCCCCACAATGGGAAACCCCATTGACCGGCCGGTTTTACGGAGACTCCCGCCGGCCGGTCGGGGCAGAAATGTGGCGGGGCGGGTAGGAGAATTTCGCCCCAGATCCGATGCCACTCCCGCGATTCTCCAGTCTCCGGAGAATCGCCGGCATTCACGCGCGCGCGGTCGATGCGGCGCCGGCTGGGGGCCATTGAAAGAGGCCCCCACAGCGATTCACCTAGTGCAGCTTGCCGAATTTCTGATGGCATGGTTCTCTCATGGTTCCACCCGTCGGGAACCTGGCGTGGCGGCTGCAGACTCAGTCCCCGGCCGCCTTGGTAGGGGGATCATTCACCAGTGGGGCCTCCAGGGTGGCCAGGCTACCGATCGGGGGCCACCGATGCATGGACGCGCGCGATCTGGGGGGCCTATGTTTTTGGTGCTGGTCCGCAGTGTGGGTCAGCCATGTCACGCGGGGCAGCCGCCAAAGGCCGCCGCCGTGCTCATGCGCGGACTCCCGACCGGAGGTGCTGAGCCCCATATCAGCAGCCGGAGCTGCAGTTGCACTCTGGGGCCCTGCTAGCCCCCTACAAATCGGAGAATAACCCTTGACTTTCCCCAGGTAAGTCCAGAGTGATTCACACGCAGTTTTCCGCGGCCGTGGGGACATAGCCCCATTATTGGAGAATCCCGTCCCATGTTTTACTTGCTTATCTTGGTGCAGAGTCCTTGGAGAGATAAACTTCTTTTTAAGACCAAGCTAAAAACCTTGCTCAGCTTAAAGCCCTGGACGCAGCTCCTGGACACAAGTCTCAGGACAGACCTGGCCCTTCCCATTAACTGCACCAGCTGCACTCAAAACACTATTTTGTTTCTTTACAAGAAGTCCTTTGATTTGTTTCACCAGGCTCAAACTGTTACAAC
Source organism: Scyliorhinus torazame (assembly GCF_047496885.1). Lineage (NCBI taxonomy): Eukaryota > Metazoa > Chordata > Chondrichthyes > Carcharhiniformes > Scyliorhinidae > Scyliorhinus > Scyliorhinus torazame. The sequence continues at coordinate 101,399,504 of NC_092725.1, forward strand.
ATTACATTAGCTCTCCATCTGCAAACAGGTAAAATAGCTTTTAATCACAGCTCTAGCAGACAGACTGGGCATGATTCAGCAGCCTCGTCGCACCCAACTTGGTGCCGGGACAAGGCTGTTGAATCTGGCGAGAAGCCTTCACCGGGAATCGGGACATTCGAAACGTGTTGCAATGAAATGAAATGAAAATCTCTTATTGTCACAAGTCGGCTTCAAATGAAGTTACTGTGAAAAGCCCCTAGTCGCCACATTCCGGTGCCTGTTTGTGAGATTCAATGGAATATCACGGCGTGTTACGATCTGGAGCCATTAGGCTCATTTAAACATGCACTTGCCCAATTCACCCAGGACCTGGAATTCACTAGTCTCACTAGCGAGGCCTCAACTGGGCGCTATTTGGTACTAGTTCACAAAGTCATGATGGCACCTCAAGGAGTCTTGCAGGGGAGTTGAGGCCTCTGGGTGGTCGGTACTGGGCAGGGTAGACCCTGGCACTCCCCCTGGCACCTGTCACCTTGGCACTTTGGCACTGCCAGCCTGGCAGTGACACCATGGTGCCCAGGTGCCAGGTTTCCCATTCCAGAGGTCGGGCCCAGTGGGACCTTCTCCATAAGAGATTGGATGAAGTGGCTTGAAGACTTCGGAAGGGGTAAATTGGGTGAAGTGATGGGGGTCCTGACGCCATGATGGGGGCACAGGGGTGCTGAAAGATTGGGGTTGCCTTTAAAAATGGCGCTCCAATCCGCAAGCTCAGCTCACCAGTGCAGGAAATGACTTAAAGAGTGGCCTTGACGGGGAGCTCTTCAATGAGGCAAAATAAAATGGCAAAGTGTCATTAAATGGCTGGATCTTTCGCGGTGCTACAGGTGCTGAGAAACACCCTGCTAAACGTGTCATTTGGTGACTTTAACTGTTGTCTGTAAGTATTTTAATCTTAGTTTTAATATTACTGCAAAAATACAAAATATAAAGACATTCATCACACCTCCCCTCTTAAAAACATTAACCAACAATATGAAAAGATGGCTTCATTTTCGAAAGCCTTATTCACATTGGATATTCCATTCTTCTTCCATCTCTACAATTAGGGGTTCTCTCTTCCTGCTGCACGTATCATTTTTTTTTCTTTTCAAACTGATCTGTTGTTTGTGATTGTGCAGGATAGTCACCCAGAATGACACTATCTCATTGGATGTCATTGAAGCACTTCCCACAGAAGTAATACCTGTCAGCAAGAAACTCATGTTTGGGTGAACTGTTCTGATAACTGATATATGTGGCATTGCAAGGGATTGTACACAGCTGGTATCCATAGCAGCACAATGTCTGAGGAGAGAACTTGTATTTCCGCCCACAGCAGTAGCTAGGAGATTGCATGATTGGATCAATTTTCAGTTCAAAGACCTCAGCCAATTTTATACAATATTTATCTACACGTGAGGTCTTGAGACTGTACAACCATGCATTGTTGAACATACGTCTTCCACATACGACCAAGGTTCCTGGTACTGCCCAGTATTCCATCTTGCCTTTAATTGTTGATAGATCCATTGGATTCTTCACTGTCAAAATAGTCTGGAATCCCTAAAAGTGAAGGAACCACAGGTTGCTGGAATGGCAATGATTCTGGGGTCTGACGGTAAAATGCTTCAATTGTGGGCAAAAGAGCTTGTTATGCCTCCTCTGGTTTGAAAAGCTTTCTGCATGACTGAGGTGGTGATGCCAATGACTGAGAAGATGCATTGGTCCTCGCCTCCTCTAGTTCAGACTCTTGCTTCGTGTCAAGACTCTCATTACTCTCTTCCTTCAACCGTGGACATTAAGACACTTAATCATTTTCAATGATATCACCCTTAGGCATACTTTCAATCTCCTTTTGAATCTGTGCCAACTTGAGTGGATTCAGTCTATATGGATGTTGCTTAATTGGAGCAGAGCTTTCCACATTTACATCATGTATAATCATCCTTGTAGTTTGTTCCATCTGACATATAGCTCCATCTGACTGTAATAGCTCTTTCAGGTCACTCTGATTTTCCTTTGGAATGTAACTCAGTAATTTATTCCAATTTCTTATTACTTCCTCATTTTCCAATCTAATTTGAGGAATGTCAAATTCAGAATCATCTGGATTTATCTCTTCTCCCTGAGTTATAATTACGAACACATCCCCCTGCTTTCCTTCCCTATCAAAATACCTTTTGAGCATATTAACACGACACACTTGTGCATTTTCCTTCTATCTGGCATTCTTATCATGTAATTCACCTCACGCAATTTCCTTTCAATTTGGTACGGCCTACGAAACCTATCACTGGTAATCATACTAATACTTTCTCCCCATTAACAAAACTATGAGTTCTTGATTTCTTATCTGGCTCTTTTTTCATCACATTTCTTGGCCAACTCACCAGCCCTATTAAATCTCTCCCTAAAGTTTGACACATAGTCCAAAACTGTAGTCTCAAAACTCTGACTCAATTTCTCCTTAATCAATTTCACCTGAGGAAGGAGCAGCGCTCCGAAAGCTAGTGATATCAAAACAAACCTGTTGGACTTTAACCTGGTGTTGTAAGACTTCTTACTGTGCTCACCCCAGTCCAACGCCGGCATCTCCACATCAATTTAAATGGCCCTCTTAACCCATGACCAAAAATCAATTTGAACGGACTGAATTTAGTTGATTGATTAGGTGCGTCCCTAATTCCAAACTGTACCAATGGAATTCCTTTATCCCAATCCTCTGGAAAATCTTGACTATAGGTGTTTTAAAGAATTGTGGTCTGAAAGGTTGAAAGCAAGGGGTGCAATTAAGGCATTGTAAAAAGCTTGGGCTAATGCATTTTTGTTTGGATATAGGGGGTTCCCTGTGGATTTCAGCTTGGTAAGTGATGTAATTACTGGGTGGAGCTAAGGTGTCAGGCATTTTGCAGAAAAGCAGTTCAGTTAAGTTCAAGATGAACCTGTGAGCAGAAGTCAATCATTTTGCCCTCACTGTAGTTCAGTTAAAGATATGTCTGTAGACAGATTAGCATTCTTTCCAAGCAGTTCAGGATGGTCTGATTAGAAGGTGAGCTGAAACAAGCAGAAGCAGCTGCTGAAGAAATACAGCCAGAGTTCCTGTATGGTTCTGACAGGATTCGGCAGGTCTTTTCTTTAAAACAGTCTCAGAGAACAGCTCTGTACACATGTATTCCTGGGTGCTAACTGTATTTTAACAGTGGATTGAGAGTTCAGATTGTTTTTGTTGTTTGAGTGGAATAAAGACAGCAGTTAAGGGTTGCTGTACTCACTGTATTGATTAGCATTTTTTAAGGGGTAATTGTAAGCTATTTTCTGGTGTGATGCCAAAGATATTTCAATACCGTGTTAGTAATAAAGTTTGATTTAATATATTATCCCTATTCCTTCACGAAATCACTCCTGGAGCGAGGTATCCTTTCCTCACAGTCTTACAAAATTAAAATAAAATACTGGGCTTTCTGTCCAGTATCCTAGCCACTGTTGAAATCTGGTTGGGATCGTAATAGTGCCACCTTTCCAATGCTCTTTGCGATTCCAGATGATGCGCAGTTGATTTAAATTGCTTTACCCCTGGATTTCTCTTGGGAGTCCAATCTGATAAAACAATTGATTAACTCCTCTACAGCCCTCTTAGAAGTGATATTTTGCAATGGAGTGGCCTCTGGAAATCTAGTGGACATATTGGCCGGGATTCTCTGACCCGGTGAGAATCGTGCCCTGACGCTGGCTTCCCCATTCTCCGGTGCCGTTTTTTGGGCGCCCGTGGAATCGCCGCCACGCCGGCCGGGGGCCGTTGACAGTGGCCCACCCCGGCGATTCTCCGGGCTCTGTTGGGCCGAGTGGCCGACGCGTTTGACCGAGTCCCGCCGGCGTTGGATTACTCATCTCCCACATGGCGGGATCCGGAAGGTGAGTGTGTGGGGGCCGTCCTGGAGGGGTGGCGGGGGGATCCGACCCCTTGGGGGGGCCCCACGGTGGCTTGGCCCGCGATCGGGGCCTACCGATCGGCGGGCGGGCTGGTTCCATGGGGGCCTACTTTACGCCACGCCGGGCTCCTGTAGGGCTCCGCCATATTGCCCGGGGGCCAGCGCGGAGAAGGGAACCGCGCATGCGTGGAAATATGCCGGCATTTCCGCACATGTGCGGAAATACGCCGGCCGTTCCGCACATGTGCGGACTCGGGCGGGCCGTTCTGCGCCGGCTGGAGCTGCGGGGACCACTCCGGCGGCAACCTAGCCCCCTAGAAAGATGAGAATTCCTCACTTTGACGCTGGAGTCGTTGGTGCCGGTTTTCACGCCGGCGTGGGGACATAGCCCATTATTAGAGAATCATGCCCATCCATTCTGGTCAATATGTACTGATTCTCACTTTTCGTCTTAGGAACATCACAGTAGCATAGTGGATAGCACAATTGCTTCACAGCTCCAGGGTCCCAGGTTCGATTCCGGCTTGGGTCACTGTCTGTGCAGAGTCTGCACGTCCTCCCCATGTGTGCGTGGGTTTCCTCCGGGTGCTCCGGTTTCCTCCCACAGTCCAAAGATGTGCAGGTTAGGTGGATTGGCCGTGATAAATTGCCCTTAGTGTCCAAAATTGCCCTTAGTGTTGGGTGGGGTTGCTGGCTTGTGGGGATAGGGTGGAGGTGTTGACCTTGGGTATGGTGCTCTTTCCAGGAGCCGGTGCAGACTCGATGGGCCGGGTGGCATCCTTCTGCACTGTAAATTCTATGATAATCTATGAACCACAAAATCAGTTTGGACTCTAGTAATAGGTTTCTCAGATGCTCGAATGGGTATTAAGGGTGCTGATTTGATTACTGCTTGAGGTTTTCCTTTCACCTGTGACGTGTATGACAAAAGTCACCTACATTTTTATGCAGTCTAGGCCAATAAAAATGTTTTTGTATTTTTGCCTGAGCTTTCCTTATTCCCCCCTATTGGAACCATGCACTGCCCACAAGATCTTTCTATAACGCACCAGTAGTACCACTTGATGAACTTCTGCCCATTTCTCACCTGCCTGAATATGTAAAGCTCGCCACTTTCTCATTAATACATCATTTCTAATGTAATAACACTCCAGTATACTCAGAGCCTATTTCTGTATAGGCTTTCTGATACAACTGCTTTATTCTCTGAATCCTTCTGTTGTAACTAAACCAAATTCCCTGAACTAAAGATATCAGCTTCATCCTCCACTTGTTCTTGTTCTTTATCAACAATCTGGTCATAGATTGTTCCTGAATTTCAGCCTCCCTATCTTTACTCCTTGATTCCTCCTCCTGTCTTAACCTGCGGCTTTGTGATCTGGTTACCACACAATCTAGAAACACCCCAGGAAATGCTTCTTGCAACACCTCAGTTGTTTGACTTTCCACTGGCCTTTCAACCACAGTAGGCATCATTCCTACCCGTGAGTCAGCTATATCATTACCCAGGATAAGCTGTACTCCTGAAAAGAGGAATTTTCCTAACACTCCTACCAACACTTCACCATTTTCCCCTGGACTCTCTAACCTTACCTGACATAATGGAAATATTACTCACCACCATTAATTCTACGTATTTCCGCCTTTTCTGGGAACACTCCCTCTGAACTACATATCTCCTTATTTCATACCATTAAAGATTGACTTGCTCCTGTATTCCTTAAGATTTTAACCTCCTTACCTATTCGACCTTGTAAGCATGAGTAAACCTTACCCATACAAATAAAAGTGTTAAGAAGATTTGGCACCTGTTCATCGATCGACCTCTGAACAGGCTGTACGTACTTTTGAACCTCTTCAGCTGCAACCATATTTTGCCACTTCAATAAACTCCATAGGTTTATCCTGTTTTAAAGAGTCTATCTTCCCAATACTTTTCTTAAGCTACCAACACTCCGACTTTGTGCATCCAACTTTCTTACAATGGAAATATCTGAATGTTCTTATCTCTCTTTCACTCTCATATGTTTCCTTTTGACCTGAGGGAAAATCTCTTTGATATCACCAATTAAACCTCCTTTGCCTTGCCCACCTGTGGAATTTCTATTACCCCAGTTTCTATCCTTTACAAACTGAAAATGATGTTGAAAATCAAACCTTGATTTATGAACTAATTTAAAACCATCTGCCATTTTGGCTGCCTATCTGACAGTATTAACCCTTTGCTCTACTACTACAGGAAGTGACTCTTTAAATTCCTCCAGAATAATTATTTCCCTAAAAGCTCCATATGATCGGTTTATTTCTAATGCTGTTATCCACCTAGCAAAATTATTTGTTTAATTCTTTTAAATTCTATATATGTCCAGCTGGTTCTTTCCTTATATTTCTAAACTTCTATCCATAATCTTCTGGCACTAATTCATGTGCACTTAAAATGGCTTTCCTCACCTCATCATAATCTCGAGATACCTCATCTGACAATGATGCAAACACTTCACTAGTTCTACCTATTAATTTTTATTGAACCAACAATATCCACATGGTTTTTGGCTAATTCAATTGTTTAGCTACTTTCATAAAAGAGAAAAAAAATGCTTCCATGTCCTTCTCATCAAATCATGAGGAGTGCTTGAACATATTTAAGCACATCCCTATTAGGATTTGGACTGGGAAGCGTTAATCCTTCCTCTTGACTTTCCTCAGCTTCTGCCTTTTACTTATTCGCTCTCTCTCCTTTTCCGTTTCTTCCCTTGCTAATCTTTCCATTTCCACATCACGTTTCCTCATTTCAATTTCCTTGTGAAAAGCAGTTTCACGTTGCTTCTAATTGTTTCATTTGTAATTGAATTTTAGCGAATTCCACTGATTCCTGCCACAGCCCAGGCTGTGTTTCTGGCATCCCTTCCAAATTTAAATGCTGTGCAATTACTTCAATTATCTCTACCTTTCTCACCTCTGCAGATAAATTCAACTGCAACTTCCTTCAATTGCAAAAATTTTGTTTTAACCACCTTTTGTAAATAACCCTAAGATATCTCTTCAACGCCCAGGAAGTCCTTAGCTTCGGAAAGAGCCATTTTACAAGACACTCCCTATTAAACTGACAGTGAATCAACACCTGAAAGCAGCAGCTCCTCACACTCACTGGGCGGGATTCTCATAAAACTGGTGCGATGTCCGGGACCCGGCGGCAAAAACGGCGCGGATCACTCCGGCGTCGGGCCCCCCCAAACAACGCAAATTCTCCGGCCCCGAATGGGCTAGCAGTGGCATGACGCCATTCGCGATGGCGTCACGCGACGTGGATGGTGATGCCGCACGGCGTGACTTGCCCCACCCCACCCCAGAAGACCCGACAAGGTGGCCGCCCACCGCGCAGCCCCGAGGTTCCAGGACCGCGACATCGAGGCGCTCCTGGATGCAGTGGAGGAGAGGAGGGAGTCCCTGTACCCCGGACATGGCCGCAGAGTTGCCCCACACCTCAGCCGGCGTCTGTGGAGGGAGGTGGCAGAGGCCGTCAGCGCTGTCTCTCTGACACCACGGACAGGCACCCAGTGCCGCAAGAAGGTGAACGTCCTCGTCAGGGCAGCCAGGGTGAGTCCCCCCCCCCTCCCTGCCTGATGTGCGGCACACCCCCAGGTGAAACCAACCCTAACCCTAACCTCTGCACTATACGCGCAACCGATGGCGTGCATTCATATACCTGTCTAACACTTGCCCTTTACCCCTGACACCCACCCGCCCCCCCACAGGAGAAGCACGCACACAACAATAGGGAGCATGAGAGGACTGGAGGGGGCCCAGCTGATGAGACGCCACTCACCGTACATGAGGAAAGGGCCCTGGAACTGGCTGGCGGACCTGAGGACCGGGAGATTGCCGATGCAGAGGTCAGGGGCCCACCAGCAAGTGAGCCACCGACAGCCCGTCCCCATGTCCCCTCTCCCCCATATCCCCCCTCCCCATATCCCCTCTCCCCCATATCCCTCATATCCCCTCTCCCCCATATCCCCCCTCTCCTATATCACCTGATCACCGCCTGCGTGTCTAACCATGCATGCTTCATTGTGTATTGCAGGAGCAAACGTCGAGGCATCCATCCCCGCAGATGCCGACCGCCCACAGGATGCCCCAGGGCGACCACGGGATACAGAGATACCCGGACCCTCTGGCACGCGACGCCCGCAGGATGCCCCAGGGCGACCACGGGATACGGAGAGACCCGGACCCTCTGGCACGCGACGCCCGCAGGATGTCCCACGGCGACCACGGGAGATGGACAGACCTGGAGCAATAGGGAGACGACCGCCCCCGTCTCGTGCGGGTGCGGCAATGCAGGCGTGTGCCACCCAGCGACGAGGGGGGCAGCCACAGGCCCCCGTCGCAGCCGAACCATGAAACCACTACCCAGGACAGCCCTACCCAGGACAGCCCTACCCACGACACCACTACCCAGGACAGCCCTACCCAGGACAGCCCTACCCAGGACACCCCTACCCAGGACACCCCTACCCAGGACACCCCTACCCCGGACACCCCTACCCCGGACACCTCTACCCAGGAAACCGAAATACAGGACAGCGACACAGAGTGGATGGGTGGAGACGAACTGCCACCCCAAAGTACCATGGACTCAGAGTTGGACGATGCGCACGACACAACGCCACTGCTGTCTCCAACACCCTCCACCATCGCTGAGACACTCACCTCGGTTGGACACTTTAGTGATGAGGTGTCTGGTGCACTCACTGGTACACACAACACAGCCGTCCAGGTACAGCAGGAGTTACCACACCCACCCATAGCCCCGATGCAACCACCGAACCTGGGACGAGCGAAGAGGGTGACGGTCGGCTTGCAGCAGCTGCAGTCGCAGGTGGAGGAGTGCACCCGCGTCCAAGAGCTGGGAGTGGTGCCGGTCATGCGTGCCACCCAGACCGACACCGCAAGGGTGGCATCCGAGGTGGAGGCATAGGGTGCAATGGTGTCAGACATGGGGAGCGGTTTGCGAGGCCTGGGGCTTTCCGTGCAGGCGGCATCTGTGGCCGAAGATATGGCTGCTCTCTCACAGGAGGCCATGAGCCTGCGCCAGCGGCAGATGGCAGAGGCGCTCAACGCCGTGGCCCTGTCTCAGCAGACCATGGTCCAGTCTCAGCAGGCAATGGCCAAGTCTCAGCAGGCCATCGCTGAGAGCATCGGCGCCATTGCCCATGTGCTAGCCGGCGTCGCACAGTCACAGACAGGGATGGCCAACTCCCTGAGCTCCATGGCTGCAAACCTGCAGACTCTTGTCGATACCAGCACGGGCCTCCAGGACTGGCAGCGCCAGATGTCGGAGGGGCATCGGATGGCCGGTCCGTTCGCACCCCCGACCCATGTAGAGGCCTAGGGGCCATTGGGCACCCCGAGGGAGGAGGAGTTGCTGGCGCCCGTCCCTGGTCCCCCTGTAGGGGAGGTCCAGGAACACTGCAGCACCTCGGACTCCCCCCCCCACTTCCGTCCCAGGTGCATCGGGCAGGACAGGCTGGCAGCTCGCCATCCCAGTCGCCCGGGCCGCAGGAATCCCCAGTAAACGGCCGCCAAAGGAACCCCGAGTCAGAGGGCAGGAATCGCAGGAGTCCACCTCCAGTTCTGCTGTACCGTCTGGGGAACCACCTAGGCACAGTCAAAGGGCCCATAAGGCCAAACAATTAGACACTGAGTAAGTTGGCACGGGTGCAGGGCACAGACGGGTTTTAGGGGCTAGGGCACGTGTATGCACTGTTTGTTATTAAAATCACTTTAACACCTACAGAAGCTGCCTTTGTGCTCTGTCCGAAGCGTGCGGGGGTGTCATGTACGTTGAACGCCAGTGTGTGTGTGAGGGGTGGTCTTACGTTGGCCTCAGGTGAGACTGCCCCTTCCCCCTGGGCCACCCTCACCATCCCCCTGGGCAGAGGACGGGACCGTGCGCTGCAGTGTCACAGCCGCATGCAGGGATAGTCCGGGTGGATGGTGGCACTGTGGCCTTGGTCAGACATCGTCCAACGACGTGGAGCCAGGAGCTCATTGCAGAGCGGGTTGTCATCATCCTCCATGGCCTGCAATAGACACGCTTCCACTGGCCCGTGAGAGCCCGGCCGTCGTGCCGCAGGTGGATCTGCAATGGAGGGGTGGTGTGTATGCGGGTGGGGTGGGTGTGGTGGGGGGGGGGGGGGGTGGCGGTGAGGGTGCTGGGTGGGTGGGGGGGGGGGTGAGGGTGTTCGGGTGTTGCCATGGTGTGCGGTATGCGGCCATACTCGCCGATTCCCACCCTCCTAGTCAGTGAAGCGGGTGGCTATCAGCCTGTCCCGTGCCCGCTGGCCCAGCCGGTAACGGTGGACAGCCACCCGCCCATGTCTAGCCCGTCTGCCCTGACCATTGCCTCCATCCCCCTCATCTGGGGAGGACTGCGCCTCTTCCTGCTGCTCCTCGACTCCGCCCTCCTCTGCCTGCGGAACATCGTCCCTCTGCTGGGCTATGTAGTGCAGGACACAGCACACCACAATGATGCGGCCGACCCTATCTGACGGATACTGGAGGGCGCCCCCAGAGAGGTCGAGGCACCTGAAACGCATTTTGAGAACGCCAAAGCACCTCTCTATCACACCCCTTGTCGCTGCATGGGCATCATTGTAGCTGTTCTCCGCGTCATTCTGTGGCCTCCGTATAGGCGTCATCAGCCACGACCGCAACGGGTAACCCCTGTCGCCCAACAACCGGCCCCTCAGCCGAGGGTGGCGTCCCTCATACATGCCCGGGATGTAAGACAGCGACATCATGTATGAGTCATGTACACTTCCCGGGTACCGGGCGCAGACGTGCAGGATAATCATGCGGTGATCGCAGACCACCTTGATGTTCATGGAATAGGTCCCCTTCCTATTGGTGAGCACAGCCCTGTTATCTGCAGCTGACCGCACGGTGACGTGCATCCCATCGATCGCGCCCTGGACCATGGTAAACCCGGCCATGGCAGAGAAGCCCACGGCCCAGGCATCCTGGCTGGCCCGGTCCACAGGGAAGCGGATGTAGCGGTCCGCAATGGCATATAGGGCGTCTGTCACTGCCCGGATGCACCGGTGCACCGATGTCTGCGAGATGCCGGACAGGTCCCCACCTGGCGTCTGGAATGACCCCGTGGCATAAAAGTTCAGGGCCACTGTAATCTTGACGGGCATGGGGAGAGGGTGTGTCCCCCCAGTGCCACGCGGTGCCAGGTGTGCCAGCAGGTGGCAGATGTGTGCCACGGTTTCCCAGCTCATCCGGAGTCTCCTCCTGCATTCCCAGTCCATGAGGTCCTGGTATGACAACTGGGGCACACGGTACACACGAGGCCTCCTTGGGTGCCTCCGTTGCCGTGGCGCCGCGATGCCCTCCTCCCCCTCCTCATGTTCCTCCTCCACTACGTGCTCCCCCTGCTTTTCCTCCTTGTCCTGTCGGGCGGATGTCCCTCCAGCCTGGGCGGCTGCCGCCTGCCCCTCTGCGGCATGCTCCTCTGCGGCAGCCTGCGCCACCTCTCTGGCACACTCCTCCTCCTCCAGAGCAACATGGTGAATAGCGGCTGCCGCCATGGCGGCCAACATCGCTGGCTGATCAGAAAACATGACGGCCTGCGGGTTGGGGGGGGGGGGAAACGATAACTTGTCATCATTGCGCCTACCCCCCCTCTCCCCAGCCAGGTGGCATGGGCGCGACTGTTGGGAGGATGGCACCTGGCCAGGCGGACAAACTCCCATGCCCTCACACCCCCCTCCCCGGCACACACAGCCCCGTCCCCGGCACTCACCCCCCCATACCTGGACTCACCCCCCTGACTCTGGCACTCACCCCCCCATCAATGGCACTCACACCCCCATCCCTGGCACTCACCCCCCCTCATCCCCGGCACTCACCCCCGTCCCCGTCCCCGTCCCCGGCTTTCACCCCCCCGTCCCTAGCACTTACCCCCCCCGTCCCCGGCACTCACCCCCCGTCCCCGGCACTCACCCCCCATCCCCGGCACTCACCCCCCCCCCCCGTACCCGGCACTCACCTCCCCGTCCCCGGCACTCACCTCCCCGTCCCCGGCACTCACCCCCCGTCCCCGGCACTCACCCCCCGTCCCTGGCACTCACCGCCCCCCCCCGTACCCGGCACTCATCCCCCCGTCCCCCTCACCGGCACTCATCCCCGGCACTCACCCCGCCGTCCCCGGCACTCACGCCCCCCGTCCCCGGCTCTCACCCGTCCCCAGCACTCATCCCCTGTCCCCGGCACTCATCCCCCCGTACCCGTCACTCATCCCTCCCGTCCCCCTCGCCGGCACTCACCACCCCCCCCGCCCCCCGGCACTCACCCCCCCGTCCCCGACACTCACGCCCCCGTCCCCGGCACTCACCACCCCGTACCTGGCACTCACCACCCCCCCCCGTACCCGTCACTCATCCCCCCCCCCCCGTCCCCGTCGCCGGCACTCACCCCCCCCCTGCCCCCCGGCACTCACCCTCCCGTCCCCGGCACTCACCCCCCCCGTCCCCGGCACTCACCCCCCCGTCCCCGGCACTCACCACCCTGTCCCCGGCACTCACCCCCCCGTCCCCGGCACTCACATCCCCGGCGGGGGGTCGGAGAATCCCACCCACTGCCTTTAAATTCAATAATCTCAAACCAAAGAAGGAATTATACTTTTTAAATACCGGAAAATAGCCCCCAGTTGTTAGGGGTCTAGACCAGATCCCCAGTTTTGGTTAAGATCCCGGATTAGAACCCAACTATTTGTTTTTGGTAAAACTGTGAGGAAATGTTACTGTACCACAGGAAAGATAACACTGGCCACTAAACAGCTTTTATATTAAAACAGACTTCAATTTGAACACAGAATTAAGCACATTAGCAACAAAGAAATAGCTTTACAGTTAACAGATACAGCATCTTAACTTGCTTGCTGAAGCCTGACTCTACATTCTAATTAAGTAATCCATATATTTCAAATACCATTTATGTATACAGTTAGCAATCAGGTTTTACTTACTTACCTTGGTTCAGAGCCCTTGGAGAGAGAAACTTGTTTTTAAGATCAAGTTGAAAACTTTCTGCTCAGCTTAAAGCCCTGGAAGCAACTTGTTTGTCCGGATAGACCTGACTACTCCCATTAGCTGCACCAGCTGCACACAAAGCACACAACATTCTTTTGTCTCTTGTTAAAGCTGTGTCTTGATTTATTTAGCCATGCTCAAACTGTTACATTAATTAGCTCTCTATCTGCAAACAGGTAAAATGGCTTTTAATCACAGCTCCAGCAGACAGATATCTGTCAGTATTTTAACCTTGTATTTAATAATATTACTGCAAAAATACAAACTATAAAATATGACAATGTCTTACATTCATCACAATACTCAGCCTTTAATGTGATTTCAGAGTAAGGTTGTCTTTTTTTTTGTACAACCTAATGGCCACTTTAAGCATTAACATTTTTAGTGGAGAGATTGTTTTTGCAATATCAGTGGCAGATCTTTAAATGAAAGATTTGTTATACTGTCACAGCTTAAAATATTTTAAACCTGCATTTAAAATAATAGCCATTGTTATTCCATGGCTCCAGAGGACGAGACTGATGAGTGACAGTGCAAAATGTATGGGGGAACGGAGGTTGCATGGGTGAACTGAGGGGTCATAGAGGTGGCATGAGGAATCTGGGCCGGGATTCTCCCCTACCCATTCTGGCCGGAGGGACTGGCATGACAGCAGCGGGACTTCGGCCCATCGTGGGATAATCATGCGGTGATCGCAGACCACCTTGATGTTCATGGAATAGGTCCCCTTCCTATTGGTGAGCACAGCCCTGTTATCTGCAGCTGACCGCACGGTGACGTGCATCCCATCGATCGCGCCCTGGACCATGGTAAACCCGGCCATGGCAGAGAAGCCCACGGCCCAGGCATCCTGGCTGGCCCGGTCCACAGGGAAGCGGATGTAGCGGTCCGCAATGGCATATAGGGCGTCTGTCACTGCCCGGATGCACCGGTGCACCGATGTCTGCGAGATGCCGGACAGGTCCCCACCTGGCGTCTGGAATGACCCCGTGGCATAAAAGTTCAGGGCCACTGTAATCTTGACGGGCATGGGGAGAGGGTGTGTCCCCCCAGTGCCACGCGGTGCCAGGTGTGCCAGCAGGTGGCAGATGTGTGCCACGGTTTCCCAGCTCATCCGGAGTCTCCTCCTGCATTCCCAGTCCATGAGGTCCTGGTATGACAACTGGGGCACACGGTACACACGAGGCCTCCTTGGGTGCCTCCGTTGCCGTGGCGCCGCGATGCCCTCCTCCCCCTCCTCATGTTCCTCCTCCACTACGTGCTCCCCCTGCTTTTCCTCCTTGTCCTGTCGGGCGGATGTCCCTCCAGCCTGGGCGGCTGCCGCCTGCCCCTCTGCGGCATGCTCCTCTGCGGCAGCCTGCGCCACCTCTCTGGCACACTCCTCCTCCTCCAGAGCAACATGGTGAATAGCGGCTGCCGCCATGGCGGCCAACATCGCTGGCTGATCAGAAAACATGACGGCCTGCGGGTTGGGGGGGGGGGGGAAACGATAACTTGTCATCATTGCGCCTACCCCCCCTCTCCCCAGCCAGGTGGCATGGGCGCGACTGTTGGGAGGATGGCACCTGGCCAGGCGGACAAACTCCCATGCCCTCACACCCCCCTCCCCGGCACACACAGCCCCGTCCCCGGCACTCACCCCCCCATACCTGGACTCACCCCCCTGACTCTGGCACTCACCCCCCCATCAATGGCACTCACACCCCCATCCCTGGCACTCACCCCCCCTCATCCCCGGCACTCACCCCCGTCCCCGTCCCCGTCCCCGGCTTTCACCCCCCCGTCCCTAGCACTTACCCCCCCCGTCCCCGGCACTCACCCCCCGTCCCCGGCACTCACCCCCCATCCCCGGCACTCACCCCCCCCCCCCGTACCCGGCACTCACCTCCCCGTCCCCGGCACTCACCTCCCCGTCCCCGGCACTCACCCCCCGTCCCCGGCACTCACCCCCCGTCCCTGGCACTCACCGCCCCCCCCCGTACCCGGCACTCATCCCCCCGTCCCCCTCACCGGCACTCATCCCCGGCACTCACCCCGCCGTCCCCGGCACTCACGCCCCCCGTCCCCGGCTCTCACCCGTCCCCAGCACTCATCCCCTGTCCCCGGCACTCATCCCCCCGTACCCGTCACTCATCCCTCCCGTCCCCCTCGCCGGCACTCACCACCCCCCCCGCCCCCCGGCACTCACCCCCCCGTCCCCGACACTCACGCCCCCGTCCCCGGCACTCACCACCCCGTACCTGGCACTCACCACCCCCCCCCGTACCCGTCACTCATCCCCCCCCCCCGTCCCCGTCGCCGGCACTCACCCCCCCCCTGCCCCCCGGCACTCACCCTCCCGTCCCCGGCACTCACCCCCCCCGTCCCCGGCACTCACCCCCCCGTCCCCGGCACTCACCACCCTGTCCCCGGCACTCACCCCCCCGTCCCCGGCACTCACATCCCCGGCGGGGGGTCGGAGAATCCCACCCACTGCCTTTAAATTCAATAATCTCAAACCAAAGAAGGAATTATACTTTTTAAATACCGGAAAATAGCCCCCAGTTGTTAGGGGTCTAGACCAGATCCCCAGTTTTGGTTAAGATCCCGGATTAGAACCCAACTATTTGTTTTTGGTAAAACTGTGAGGAAATGTTACTGTACCACAGGAAAGATAACACTGGCCACTAAACAGCTTTTATATTAAAACAGACTTCAATTTGAACACAGAATTAAGCACATTAGCAACAAAGAAATAGCTTTACAGTTAACAGATACAGCATCTTAACTTGCTTGCTGAAGCCTGACTCTACATTCTAATTAAGTAATCCATATATTTCAAATACCATTTATGTATACAGTTAGCAATCAGGTTTTACTTACTTACCTTGGTTCAGAGCCCTTGGAGAGAGAAACTTGTTTTTAAGATCAAGTTGAAAACTTTCTGCTCAGCTTAAAGCCCTGGAAGCAACTTGTTTGTCCGGATAGACCTGACTACTCCCATTAGCTGCACCAGCTGCACACAAAGCACACAACATTCTTTTGTCTCTTGTTAAAGCTGTGTCTTGATTTACTTAGCCATGCTCAAACTGTTACATTAATTAGCTCTCTATCTGCAAACAGGTAAAATGGCTTTTAATCACAGCTCCAGCAGACAGATATCTGTCAGTATTTTAACCTTGTATTTAATAATATTACTGCAAAAATACAAACTATAAAATATGACAATGTCTTACATTCATCACAATACTCAGCCTTTAATGTGATTTCAGAGTAAGGTTGTCTTTTTTTTTGTACAACCTAATGGCCACTTTAAGCATTAACATTTTTAGTGGAGAGATTGTTTTTGCAATATCAGTGGCAGATCTTTAAATGAAAGATTTGTTATACTGTCACAGCTTAAAATATTTTAAACCTGCATTTAAAATAATAGCCATTGTTATTCCATGGCTCCAGAGGACGAGACTGATGAGTGACAGTGCAAAATGTATGGGGGAACGGAGGTTGCATGGGTGAACTGAGGGGTCATAGAGGTGGCATGAGGAATCTGGGCCGGGATTCTCCCCTACCCATTCTGGCCGGAGGGACTGGCATGACAGCAGCGGGACTTCGGCCCATCGTGGGCCGGAGAATCGGGGGGGGGGGGCGCGCCGACGCGTGCGGCGCGATTCCCGCCCCCGTCGAATAGCCGGTGCCGGAGAATTTGGCAAACGGCGGGGGCGGGATTCACGCCGCCCCCCGGCGATTCTCCAACCCAGCGGGGGGTCGGAGAATCCCGCCCCTGGTCTGCTTTATTGGAGAATTGTGGTGGGCCTTCTAACAAAACCACCTCTGCACCCATACTTTTACACACTCCATCCTGGCTCGCATCTGGACTGCTAACATGTGCCCTGGGCAAAAACCCGCATGGGTCGAGTATGCAGTTTGGAAGTCACAAAAGTGCGCAAGTTGTGTTTTCTCAAGCCTACATGAAAATCAGGGCCAACTCGAAATGCCCATTGGAATTACATTTTTGTTTTGTGATGGCTGTCTTGATGTCACACAGGTTAGAGGTGATAGTTTCTGCTCAACACTACTGGCCATCCCTTCAATCCAAGGGGCTGTACTGAGTGCAGTTGTGTACTAGTTATGTCACTGGTGCTTGTGAACCAATCTAGGAGTAATAATCGTATTTCAAATGAGTTCAAATTCCATGTATGGCAATCTGTGAATGTGAATACAGTTTGAAACTGGGAATTTAATAAATCTAATAATTTTCACACCAGCATCAGGAGCGATCACCATAAAAGTTGCTGTTTTAAATTAAGATGCAGCATTTCAGGTCATCGCAAAGCTCTTCCCAGCCAATTAAGTACTTTTAGAAGTTGTTTTGACGTAGGAAATATGGCAGCAAGGTCAAATAAACAGCAACAGGATAAACAATTTGTTTTAAATGATATTATCTGAGAGATATAAAGGAAAGTATCAGATGAATCCATTGGTAAATGTCCAGGAGGCTTTTCAGATTAACTGTTTGACAATTTTGGCTTAGACCACCTGCAAAATCTGTCCCACTGGCATCTGTGGAGTGCTGCCCAAGTGGAAGGTTCTCTTGCAATAGTAAAGGAACAGCTTGATCTCGGCACACTCATCGGCAGGCAAAATCCCAGACTCCGCTGTTGTCATTTCTGTGCCTGTCCTGTCCCATCAGCAGATAACTTTGACAGCTCTTCACAAACTTAGACCCTCCACATCCTAGCAGGACTAGGTCGCCCTTCAAGTCATACATTATCCTGACTTGAACATATATTGATATTCCTTTATTGTCACTGAGTCTGTATCCTGGAGTGCCTTCCCTAACAGCGCTGTAGGAGTTCCTTCACCCACAGGGACTGCAATGATGTCTAATCATCGCCTTCTGAAGATAACCTTGGATGGGGAATACATGTGGTCTCGCCACCCACATCCCAAGAACAATTCCAGTACCTTCCTTTCTGCCCTCCAATTCTGCCCTCTTGTTCATACCCGATTTCCGCCGTTCCACCATTGGCGGGTGTGCTTTCAGCTGTCTGGCCCTCAAGCTCTGAAATTTCATCTGTTATGGGTCAGGGTTTAGAGAACCCCAAAGTGTATCATGGAGTTCACCTGACCCATAACTTTTAATAGATTGTGGTATGGGGAGCACATGGTTTACTCTACAGGTATGGTACAACAGAAATGGAAAAGTATTTTAAAGCAAAACAATGTTTATTCTATGAACTCAAGTTAACCTTTTTGAAATAAACAGTGAATATCTTAGCAGCCATTAATTCAAAGATAACCCCCAAAGAATACAACACTAAGTAATCGTTTGAGCTGTCCTTTTAACGTCCAAAAGACTTAACAAACCTTCAAACAGGAACACATTAGGGTTACATTTAATACTGAGACCTTTATTCTGAGTTTGCCAAATGATCCACAGATAGTCTTTGCGTGGCAGAGATCAATAGCAGTGCAGCTCACTGCAAGAACACAGACACACACAAGCTTTCTCAAACTGAAACTAAAAAAGCAGAAGTGGAGCTCAGCTCCACTCACACTCTGACATCACTCCAGTAACATGATCAGCTCCATTTCTTAAAGGCAGCACGGTAGCATTGTGGTTAGCACAATTGCTTCACAGCTCCAGGGTCCCAGGTTTGATTCCCGGCTTGGGTCATTGTCTGTGCAGAGTCTGCATGTTCTCCCCGTGTCTGCGTGGGTTTCCTCCGGGTGCTCCGGTTTCCTCCCAAAGTCCAAAGACGTGCAGGTTAGTTGGATTGGCCATGCTAAATTGCTCTTAGTGTCCAAAATTGCCCTTAGTGTTGGGTGGGGTTACTGAATTATGGGGATAGGGTGGAGGTGTGGACCTTGGGTACGGTGCTCTTTCAAAGAGCCGGAGCAGACTCGATGGGCCGAATGGCCTCCTTCTGCACTGTAAATTCTATGATTCCAGGAGTGACATTACTTAAACACTCATTTCTGAAAGGGTACTCTCACATGACACCTCCCCTCCAAGAAAAAAAAACCCATTAACTTCAAGATGGTTTCATTTTTCACCATCCTTTAAGAAATGCACACAGTAAATATACTTTTCGTTTCAAAAAAACAACACACGCAAACAGGTACAATAATAGTCCATTTTTTCCTTCTTATTCCTCCAACGGAAATTTCTTCCGTTTATCACATTCGTGACAAAGCATCAGCTATCACGTTTTCTCATCCTGCCACATGAACTATTTTTAAATGAAATGGCTGTAACAGTAATCTCCAGCAAAAATGCCTTGCATTGTTATTCCGGAATCGCTCCAAAAATGTCAACGGATTGCGATCAGTATATATAAAACGGTGTGAGATGGATTGCTGGTCACATGAATGTGAAAATGTTGCAAAGCCAGCACCAAACTCAAAGTCTCCTTCTCAATCGTGGAATACATTTTCTGGTGAGAATTCAATTTCTTTGAAAAATAACCAATAGGTCGGTCTAGCCCTTCATCGTCGTCTTGTAGAAGCACCGCACCTACACCCACATCACTCGCATCAATCGCCACTTTGAATGGTTTGGTATAATTTGGGATGGCTAACACAGGAACAGCGGTTAACGCCGCCTTCAGGCCGTCAAATGCCTGTTGATACTCCGCTGTCCAATGGAATTTGTTACGCTTTTTGAGCAAGTCCGTCAGTGGAGCGACCACATTGCTAAAATTGGGTACAAATTTCCAGTAAAATCCACTCATACCAAGAAATCGCATTATTTCCCGTCGTGTCGAGGGTATTGGAAACTCCCCAATAACTTTTGTTTTCACGTCCCGTGGGACCATTCAACCCTGTCCGATTGTATGGCCAAGGAAAGTGACTTGGGCTTTTCCAAATTCACTTTTGGCTAGGTTTATCACCAAACCCGCCCCCTGAAGTCGATCGAATAACTCCATCAGATGTTTTAAATGTTCTTTCCATGTCTGGCTGAAAATTACCAAATCGTCGATGTATACCGCACAATTGGATAATCCTGAAACGACTTTGTTAGTTAACCGTTGAAATGTGGCTGGGGCGTTTTTCATGCCAAAAGGCATAACTTTGAATTGGTATATACCATCTGGAGTCACAAAAGCTGAAATCTCCTTCGTCCTTTCAGATAAAGGTACCTGCCAGTAACCTTCAAGTAAATCCAATTTGGAAATAAAAGCTGATTAGGGTTAGGGTTAGGGTTTCTCAATGCAATCCTCCAAATGTGGGATAGGATAAGAGTCCATTCTTGTAACTGCATTAACCTTTCTATAGTCCACACACAACCATTGGGTACCGTCTGGCTTAGGTACCATCACTATGGGTGAGCTCCATTGGCTGCAACCCACTTCAATTATGCCATTTTTAAGCATACTCTAAATCTCTTTGTTAACCTGTGCCAATTTTAAAG
Source organism: Scyliorhinus torazame (assembly GCF_047496885.1). Taxonomy (NCBI): domain Eukaryota; kingdom Metazoa; phylum Chordata; class Chondrichthyes; order Carcharhiniformes; family Scyliorhinidae; genus Scyliorhinus; species Scyliorhinus torazame. The sequence continues at coordinate 101,419,945 of NC_092725.1, forward strand.
GGTTAAGTCTATATGGATGTTGTTTGATCGGAACATTTCCCACATCTACATCATGCATAGCCATTTTAGTACTTCCCAACTTATCTCCACAAATTTGCCCAAGTGATATCAATAACTCTTTCAGGTCAGTTAATTTTTCCTCTGGAAGATAACTCAACAATTTATCCCAATTTTTAAGAACATCCTCATTTTCCAATTTAATTTGAGGTATGTCAAATTCACAGTCATCTGGATTTGGTTTGTCACTTTGAGTTAGAATCATTAAAACCTCCTTTTTCTCTCCTTCCCTTTCAAAGTACCTTGTAAGCATATTCACATGACACACTCGGTGATACTTCCTTCTATCTGGTGTTTTTACCACATAATTCACCTCACTTAATTTCCTTTCAATCTGATAAGGTCCACAAAACCTAGCTTTTAAAGGTTCACCTACCACTGGTAACAATATTAAAACTTTACCTCCACTGGCAAAACTACGAACTTTGGATTTCTTGTTCGCTATACGTTTCATCACATTTGGTGCAACTTTTAAATGTTGTCCAGCCAATTCACCTGCTCTATTTAATCATTCCCTAAAATTTGACACGTAATCCAATAATGTAATTTCCGATTTCTCACTCACCAATTTTTCCTTAATCAATTTAAGTGGTCCTCTTACCTCATGACCAAAAATTAGTTCAAAAGGACTACATTTGGTTGACTCATTAGGTGCATCCCTAATTGCAAACAGAACAAATGGAATTCCTTTATCCCAAACCTCTGGATAATCTTGACAATACGCCCTCAACATCGTCTTTAATGTCTGATGCCACCTTTCTAATCCTCTCTGCAATTCTGGATGGTAGTTAAATTGTTTTATTCCTAAACTATCCATAACTTCTTTGAATAACCTCAAGGTAAAATTTGATCCTTGATCCGATTGTATTTCTGTGGGTAGTCCATATCTAGTAAAGAATTGAAGTAACTCCTCCACAATCTTTTTAGCTGTAAATTACGTACTGGAATGGCCTGTGGAAACCTAGTAGACACATCCATTATCGTCAAAAGATATTGATTCCCACTTTTCGTGTTAGGAAGCGGTCCTACGCAATCAATTAGGACCCTTATAAAAGGTTCCTCAAATGCTGGAATGGGGATTAAGGGTGCTCGTTTTATCACTGCTTGAGGTTTCCCTAACACTTGACATGAGTGACATGATTGACAAAATTTAACTACATCTTTATGTAGTCCAGGCCAATAAAAATGTTTCTGGATTTTAGCTTGAGTTTTCCTTATCCCCAAATAACCTCCCACTGGTACCTCATGTGCCATTTGCAACTATACCCTACCGGCAATACGACTTGATGAACTTCTGCACACTTTTCATCTGCCTGCATATGTTCACCTGAGGAAGGAGCAGCGCTCCGAAAGCTAGTGACATCGAAACAAACCTGTTGGACTTTAACCTGGTGTTGTAAGACTTCGTACTGTGCATATGTAAAGGTCTCCATTTTCTCATCAAGATATCACTTTTACGGTAATAACACTCTGGTATACACTCAGATTCCTCTTCCATGTATGCTTTCTGATACATCAGTTTTATTTCTATATCTTTTTGTTGTAACTCCGCCAATTTTCCTGAACTAAAAATATCCGCCTCATCCTCCACCTGTTCTTGTTCTTTCTCAACCATCTGATCAAAAATCGTTTCTGATGATTGCACTTCCACTTCATCTTCACTCTTTGATTTCTCCTCTTGTCTTAACCTGTGACTTTGCGACCTTGTTACTATACAATCCAGAAAAATCACAGGATATTTGTCCTTCAACACTTCAGTTGTCTGATTTTCCACTGGCTTATCAACCACAGTAGGCAGCACTCCCACCTGCGATGCAGCTATAACATTACCCAAGATAAACTGTATTCCTGGACAAGATAGTTTCTCTATTACTCCTACTACCACTTCACCACTCTTCACTGGACTTTCCAACCTTACCTTATATAATTGAACACTACTCCTCTCACCCTGAATTCCACATATTACCACCTTTTCTGGCAACATTCTTCCCAAACTACATAACTTCTCATCTCTTTCCATTAAAGATTGACTAGCTACCGTATCTCTTAAAATTGTGACTTCTTTACCTACTCCTCCTGATACACGTGGGTAAACTTTACCCACACAAGTATATTTTTTAAAGAGATCTGGCATCTTCTTATCAATCACCTCTTGATCAGGCTGTACAATCTTTTGCACCTCCTTCGCTTCACTTGGGCTTTCCTTTACCACTTTAAAAATCCCACTGTCTTATCCTGTTTTACCACATCAGCCTTCCCAGTGCTTTTCTTCAACCACCAACACTGTGACTTTACATGGCCTAGTTTATGACAGTGAAAACATTTGAAACTTTTCATGTCTCTTCCACCCTCATGGATTTCTTTTTTAATCTGAGGTACACTCTCCTTATTATCTCCCATCAGATCACCTTTACCTTTACCACTTGAGTATTTCTCATGCCCCAGTTTCTGTTCCTCACAGGCTGAAACTGATGTCGGAAACCAAGCTTTGATTTATGAACTAATTCATAATCATCTGCCGTTTCTGCTGCTAACCTCGCAGTTTTATCCCTCTGCTTTTCCACATGAGTTCTCAGTACATCAGGTATTGAATTTTTAAACTCCTCCAAAAGTATAATTTCTCTGAGACCTTTATATGTTTGATCTATTTTCAAAGCCCTTATCCACCTATCAAAATTACTCTGTTTGAGCCTTTCAAACTCCATGTATGTTTGACCAAATTCTTTCCTTAAATTTCTAAACCTTTGTCTGTCGGCTTCAGGCACTAGTTCATCTGCACCCAAGATGGATTTTTTCACCTCCTCATACGTCCCAGATACCTCCTCCGGTAGTGACGCAAACACTTCACTAGCTCTATCTACCAGCTTTGTTTGAATCAGTGATACCCTCATGTACTGTGGCCATTTCATTTGTTTAGCTACCTTCTCAAATGAAATTTTAAAAACTTCCACCTCCTTCTCATCAAACCTTGGCAATGTTTGGACATATTTAAATAGATTACCACCAAGCCTTTGACTTTGATGCTCTTTCTCACTATCCTCATCACTGTCATCCAACTGTACGTTTCCCTTTACATCTGCCAATGTTAACTGACTGTCATGTTTCATGGCCATTTTCTGAAGTTCAAACTCTCTCTATCTTTTTCCCTGATCTGTATCTCCCTTTATTTTTCTTTTTGTTCTGCTAGGGCTATTTTTTCTTTCCTCCTTTCTTCTCTCTCCTTTTCATTTTCCTCTCTCTCTCTTTCATATTCAAGCTGCTTTAATTCTTTCTCATGTTCCATTTGTTAAATTTGCAACTGAATTTTTGCCATTTCCAATGAGTCAAACTGCATCTCAGGCAATTTTAAATGCTTAGCCACCGCCATAATTACCTCATCTTTTTGCATTTTGTCAGGTAATGTTAACTGCAATGTTTTTGCCAAATCTAACAGTCTGCTTTTAGTCTCTGTCCGTAAGGTACTGCGTGTGACCGTCTCCACCCCCAAAAAACTTCTGAGCCTCTGAAAGAGCCATTGTCCACAACACACTCCCCACGTAAACTAAATTATCACACTTGAAAAGCAACCACGATATGCTCACCCCTCACTGTCTTTAAGTCCATCCAATAGATAGACTTTTATCCCCCTCGAGCCCCCAATTGTTATGGGCCAGAGTTTAGAGAATCCAAAAGTTTATCATGGAGTTCACCTGACCCACAACTTTTAATAGATTATGGTATGGGGAGCACACGGCTTACTCTACAGGTATGGTACAACAGAAATGGAAAAGTATTTTTTAAAGCAAAACAATGTTTATTCTATGAACCCAAGTTAACCTTTTTAAAACAGTGAATATCTTAGCAACCATTAATTCAAAGATAACCCCCAAAGAATACAACACTAAGTAATCGTTCGAGCTGTCCTTTTAACATCCAAAAGACTTAACAAAGCTTCAAACAGGAACACATTAGGGTTACATTTCATACTGAGGCCTTTTTACAATTCTGAGTTCACCAAATGATCCATAGATAGTCTTTGCGTGGCAGAGATCAACAGCAATGCAGCTCACTGCAAGAACACAGACACACCCAAGCTTTCTCAAACTGAATCTAAATAAAAGCAGAAGTGGAGCTTTGCTCCACCCACTCTCTGAAATCACTCCAGTAACATGAGCAGCTCCATTTCTTAAAGGTACATTTCTTAAACACCCATTTCTTAAAGGGTACTCTCACATGACACATCCCTAAATCTCCCTGTCTCCATATCATTCCACTCCTTTAGGATGCTCCTCAAACCTACCTTGTAACCAAGCTATTTGTCACCTGTTCAAATATCTCCTTACGTGGCTAGATTTACATCGTGCCTGATAATGCTCCTGCTTTATTACATTAAAGACACTAGATAACCACGTGTTGTTTTGTTTTTCCCACTTGCTTCCTCTTTCCTCAAACTTTCATATTTCTCAATTTTCATCTCTGATAAGAGGTCATGCCAAAAACATTTTTACTTCTATTTTCTGTTCACAGATGACCTGTGAACATATTTCTAGCATTTCCAGGGGGGTTTTTTCATTTTGAAAAAAACACATCTTTATGCAATGCAAATATATTGCTTCATAAAATATGCAAATTACTTTCATCTTCAGCCTCTGTGAAGTGTTAATTTGCAAGAAGCAACCTCTTAGAGTGTGGGACTTGTAAAGTATTGCTAAATTAATTGCAAACCCTTGAAATAATGCACTATTCTTAACATGCCACAGACAAGGGCTCTTCTTAGTCCCTTGAAGGAGATCCTATTTCAGCAGAGCATTGTGTTATGAATCATTGCTTTGAAAGGCACTTATGTGCCCCGGGGTTCAGGCAATAAATCATTACCCAGCTAATAATAATGTAACTACAATAGGAACTAAACAACTTGCCCCACCAAACCTTCCTCACAGCAGCTTTTCAATTTTCCTGGGTTAATTAGAGAGAATGCACTTGCATTTCAGAATCATAGGGCAGCATTTAATGTCCTCCTCTGAGGTGGGGGAGTTCGGGAAGCAATGGCGGGGGGGGGGGGGGGGGGGGGGCGGAGATATATAAATGAGTGGGACAGTGGTGGTTGAAAACCCCACTGAAAAGTAAAACTATTAATAGGAAAGACCTCATGCCACAGCCACTGCTTTTCAATCAGCGGCTGGCAGGGGACTCAACATGCAGGAAGCCGGAAGACTCCTGCGTGAAGGTGGGCAGCCCCTTGTTCTGAGTGCCCAATTGAGTGACCCAGCATCAGGAAGTGTGGGGTTCCAATTGAGAGCAAACCTGCTCCCCCCCTCCCCTGTGACCCCCGACTGGCAGTCCCCATCCAGCTCTCACTCACCTATGGCCTAGGATCCCTTGGTAAATGTAGGCTTCTGATACGTACGTTGCTGCAACCACTGCTCCTGCTGGTGCTTCCTGCAAATCATAGCTGCTGACCTCTGATTGGCCAGCAGCTCTTGGAGAATGGGATTTACCCCCCCCCCCCCACCCCCCACAACATGGTCCTTGATCCTTTTGATGACCCACTACCTTCCAGAAAGGCCTGATTGACAGTTAATAAGAAGGACCTTCCCTAAAGGAGGCAAAGTGAGGATCTCACCAGCTCCCTGTCCACTGAATGCGATCACCTCTGCCTCCATTGAATATTCCCTGTCGAATGTGTTTCGGACAAAAGGAGGCCATTCAGCCTGTGGTGATCATGGCTGCTCTGATTGTGGCCTCAACGCCACCATCCTGCCTACCCCTATACCCTTTGATTCCTTGTTATTCTTGGATTTATCTACCTCTGCTTTGTAAATATTCAAGAACCCATGACTCTACCAGTCTCCGAGGAGGAGAGTTCCACAGACTCCGGATCCTCTGAAAGAAACAATTTCTCCTAATCTCCATCTTAAATGGCAGACCTTATTTTAAACTGTGTTCTGTAGTTCTGGCACTGGATTCTCCGCACCCAGACGCCGAAATCGAGTCCGGCGCCGGGGCAGAGAATCCACTTCCGCGCACGGAATCGGGACCGGTTCTCCGGGTCCCGAAAAGCAGCGCACTCGGAGAGTACGCCGCGCCGCGTATCACCTACCTGCGGCCATTGCTGGAGGCCCGCTCCGCCGTTCTCCGCCCTCGACCGGCCGAAGTCCCGACGGGGTGGACCACTCATGGTCCTTGCGGTCAGGATAATAGCGTGGCGGCTGCAGACTCAGTCCATGGCTGCCATGTTCGGAGGTGGCCCGATCGGAGGGCAGGGGAGCCTCATTCAGGCCTGACATATTTTTGGGCGGGCGGGCGGTCAGGGTCGGGTGCGCGGCCGATCAGGGGCACTATTTGGGAGGTCCAGCTCCGCGGTCTGAGTCTGCCATGGAGCACGGCGCGGTCACTGGTGGCCGCAACCATGCGCATGCGCGGCCTCTGACCCGGAGGTGCAAGGGCCCGTTTCTGCAGCAAAAGCTGCTAGTTTTATGCCGGGTCCCTGCTAGCCCCCTGCAGGGCTTTGAATATGTGGCCCTTTCACGTCAGTTTTTCTATCATGAAAGGCCACAGTTTTTACGACGGCATGGGGACATATCCCAAAAACGGAGAATCCAGCCCCTGGTCTCTCCTACAAGGGGAAACATCCTCTCAATGTCCATTCTGTCAAGTACCCTCAGGATCTTATATGTTTTAATAAGATTCTTCTAAACTCCAATAATTACAGGCCCAACCTGTCCAACCTTTCCTGATGCATTCGGGTACCTTTCCCATGGAAAAAGTGCCGCTATGCATTCAGAACTGTAACAAACAATGCTTGGGGACCCTGGTGTTATGGTCTGAAGTGATTTAAGTGCCCAATATGCTTTAACATTGAAGGTAATTGGCCTGAAGTACAGAAAACAAAACAACCACCTGCTCCTGGAATTCTTTGAATGACAGATCATCTTTTTTTGACAACTGAGCCCATTTTGAATGTTTGGCTGGGTTCCAAAAGCTGTGGAAACACTTAGCTCAGTAGGTGGTTGTGTACACTGCTTGATTAACAGTTTTCAGAGGACTATCTCTTTTTGATGTGGTTTCTGAATCAAAGTTTGTTTTTACAACTCAATGGCCGCTTGTGGGGTTTAACTTTTTTTCATTGGGTCTAGAGTTTGTTTTTCTGTGCAGCATGATTGACGGAGCATTTGACTGATAGCTCTAATAGATGGTTAGAGGTTTCATTTTCGCTCTATTCAAAGGCCATTACATGGTTCTTGAGGTCTGTCCATAGTGGATACTGGGGGGTGGGTAAGAGTTAAGCGGGAAAACAATGACGCGGAGAGGTTAACTGATGTCCTCAAGAATCAAAGCAAGCCTTCTAACCAATCCACCTTGGCATCCTGGGATGTTGCCTTCAACCTGCCTAGGGAAGCAGTACGTTCTGAACCTTGTCCATTCATGTCTCTAGGAGAAGGAAATATGGTGAGTCTGGGTGGAAATAACGGGTTCAGGTTGCTGAAGTTGGGTCCTGGCCCAACTCACATGTCCCTAACTGGAGATGAAAATCCCCAAGGTCTTGGGCGGGATTCTCTCAGCCCGAGGCCGGGCCGGAGAATCGCCGGAACCGGCGCGAATCACGTCACGCCGCCCCGACGCCAGGATGCAATTCCCCGCAGAGCGGCAAATCGGCGCTGGCGTGGTCAGCACGGCGCCAGTCGGGGGCAGCTCTACGCGGCCCTCCCCGCCAATTCTCAGCCCGGGATGGGCCGAGCAGCCGTAACAAAAATCCCGAGTCCCGCCAGCGCCATTCTAACCTGCTCCTAGCCGGCGGGACCTCGGAGTGTGGGGGGGGGGGGGGAGAGAACGGGAGGGTCCGACCCCAGGGGGGGTCTCTGTTGTGGCCTGGTCCGCGATCGGGGCCCACCGATCAGCGGGCCGGCCTCTCGGACTGCAGGCATCCTTTCTTCCGCACTGGGCCCTGTAGCCCTCACCATTTTGCGTCGGTGCCGGCGCAGTGAAGGGAGCCACTGCACATGCGTGTGTTGGCGCCGGTGCCACTGCGCATGTGCGGACCCCGCGGCACCTAGTTGACACCGGGATCAGCAGCTGGAGCGACGATGGTCGTTCCAGTGCCGTGCTGGCCCCCTGTAGGGGCTACAATTGCTGATCCTGAGGCCATGTTGACGCCGTCGGGAAATGCGACGGCGTTTCCGACGGCGTCAACACTTAGCCTCAGGATCAGAGAATTCCGCCCAGTTTGTCTGAAAAATTATGCATCTCCATCAAATTACTAGGCCCCAGAGTTTAAGCAACATCAGTTATAAGGTTCCATGATGGAGGTCTGACTAGAGAAGTAGAGGGCCGGTCTGACATGAAATACTTCAATTTAGTATAGAGTAGACAGTATATAGCTAAGTATATAGTATATAGCTAAGACAGACCATCTGGTCTATCCATTGTCCTTACGAATCAAGGTTTTATAGAGCTGGAAGAATGTTTTAAAATGTATTATTTCTTGCGATGTGGGCATCACTGACAAGGCCAGGATTTGTTGCCTATCCCTAATTTCCCTTGAATTAGTGGCTTACTGTATCATTTCAGAGGGCAGTTAAGAGTCAACCACATTGCTGTGGGTCTGGAGTCACATGTAACTGTGTAGCAGGAGCCACATGACGGCAGATTTCCTTCCCTAAAAGACATTAATGGGTTTTTACAAAAATCGATGATAGTTTCATGGTGACCATTGCTGAGACGAGCTTCCAATTCCAGATTTTGGTGCCATGATGGGATTTGAACCTGTATCCCAGAGCATTAGCCTGGGCCTCTGGATTTCTTGGCTGGCAACATTACCATTAAACCACCTTCCCCACATTCACCTGACTTAAAATCTTGCTTTACATTCTGTTACATTCCCACTTCCCTCAAGGTGGCTGCTCGGAGCTCTATCAAAGACACAATCACCAAAATATATTATGGTCGCCATTCAACCAAAGAATTTCTAAGTATCGGTTTGGGTGGGTTTGGCGGGGTGTTTCTCACCAGCTTTTTGGGTGTGATCTACACCACTATTCAACCACTCTTAGGGCTCGATATACCGGCCACATTGTGCCCGAACTGGGGCGTAACACAGTCGGTAGTTCCTGGGAGAGGCCTACCCCGGGCTTCCCGACAGCCGTTGCGCTTCCCGAGATCTCACCAGATCTCGTGAAGCATGCGATCTGGTTCCCACCCACTGTGTTGCTCGTCTTACACAGCTAAGTGGGTTTAAGAACACACGTTACTGTGCCGACGCCAGGTCTAACCGGCTCCCAGCATCTAGCATCCTCCTCAGGGAGACCACAGCTGGGCGCCGATTAGTACTAGTCCAATTAGTACGATGCTGGTAGATCGCGCCCAGAAACCTTTCCATTATATCGTGCCCTTAGTCATTTGTTTGGCCCTTGGGGAGTTTCTCCCCGGTCAAGCCCACACTTGGGAATTTTTTTCAACACAGGGAGCTGAACTTACTGGCCAAACCTCAGAAATCCGGCCACTATTTTGAAAGGGTGCCCTGATCTCTAAGTGAGCTTCAGAGTCGCCCACACCTTCCTACCCATGGGCAATGTCACCCCATACACAAATGGGCATTACTCCACACAACCCCCGCCCAAGTGAGGACACCCCCTTTTCAGGCCTCCACACGCATCCTTTCGCCTCCCCCTATCAGGATCCCCACCCTTAATCCCACCCAATGTTTATGAGGCCCCCTTCATACCCATCCTTAATACTCCGTTCATCCTTCCTTTCATAGGCATGGAGCCCTCAGGCCCAGACCTTTGGTCTTGCCAGCCAGGCATTGCCATCCAGACACCTTGGCAGTATCCAGATGCCAGAGGGAGAGCCAGGTGGCCATCCTGCCCTGACCCCAGCACCCAGGTGACTCCAATGGTCTGGGAAACTCCCCAGGTGCTGTTACGCTTGGTCCACATTTGTGTAGATCAGTATTGAACATGACTTGGTCTGGGCCTCGCTGGGAAGCCAAGAGAAACTGGCATTGACATACTTAAATGATTAAATATGCTGATCTGGATCTCACCCAGCGCGGGCGAGATCCAGATCGCGACATCTTGCGAGGTTAGGCTGAATCTCACGAGACGTCTCGAGCGGCGTGAATCAGTGGCCTCGTCGTAGGGTGCGATGAGGCTGTTAAATCGCACCACATGTCTAATTTTTGATATCAGTGAATTATTCATTTTTAAAAAATAATTTCTTGCACACAGTGTGAATTAACCGAGCACCTCTCTAAGAGTCAATTTGGAAAGCTAAGCAGCAAGATTATCATGTAACAATCAAAGAAGCTCAAAGTTTTTTTTAAATGGCAGCATGATTGGCTATTAACTGCCATCTTTCAAGTAATAATAGTGAAAACCATGCAATTTAAATAAATGAATGCAGAAGTACTGCAGGTTTTAAAAAAATATATACATTTTATGGCTAGTAGAAGGAACACTGCAAATGTGGTCCTTGATTTATGACGCCCTGAATGCGGCATAGAATTACATAGCAACAGGCCATTCAGCCCAATTGGTCTTCTTCAGTCTCTGCCCAAAGAAAGATCTGGCCAACAGGGCCACGACCACCACCATGGGTAGGGCAAGGAGGCAGGTCCCAAATCCACCCAGCCACAATAGGGATAAAACCGTGTGAAGTTGGCACCAATCTGTTCCACACCAGCCATCCATCCAACTGAACCAACACCACCCCCACCAAGATGTCTGAGTTGCTGTAGCAACTTGTACTTTAGAATCCCTACAGTGCAGAAGGAGGCCATTAGGCCCAATGGGTCTACACTGATCATCCGTAAGAGCAGCCTACCTCGGCCCACTCCACAGCCATATCCGTAGCCCCATCTAACCTGCTTATCTTTGGACACTAAGGGCAATTTAGTATGGCCAATCCATCTAACCTGCACATCTTTGGATTGTGGGGAGAAACCGGAGCACCCCAAGGAAACCACGCAGACACAGGGAGAATGTGTCACCGGACTCCACACAGGCAGTCACCCAAGGCTAGAATCAAACCTGGGTCCCTGGCGCTGTGAGGCAGCAGTGCTAACCACAGTGCCACTGTGTTGTAGTCCGGGGCTATGGATAGTAATGGTAGAGTCTTTAACGTTATATATCCCACATGGCTGGCCATCTCTCCCGTTCTTACCACCTGCCATGGGCATACATTGGAAGAATTTAGGGGCTGCTACTCAACCTGTTTGGTCATGTAATAAATACTCACCTTCCTTGGCCATCAAGTCCTGGGGTAGTACTTGAACCAAGACCTTCTCGCTCAGAGGCAGGAATGATACTCACTGCACCACAAGACCTCCTCAACTGCTCTATGTCAGTGTAATTTTATTCATGAGCCTTCTCCCCCTCCGTTTCATCTGAGCCTATTAATCCATACATCTAAACCTTTCTCAATCGTGTGCTTACCTAGATTCCACTTAAATCTATGCTAGTCACCTCAACTATTCCTTCTGGAAGTGAGGTCCACATTCTAACATTGGATAAAAGCAAATTACTGCGGACGCTGGAATCTGAAACCAAAGGAGAAAATGCTGGAAAATCTCAGCAGGTCTGGCAGCATCTGTAGAGAGAGAAAAGAGCTAACGTTTCGAGTCCAGATGAGCTTTGACAAAGGGTCATCTGGACTCGAAACGTTAGCTCTTTTCTCTCTCTACAGATGCTGTCAGACCTGCTGAGAATTTCCAGCATTTTCTCTTTGGTTTCAGATTCCAGCGTCCGCAGTAATTTGCTTTTATCCAACGTTAAGTTTCTTTTGATTTTGTTTTGGCTTTATTAGAACATAGGAGATATGAGCAGAAGCAGTACATGCAGCCCCTCGGCCTGGTGCATTATTCAATGAAATCGTGGTTGACCTTCTACCTCAGCAACCTCAGCCATACCCCCATATCCCTTGGCTCTTTAGTATTTAAAAGTCTAACGATGTCTGACTTGAATATGCTCAATGACTGATCAGCCACAGTTCTTTGCAGTAGAGAGATTCCATAGATTCACATAGGTTTGATGAAGAAATTTCTCCTCATCTCAGTTTTAAATGGTCAACCCCTTATTCTGAGACTATGACACTTGTTCCTAGCTTCCTCAGCCCAGGGGGGGTATCAGCTTTGTCAGCCACTTAAGCATTTTACAGTTTCCTTGAGAATCCCCTCTCATTCTTGTAGACTCTAAGGTACATTGGTTTAGTGTACTCAATCCCTTCTCAGGACTGGAAACCCAGGAATCAATCTGATAAATTTTCATTACACGACCTCTCCAAGTGTTATATTTGTGGCCTCGGCCTTTTTTCAATTGTTCCTAATTGGTATAATCTCTCAGTTTGGGTATTAAGCTTGTGCCTCTATGTAATAATAATAGAACATAGAACATAGAACAGTACAGCACAGAACAGGCTCTTCGGACCTCGATGTTGTGCCGAGCATTGTCCGAAACCAAGATCAAGCTATCCCACTCCCTGTCATTCTGGTGTGCTCCATGTGCCTATCCAATAACCACTTGAAAGTTCCGAAAGTGTCCGACTCCACTATCACAGCAGGCAGTCCATTCCACACCCTAACCACTCTCTGACTAAAGAACCTACTTCGGACATCTCTCCTATATCTCCCACCCTGAATCTTATAGTTATGCCCCCTTGTAACAGCTACATCCACCCGAGGAAATAGTCTCTGAATGTCCACTCTATCTATCCCCCTTATTATCTTATAAACCTCTATTAAGTCGCCTCTCATCCTCCTCCGCTCCAAAGAGAAAAGCCCTAGCTCCCTCAACCTTTCCTCATAAGACCTATCCTGCAAACCAGGCAGCATCCTGGTAAATCTCCTTTGCACCCTTTCCAATGCTTCCACATCCTTCCTATAATGAGATGACCAGAACTGCACACAATACTCCAAATGTGGTCTCACCAGGGTCATGTACAGTTGCAGCATAACCCCACGGCTCTTAAACTCAAGTCCCCTGTTAATAAGCGCTAACACACTATAAGCCTTCTTCACGGCTCTATCCACTTAAATGGCAATCTTCAGAGATCTGTGCACATGAACCCCAAGATCTCTCTGTTCCTCCACATTCCTCAAAACCCTGCCAATGACCCTGTAATCCGCATTCAAATTTATGTCAAAATGAATCACCTCGCACTTATCAGTGTTAAACTCCATCTGCCATTTTTCGGCCCAGCTCTGCATCCTATCAATGTCTCTTTGCAGCCTACAACAGCCCTCCACCTCATCCACTACTCCACCAATCTTGGTGTCATCAGCAAATTTACTGACCCACCCTTCAGCCCCCTCCTCCAAGTCATTGATAAAAATCACAAATAGCAGAGGACCCAGCACTGATCCCTGTGGTATACTGCTGGTAACTGGTCTCCAGTCTGAAAATTTTCCATCCACCACCACCCCCTGTCTTCTATGTGATAGCCAGTTACGTATCCAATTGGCCAAATGTCCCTCTATGCCACACCTCCTTACTTTCTTCATGAACCGACCATGGGGAAACTTATCAAACGCCTTCCTAAATTCCATGTATACGACATCAACTGCTCTACCTTCATCTACACACTTAGTTACCTTCTCAAAGAATTCAATCAAATTTGTGAGGCAAGACCTACCCTTCACGAATCCGTGTTGACTATCCCGGATTAAGCTGCATCTTTCCAAATGGTCATAAATCCTATCCTTCAGGACCTTTTCCAGTATCTTCCCGACTACCGAAGTAAGACTAACTGGCCTATAATTACCAGGGTCATTCCTATTCCGTTTCTTGAACAGAGGAACAACATTCGCCACTCTCCAGTCCTCTGGCACTATCCCCGTGGACAGCGAGGACCCAAAGATCAAAGCCAAAGACTCTGCAATCGCATCCCTTGCCTCCCAAAGAATCCTTGGGTATATCCCATCTGGCACAGGGGACCTGTCGACATCAGGTTTTTCAAAATTGCTAATACATCCTTCCTCAGAACATCTACTTCCTCCAGCCTACCCGCCTGAATCACACTCTCATCCTCAAAAACATGGCCCCTCTCCTTTGTGAACACTGAAGAAAAGTATTCATTCAACGCCTCCCCTATTTCTTCTGACTCCATGCACAAGTTCCCACTACTGTCCTTGACTGGCCCTAACCTCACCCTGGTCATTCTTTTATTTCTCACATAAGAGTAAAAAGCCTTGAGGTTTTCCTTGATCTGACCCGCCAAGGACTTCTCATGCCCCCTCCCAGCTCTCCTAAGCCCTTTTTTCAGCTCATTCCTTGCTACCTTGTAACCCTCAAGCGACCCTACTGAACCTTGTTTTCTCATCCTTACATACTCTTCCTTTTTAATTATTATTATTGTCACAAGTAGGCTTACATTAACACTGTAATTAAGTTACTGTAAAAATATTTTACAATGTGGAAACCAGAACTGTTCACAGTACTTCAGGTCTGCTTTAACCAAGGTTCTATACAGGTTTACACTAAATTCCCTGCTTTTTAATTGCAGAGATGAACCTTAGTGCTTTGTTCGCATTTTTACGGCTTTATTAACCTGTGAGGCTAATTTGAGTGTTTACATATTTTTACACTTTAGATTGTTTTGCTCCTCCACTCCATTTAGCAACAGAAATGGTCACAGTGGCCATTTGACTCTTTGAAACCATGCCAGCTCTTTGCAAGGACAATTTAACAAGTCCCACTCCCATGCCCTTTCCTTATAACCACAGATTTGTTCCCCTTCAGGTGCCTTTCCAATTCACATTTGGAAGCCACAATTGAGCCTGCCACCAACACCCTCGGGTAATGCTTTCCAACCCATTGTTGCATCAAATGTTTTCCTTATGTTGCCATTGTTTCTTTTGCGAAGGTGCAGATTGGTGTTCTCTGGTCTTTGGCCCCTCTGTCAAAGAGAGCAGTTTATCTCTATGTCCTCCGTCCAGATTTATCAAGATTTTGAATACCTCTCAAATCTTCTCTCAGCTTTCTATTTTTGAACGAGAACAGTCCCAGCTTCCCCAATCTAACCATATATCTAAAGCCTTCCTAAAGCATGGTTCCAGAATTGAACAGAATACTCCAGTTTGGTTGACCCAGTGTTTTAGAAAGATTCATCATAACTTCCTAATTTGTTTCAGATGATACTCTATTTATAAAGCCCAGTATCCCATATGCTTTTAAAACAAACTTTCCCATTCTAGGGCAGCATGGTAGCACAAGTGGCTAGCACTGTGGCTTCACAGTGCCAGGGTCCCAGGTTCGATTCCCCGCATGGTCACTGTCTGTGTGGAGTCTGCACGTTCTCCCGTGTCTGCATGGGTTTCCTCCCGGTGCTCCGGTTTCCTCCCACAGTCCAAAGACGTGCAGGTTAGGTGGATTGGCCATGATAAGTTGCCCTGACTGTCCAAAAAGGTTAAGAGGGGTTATTGGGTTCCGGGGATAGGGTGGAAGTGAGGGCTTAAGTGCATTGGTGCCGACTCGATGGGCCGAACGGCCTCCTTCTGTACTGTATGTTCTATGTTCTAGCCTGCCACATCCTTTCAATGATTGCTGCATGTATGCCCAGGGTGTGCAACTCTTATCAAATAAAACCTGGGCTTTATGAATGCAGTCTCACAGTATACAAGCAAGGAAGTTCTGATGAACATTTACAATACACTTAGTGCTAGGGGTTTGGATGGGGCAGAGTTTGTAAGGTGTATCCAGGAAGTCTTTTTGATGCAATATGTAGATAGTCCAACGAGGGAAGGGGCAGTACTGGATCTGGTATTGGGGAATGAGCCTGGACAGATGGTTGAGGTTTCAGTCGGGGAACATTTTGGGAGTAGTGACCACAATTCTGAACGTTTCAGGGTACTTTTGGGCAGGGATGAGGGTAACCCTCGCGTTAAGGTGCTAAACTGGGAAAAGGCAAATTACGATAACATTAGACAGGAATTTGGATTGGGTGCGGCTGTTGGATAGTAAATCAACATCGGACATGGGATTCTTTCAAGCGACAGTTGATTAGGATTCAGGAAAGTCACGTTCCTGAGAGAACGAAGGATAAGTATGGGAAGTTTAGGGAGCCTTGGATAACGAGAGATATTGTGAACCTCGTCAAAAAGAAAAAGGAGACTTTTGTATGGTCTAGAAGGGTGGGGACAGTCAAAATATTGACTTGAGGAATATTGTTGCTAACTTTTGCCTTAGTTTAATTGCTCTGTTTTATCACCTTTGCTCTTGAGTCGCCAGGTATCTTTATGATACCGCCATGTGGTTCAAGTCCGAGTAATGATCAATAATCCAATACACCGCTTAGTAAGATTTAAATCAAAGCACATTTATTATACATAGTAATCACTACTCATGTACAAATTCTACGTCTAAGCTACTTCTACGACTAACAGGCCAACACTTAACTTGGAACTGGCCCACCAGGTCAGGGAAACGAATGGCCTTTCGTTCGGGTTCTGAGCCTGTGGGATTCGAAGTTGGTACAGATTGGTAGCTAGGAGCGCCTATCTCGTAGCGAGCGTTGAAGTAAGACTTACTGGATTTCAGCGATGGCTGGACCGGTCACTGTCAAGGGTTAGTTCGCGTTGCTGAGTGACCCAGTCAAGAAGAACGATTTGAACTTGGGCTTGATTCTTATAGTCCCCAGGGGCTTCCCACCTTTCGGGGCGGACCCTGTACCTGGTTCCAAGTGATTGGACTTTGTCCCAATCACTTGGTTCGATTTTCTCCAATGCTGGAGCGGTTCCCTGATCGATGGGCGGTCCTGAGGTGGTCGTTCACCTCCCATTGTGTAGGCTTCTGCTGGTGCCAAAAAGTCTGGTTTTGCTTTATGTGTCTAAATGTTGCTCATTGTTCCCGGGGATTGCTCATTAATATGCAGGTGGCTGGTGTTTTGTTATGCTGAAGGTTGCCGGTATCGATCTTGTCTGGCCTTTCCAGAGGTAAATACACACTCAACCTGCAGCTGCTCGTTTGTGTCCTGTTGGCTGACTTTCCCATCAGCCTTTGCCGTTCACCATTTTAAATCGGTAGTTAGCCATTCTAAATTGGGAGTTAGCCATTTTAACTGGCTACAGTATAAAGAAAGTCGGAAGGTACTGAAGCGGGAAATTAGGAGAGCTAAGAGGGATCATGAAAAGTCCATGGCAAGTCGGATTAAGGTGAATCCCAAAGCCTTTTATTCATGTGTAAAAAGCAAGAAGGTGGCCAGGGAAAGGATTGGACCACTTAGGGACAGTGGGGGGAATCTATGTGTCGAGCCAGTGGAAATGGGCAAGGTACTAAATGAGTACTTTGCATCAGTGTTCACCAAAGAAAGGCACTTTATGGAAGATGATTCCTGGGTAGGGTGTGTGGACAGTCTGGATCATATTAACATCGAAAAGGAGAATGTATTGGGTCTTTTAAAATATATTAAGGTAGATACTTTTCCTGGGCCGTATGGGATTTACCCTAGAATACTGAGGGAAGCAAGGGAGGAAATTGCTGGGCCTTGACTGACATCTTTGTATCCTCGTTGGCTGCAGGTGAGATCCCAGAGGACTGGAGAATAGCTAATTTGATACCACTGTTTAAGAAAGGTAGCAGGGATAATCCTGGAAACTATAGGCTGGTGAGCCTCATGTCGGTAGTAGGTAAATTATTGGAGAGAATTCTCAGAGACAGGGTTTATACCCATTTGGAAACAAATGGACTCATAAGTGATAGACAGCATGATTTTGTGAAGCGGAGGTCATGCCTCACGAATTTGGTCGAGTTTTCTGAGGAGGTGACAAAGATGATTGATGAGGGGAGGGCGGTGGATGTTGTTTACATGGACTTCAGGAAAGCTTTTGACAAGGTTCCTCATGGCAGACTTGTACAAAAGGTGAAGTCACATGGGATCAGAGGTGGTAAGATGGATACAGAACTGGCTCTGTCACAGAAGACAAAGGGTAGCAGTAGAAGGGTGTTTTTCTGAATGGAAGGTTGTGACTAGTAGTGTTCCAAAGGGATCTGTGCTTGGGCCTCAAATGTTTGTCGTGTACATAAACGATTTGAAAGAAAATGTAGCCGGTCTTATTAATAAGTTCGCGGATGACACCAAGGTTGGTGGAGTGGCAGAAAGTGTTGAGGATTGTCAGAAGATACAGAGGACATAGATAGGTTGGAGACTTAGGCAGAGAAATGGCAAATGGAGCTTAGTCCGGACAAATGTGAGGTAATGCATTTTGGTAGGTCTAACACAGTGGGGAAATGTATCGTAAATAGCAAAACTCTTAGGAATATAGAAAGGCAGAGAGATCTGGGTGTGCAGGTCCACAGATCTTTGAAGGTGGCAACACATGTGGGCAAGGTAGTCAAGAAAGCATACGGAATGCTTGCCTTCATTGGATGGGGCATTGAGTATAAAAACTGGCAAGTCATGCTACAGTTGTATAGATACTTGGTACGGCTGCACTTGGAATATTGCGCACAATTCTTGTTGCCACACTACCAGAAGGATGTGGAGGCTTTGTAGAGGGTGCAGAGGAGGTTTACCAGGATGTTGCCTGGCCTGCAGAGTGTTAGCTATGTGGAGAGGCTGAATAGACTCGGACTGTTTTCATTATACAATTACAGAATTTACAATGCAGAAGGGAGCCATTCGATCCATCGAGTCTGCACCGACTCTTGGAAAGAGCACTCTACTCAAGCCCACACCTCCAGCCTATCCCCATAACCCAGCAACCCCATCTAACCCAAGGGCAAATTAGCATGGCCAATCCACCTAACCTGCACATCTTTGGACTGTGGGAGGAAACCAGAGCACCCGGAGAAAACCCACGCAGACACGGGGGGAACGTGCAGACTCCGCACAGTGACCCTAGCGGGAATCGAACCTGGGATCCTGGTACTGTGAAGCCATAGTGCTAACCACTATGCCACTGTGCTAGAAAGATGGAGGTTGAGGGGTGACCTTATAGAGGCCTACAAGATTATGAGGGGCATGGATAGTGTGGATGGGCAGGCTCTCTTTCCAAGGGTGGAGGGGTCAGTCACCAGGTGGCATAGGTTTAAGGTCTGTGAGGCAAACTTTAGAGATGTGCGAGGCAGGTTTTTTACGCAGGGGTGGCGAGTGCCTGGAACACGTTGCCAGGGAGGTTGTGGAAGCAGATACATTAACGGTGTTCAAAAGGCAGCTTGACAAGCACATGGACAGGATGGGTATAGAGGGATACAGCACAAGAAAGTGCTGAGGGTTTTGGCAAAGGTTGGTATCGTGACCGGTACAGGCTTGGCGGGCCAAAGGGCCTGATCCTGTGCTGTATTGTTTTTTGTACACTGATTCAGCCTAACTAGAGCATTATGTTTAATTCTGGGCACTAAGCTTCAGGAATTATATCCCTGAAGAGCCTGTGGGAAGACTAATCCTGCAAATCTAAAGGCCAAGTATTTTTCTTTGTTCTTGCTAACTCAGGAGACTCCCAGGATCAGTCTCCCACATGCTATCCTAGAAATAAGGGACAAAGGCTATGTCACACAGTGGTTAGCACTGCTGCATCACATCGCTAAGGACGAGGTTCAATTCAGGCCTTGGGTGACTGTCTGTGTGTAGAGTTTGCACATTCTCCCAATGACTGCGTGGGTCTCCTTTGGGTGCTCTGGTTTCCACCCACAGCCCAAAAATGTGCAGGTTAGGTAGGGTTATAGGGATAGGGCGAAGGAGTGGGCCGAAGGTAGGGTGCTTTTTCAGAAGGTCGGTGCAGATTCGATGGGACAAATGATCTCCTTCTGCACTGTGGGATTTTCTTCCTCAAGGCACAGGGAGTAATCAAAAAAGGGACAATCTCTTGAAATATGAGACAGTTGGTCACCCAGTTACTCTCTGATCTCTTTGTTCTTTGTGCTCTTTAACTTACAATCAGACTCTTCGGGTTGAGCTGACGTTATTGGTGATTGTATGGGACTCCCACAATTGCCCCCCCTATTCGTATCCATAATACTGCCGCACCACGTGATCCCCAGCGCCGCGAGAACCACGTGACCTCAAGCAGCACCAATCCCACTGCCAGCCAAGGGAATTACGTCACCCACATCTTTGACGATGAAGTCACCCAACCTCGAACCCCGCCCTTTATTGTCCCAACGTCACTTCCCGACTTCCCTCCCATATATAAATAGCAGCTCCGCGCTCCATCCCGTCCCACTCGGTGGCGGACCGACCGCGTGTGGTCATGGATCAGCAGCAGTGTTTCATGCAACAACAGAGCTGACTCATCGGACCTACAAAGACTTCATTATACCGCCACACACGCACACACATCAACGACGAAACAAAACCTTTCCCTTATCTTTAAAACAAAATTGACCCCGTCCCCAATTTACATTACCGCGTAAAGAGAAGGTGGTGATTACCGCGGCGGTGGAGAATTTTTTTTTTCGGAAATACATTTTTATCGAGAAATAAACTTTCTGAGGGATAGAAAAACAGAAATTTCCTCAAATGTACGTTTTGGGCACCTGGGCCGAGATGAAGCCTGAGATCAGCGCGGCGGTGGGATTTATCTGCAAGCTCCTCCGGACCAAGGCGACCGCGGTGGACGAGCGGCAGCTGCAGACTTTCTGCCAGTCGCTGCAGGAACTGCTGGCGGGTAAGTGTCCGCGCTCTCTCTCTCTCGCGCGGGGGATCGCGGAGCAGCACCGCGTTCGTAAGATGGAACGTGGGCCCGGGAGCCAGCGGGCGGGCGCCGATTTTCCCGGGACGGCAGCACGCGCACCCCGGGGTTCCTCGCGCTGCTCAAGCTGCAAGTTTCTACCATCAGATTATTTTCCACCCTTCTTGCCAAAGGCGCCAAAAAAAGGTGCAAAAATGCCCTTTCGTGTGCACTTAAAACCAGGGTCAAAAATCGTGGATCTCAAATGCACGAAATGATTTGGCTCTGCAAACACGTTAACTTTTGGGAGCCTTTCTCTCTCCATTTATTAATTAGCTGGCTCACGTCTTCCTTTTGTCTTGTGTTTTCTTCTGCCCAACAGAGCACTACCAGCACCACTGGTTCCCCGAGAAACCTTGCAAGGGCTCCGGGTACCGGTGCATCCGGATCAACCACAAGATGGACCCCATCATCTGGAAGGCGGCGAACCGGATCGGCCTGAGCGACCAGCAGGTTTTCCAGCTGCTGCCCAGCGAACTCACCCTCTGGGTCGACCCGTACGAGGTGTCGTACCGGATCGGCGAGGACGGCTCCATCTGCGTCCTGTACGAGGCTCACCCTGCGGCCCACCACCACGCCCACCGCCTCGGCGTCGCCTCGCCCGCCATGGCCCCCAGGGTGGACGGCAGCCGGAGCAGCTGCAAGGATGAGTTTATGCTGGGCAGGACCAGCCCTTCCAAAACCTACAACATGATGACCGTGTCCAGCTAGTAGTGAAAATAAAAATAAGAGGACCCACTCCCCCGAGCCCAACCCCCCAACACCACCCCCACCGCCCCCCCCCAACAAAAAGAATCTGCACTAGAAATGGGGGGTGGTTGCTGATAGAGGGAGGGGTGGGAAAGAAAGGAAGACGCCTTTATTATTTGGGACCCAAATTGGGCTTTGTTTAGGGGCTGGTTTGTCTCTTAAATGTTAAGGAAGTGGCTGTTGTAGCTCTCACACAGGCTGTGTGTCTTTCAGGAAAAAGGTCAAATATTTCCAGCAAAGTACCAAATCCAAACCAAAATTATATATTTTATATATATCTATAGAAATATTTGTGTGGGGAAGCGACAACTGCCATTGTTTGTCGCCTTTTATTAATTCCTCAGAACAGTATTTTGACACTTGGCAATTTGTCTTTTTTTAAAAAAACATAAAATTAAGGGGAAGTTGAAAAAATCTCTTTGAAATGGGTTTAAACAGCCTTTGTAGAGCTACAAGAGCACTGCTCTTTAACATTTGACTAACCTACTTTGATGAAATCTATATCTGTACATTGCTAGCCAAGGGTTTTTCTAAAGTGCCGTCTTTCATTTTTAGCACTGTTCAGTGAAGTGGATGCGGACTGTAGTTTCTTCTCTACCGTGATCAGGTAGCTTCACAAATGTTTGATTTGTGAATTCTGTTTTGACCATCTCGCAATTTGATAAATTATGAACTGCTGTAAATTTGTACAGTTCATGTATATTGATTGTGGCAAAGGTTGTACAGATTTCTATTTTGGAAGAGAAATTTTCTTCTCGATTATAATAAAACGTTTCCTATCTTGCCATTTTAACAAGACAAAACGTTGCCTTCCGTGTTTGGTTTTGGTTGGAGAATGTTTCCAAGTTCTTTGTGTGCCCCCCAGCCCTCTGCAGACAGTATTCAACATAATGAGATTCCACCGAAGAGGGGAAATGAAAGCAAAAGCTTAAAGTCCAAACTCAAGTCAGCAGCTAATCCAATGTTTCAAAACAATGTGTAGATTTAAGGTTTTTTTGGCATTTGCAATTAGCACACATTCTGCAGGATGCTTCGTTTTTAATGGAAAGATGTTCTGGATACAAGGATTGACCAAAATAATTCAAGTGCAACAAAGGATTGTCCAGATCTCTGTTTCCCTTTTTGCAATTCAGACACCCCTCCCCAACCAATCCTCAGTGTTTAGCTGCACAAGTCTGAATGAGGGTATGATTGGTTTTTAAAAATAGAAAGTGTTGGTATAAAGATCAGCAGCGTCTAGTAAAGGGGACAACAAGTCTCAACATGTCACGACTTGCCGTTGAGAATTTTCTCAGTAATCGAGAGGGGCTGATTATTAGCAGTGGCTTGCTTGCATTTGCAATCCTTGGCCCTCAGCTTCCTATTTTTACATTCATAGTTGTCTTGCCTCTGGAAAAATGTTTCCAGCCTTGACATAGGCAAAGGTATAAGTATGCTGTTTCCAATTGGAGCTCATGTCCCTCTCCTTGGGCCCTGATCTTATTGCATCTCAAAGTGACACTGAATTACACCAGCATCCCCTACCATCTTTCCTGGAACTGAGTTGGAGGTCGCACCCCTTTTTTGTTCAGTGCAGGCTGGATCTTAAGCAGCTTGAGGAACATTCATCCAAACTCCCATTGGTTAACAGTGACAACTACTGGTAAGTTTTGAAGATTTTTTAAATATTTCACACATTAATGTGCAGAAGAGAATATTTCTTGATATCTTTCATTATGCAAGAGGAGGTACCACTTTAAATACCATACATCATAATGAATACAAGTGAAAAAAAGATTAATTTTCCTCTGGTTAAGAAGAATGCTCACACCAACCATTGAGATGATTTGTATTCAGTTCGTGGAAGCGAGTAAAACTCACTTCCAATGTTTTTGCTCATGAATAAGTCCTAACCTCGCATATGGAATACAAATTTGCAATGTCTGGCAGATTCTACCAACTGTTATGGTTTAATACTATTACTTCCCTACCCTTCCCTCTTGAGGGTGTCCATTTTAATAATGGAGACAAAATTCTATTGGAAAAACATGCTGTTGAATTTTCAATATTTGTAGTTCCATGGGTTGTTTGGAAGTGAGAAGATAGTTAACGGCTCAAATAAGTCTTAAATAATGCAGGTTAAAGATCCTGCTGATAACAGTTGTCTTAAAGGGGCGCCGTCTTTGTGAAGAGTTTGGCAAACCCTTTCTCATTTGTTTACAGACACACAAGGCAATAATGTAATTTGCATTAGCGTGCCTCATTTGCATCATGTGAGGAAAATTGCAAGACTCCTTTCACAGACAAAATAAAAAGATTGCCAGAGACATAAAGACAATGCCCCTTTGTTTAATGCTAAGCAGTCATTGTTGACTTGGATTACACAGAACCGGAGAAGGGAACAGTTGCAAGTCGAGTTGCTATCTTTATAGCGCCCATTGATGGTAACCTAGCCCTGAATGCATGGACATAATTTGAAACTTAACAAGGGCAACAAGATGGTTGGAGCTCCACAATATTGAAGCCATTGCAAGGGATTGAATTATTTTTGAAGTTGCAGGGCTACCTAGACCTGACAATGAAAATTACCCAATATTACTGGATATCATGAACACTTCAGAAAATGCCAGATTGCTTTTGTGATTGTTGATTTTATGACTACATGGCATCCTAAGGCTGATTGTTTTAAAAATCCATTCGGTGCATTGCTGGGGATGGCTCTTATTGGAAATTGGTTGTAGAGGTTAGCAAATCCCTGGGATTTCTCTGCTTTAGTTCCATTAGTTTGAATTCCTGAACTTTTGTCTCAGATTTGCGTTTCAAAGAAAGGCTATAAATATGTTCTGGGTGGAAACAAGACTTATCTCAAAAGAATGCACAAGAACCTCCCCATTTCAGTATTAAAGGCCCTGAATAGACTCATCAGCTTCATAAAGTGTTCCCAGTTGCTATGGATAGACATCAAGAATGGGAGTTCATACAGTGCCTTTTGGACATCCCAAAACACTAGGCCAATGAAGTTGTTTTTGAAATGTAGTCATTGTAATGCGAGGGTGGCAACCCATTTGTGCATAGGATGGCCCCACAAGCAGCAGTGACATGTAGGACCAGATTAGCTGTCTCTAGATGTTGGATTGGGATATATGTTTAATGGGATGTGATGTCACTGGCAAGCCTATCCCTAATTGTCCTTGAGAAGATCGAGGTGAGCCACCCCACCTGGAACAGCTGTAGCCCATGTGGGGTTCGGTGCTGTTATGAAGGAAGTTCCAAGAATTTTGACCCAGTGACAGTGAAGGAATGGTGATGTAGTTCCAATGCGTGTGGTTTGCAGGTGATGTTCTCGTGCATCTGTTGCCCTTGTCCTTCGAGGCGGTTGAGGTTGCTGCATTGCATCTTGAACGTGGTGTACACTGCTACCACTGTGTCAGTGATGGAGGGAGTGATTGTTTAAGATGGTGGATTGGGTGCCAATCAAGTGAGCTGCTTTGTCCTGGCTGGTGTCAAACTATAGTGTTATTGGAGCTGGGCTCATTCAGGCAAGTGGAGGGTATTCCATCACTTGAGCCTTGTAAATGGTGAGATAGGCTTTTGGGAGTCACCAGCCTCTGATCTCTTGTAGCCACAGTATATGTCTTGTTCAGTTTCTAATCAATCGTAACCCCAGGATGTTGATACTGGGGGATTCTGCGATGGTAAATGCCACTGAATGTCGAGGGGCGATGGTTGGAGATGGTCATTGACTGGTACTTATGTGGCATGCATGCAAATTGCCACAGCAGTCCAAGCCTGAGTGTTGTCCAGGTCTTGCTGTATATGGACATGGATTGCTTCAGTATCTGAGGAGTCACAAATGGTGCTGAACATTGTGTAGTCATTGATGTACTTCTGACCTTATGATGGAAGGGAGGTTGTTGATGAAGCAGCTGAAAATGATTGGGTCCAGGACATTACTCTGAGGAACTCCTGCACTGATGTACTGGAACTGAGTTGATTAACCTCCAACGACCACAACCATCTTCCTTTGTACCAGGAATGACTCCGAACCAGCAGATGTTTTCTCCCTGATTCCCATTGGCTCCAGCTTTGCTAGGGCACTTTGATGCCACACTTGGTCAAATGCTGCCTAGGGGTGGCAAGATGCCACAGTGGTTAGCACTGCTGCCTCACAGTGCCACGGTCCTGAGTTCAATTCCAGCCTCGGGTGACTGTGTGGAGTTTGCACTTCCTGTGTCTGTGGGTTTCCTCTGGGTACTCTGGTTCCCTCTCAGCCCAGAAATGTGCAGGTTAGGTGGATTGGCCATGCAAAATTGTCCCTTAGTGTCCAAAAGATTAGGTGGGGTTACAGGGATAGGGTGGAGGTGTGGGCCTAGGTAGGGTGCTCTTTCCAAGGGTCAGTGTAAGAGGTTGAATGGCGAGGTTGAATGGCCTCCTCCTGCACTGTCGGTATTCTATGATACTAAGTCAAGGAAGGTCACTCTCACCTCTGGAATTCAGAGTGCCTTCTTGATGCCACACATTTAAATGCCTTGATGTCAAAGCATCAAGAGTCCAGGTTTTTTGACCATGTTTGGACGAATGAGATCAGGAGTTAAGTGGTCCTGGTGGAATTCAAACTGAACGCCAGTGAGCAGTGCTTCTTGACAGCACTCAACAACTCCTTGTGTCACTTTGCTAATGATAGAGAGCAGATTGAGTGGTGGTAAATGGCCAGGTAGGATTTGCCCTTTTTGTGTACAGGACATACCTGAGCAATTTTCTGCATTGCCTTGTTGTAGCTGTACTGGAACAATTTGGGTAGGGGCGTGGCTAGTTCTGGAACACGTCTTCAGTACTATTACTGGAATGTTGCTGGGGCGCATAGCCTTCGCAGTATCCAGTCCCTTGAGCCGTTTCTTGATACAACCTGGAGTGAATCGAATTGTCTGAAGACTGAGATCTGTGATGCTGGGGACCTTCGGAGGAGACCAAGATGGATCATCCATAGAGCACTTCCGGCTGAAGATTGTTGCAAATGTCTCAGCCTTTTTAGTACAGATATGCTGGGCTCCACATCATTGCAGATGGTAGTATTTGTGGAGACTCCTCCAGTTAGTTGTTTAATCGTCCACCACCATTCACGACTGGAACTGCAAAGCTTCGATCTGATCTGTTCATTGTGGCATCGTTTAGATCTGCCTGATATATGCCTGCTTCAGCTGTTTAGCATGTAAGTAGTCCTGTGTTGTAGCTTCACCAGGTTGGCAGCTAATTTTTAACTATGTCTGGTGCTGCTCCTGGCACTCTTCATTGAACCAGGTTTGATACCCTGGCTTGTGGAAATATATGCCGGGCCTTGAAGTTACAAAATGTGGTTGTTTGCAGTTATGCTGCCGATAGCCAACAGCCTTGTGAATGCCCAGTTTTGAGTTGCTAGATCTGCTATCCCACTTAGCACAGTGGCGGTGCCAAACAACAGAGCGAAGGTTGGATTTTGTCTCCACAAGGACTGTGCGGCGGTCACTCCTATCAATACTATCATGGACAGCTGACTGGTGAGGGCAAGGTGAAGTAGGTTTTTCCTGCTTGTTGGTTCCCCACCACTTGCCGCACACCCGGTCTACCAGCTATGTAACTTAGGACTCTGCCAGTCGTAGTACAGCCGAGTCACTCTTGGTGATCAACATTGAAGACTCCCACCCAGAGTACATTCTGTGCTCTTGCCATCCTCGGTGCTTCTTCCAAGTGGTGTTCAGCATGGAGGAGCATTGATTCATTCGCTGAGGGGTGGCAGTAGATGGCATCATGTTTGAGGCAGCACAGTGGAACAGTGTTTTGCACTACTACCTCACAGCACACAGTGACCCGGGTTCAATTCTAGCCTTGGGTCACTGTGGATTTTGTACATTCTCCCCCTGTCTGCGTGGGTTTCCTCCGAGTGCTCTGGTTTACTTTCACAGTCCAAAGATGTGCAGGTTAGGTGGATTGGCCATGCTAAATTGCCCCTTGGTGTCCAGGGATGTGCAGGTTAGGTTATGGGGTTACAGGGATAGGGCGGATTGGACATGGGTAGAGTGGTCTTTCGAAGGGTTGATGCAGACTCAATGGGCCGAATGGCCTCCTGCACTAGGGATTCTATCATTTGACCGGGTGCCACGAGACATCATGAGATTGGAGTCAATATGAAGACTCCCGGGGTTGCTACTCCCCTGACTATTCCACTGGTTGGCCTACCCAAGGATGGTGATGCTGGTGTCTGGAACATTGTGTCGGGCTATTGATTGGTCTGCAACAGCACCTCCATTTTGGCGCAAGCCCCCAGTTATTTGTAAGGAGGACCTTCCATGGTAGAGGAGGCTGGTGTGCTATGGTCATTTTTGATGCCGGGTGGTCTGTCTGGTTTCATTCCTTTTTAGAGTTTGAAATGGTTTGAATAACTGAGTGTCTTGCTAGACCATTTCGGAGGGCAGTTAAGAGTCAACCACATTGCTGTGGGTCTGGAATTAGCTGTAGATCACACCAGGTAAGGATGGCAGATTTCCTTCCATAAAGGACATAAGTGCACTAGATGTGTTTTTAACGATAATCCACAATGGTCACCATTACTGAGCTTTTTAATTCTAGTTTTTTTGTGAATTGAATTTAAATTCCACCAGCTGCTATGGTGGGATTTGAACCCCACAGCATTAGCCTGGGCCTCAGGATTATTAGTTCCAATGATATTACCACCATGCCTCCGCCTCCCCTCAAGGCCAGAACACTGCGGTGAACTCCCCTGCTCGAAGCATTGTCGTAAGGTCTTGCATACTCACCTGCGATATCATGTGGGGTCTTGGTTTAATGCCCATTTTGGAAGACAGCACTTCTGACATTGCAGGCCTCCTTCGGTACTGCACTAGTGTCAGCCTAGATTTTGATTCTCTGAAATGGGATTTGAAAGGCAAGTGTTCTAACTGAGCTAAGGTAGAGTGAGGTTTCCTCAAAGTAGCAATGGGGCAGATGTGAAAGGGTAGCCTAAGTAAAGTTAATAGAAGGACTGCGGCGCCGTCATCTATGCGGTAACTTTTAGGTAGACTTGTGAGAGAATAACTGCTGTGGGGCACTGCTATGTAAATATTTAATGCATTTCTCTGAAATGCATTAAATATGTTGAAAACAAATGGGTTAAAACCTCTTAAATTACTGGAGTGACATTTCAGCTGATGAGTATCATTTCAGGGACTACATCTTTAGAGAATTAATCTTTATTATAGCAGTGATGGTCTTGGAGGACAACAATGTCCTGAGTCAGCCATTGCATCTTGACAGGCCTGGCGTGAAGGCTGTGATTGTTGAGATGAGCCATGCAGCAAAAATATTTTGCGATGGACTTTTAGTCGAAGGCTTCGATTTTTAAAAAGAGCGAATATCCAAAGAAAACTTCTAATCCAATAGAAAAACAATCGCAAGATTATAGCCATCAACTACAGCACAGATGGAGCAATTTTTGAAGAAACACCGGCTGCCAATGACTTGCTCTGGCGCAAGACCAGATGGTGGTGACTTGTTCAGGAATGTACAGTCAGACTCCTGTCATGAAGTCTTTGGAGACGATTCTTCAAAGTGTTCCAGAGGAAAATATTAACATTATTTGAGAATTCACAGCAGCTACAGAGATGAGGAGAAATGCTTGAACATCTGGAAGGTCAAAGCCATCGTCTTCTACCTCCTCCACAAACTCCGATCCCTAGCTAACAATTCCATCCTGCACCTTGGCCACTACCTCATGACTCGGCTTTTGTGACCAATCTTAAATCTTCCACCCTCCACAAACCTGAGCTCATCCAAAGCTCTAGTGTCCCATACCCTGCTCACAGCAAGTAGCATTTACTCATCACCCCTCCAACCCCGATTGCTGACCCATATGGTCTCCGAGTCTATTAATCCCATAAATTAAAAATTCCTCACTCGTGTTTAATTCCCTCCACGAGCTTGTCCTCTCTTATCTCTGTAAACTGCTTATACCCCTGCAACCTTCCCAGAACACCCACGTTCTCCAATTCTGGCCTCTTGGAGCCCTCCACTGTTGATGGTAGTGCCTCTTGCTATTTAGGCTCTTAGCTGGAGTTTCCTCCAACACAGACCGCACTGCCATTCCTCCTCGTCCTTTGAGAGATCCCTCAAAACCTCTTTGCCCGAGCTTTTTGTCTCCCCTCCTGAAATCTCTTGACTCTGCCAGCTTGTCCTATTTCATCTCCGTCTTGGAATGTTTTATGAGATTAAAATGCAAGTTGTTGTCATGGAAACAGTGTTTATCAAATACAGAAGCAGATCATCTTTCTTGGAGATGGGGGAGACCTTGGCCAGTTCTTGAAACAAAATGACAAGCAATATGCAATTGAAGAGAGATTCTATGGCAGGAGATTCTGGCAGCACAAACTGGGAAGGTGATGGTTGGGATACCTCCAGGATCAATGATCTTTCTAGGATGTAGGTAGAGGCTGGCATATAAGTATTGATGGATAAATATGGCATCAGCCAGATTTGCCAAAATAATAGAGGAAAAGAGGAGGCTCATGTGAAGCAGTAAAACCAGCAAGGATCAGTTGTGCTGATTGGCCTATTTTTGCGCTGAACATTCTGTGTAGGAGTCCCACAAGCTTCCCCACCAGTATCCGTTGCTTCACTGGCACAGATTGTGAGGTCAGACAAGTTGGACTGAGAACAGCAACAAATAATTCACAACAACTAGTCTGATGTAAAAAGTGCCAATTATGAATGGACTGGTTTACAGAGTGCTATTTGTTATTGAGTAATCTTGTTAGAGATGGATCTGAGACAGGGTAGCATATAAAAGGATTAAACTATAATGAGAAGTAGTATGTTCTCATCTTCCCCCTCCTTCCATGGCCCCTGCTCCCACCCACACCATCTGCTTGCTTTGGGTATGAAGTTAAGCTACAGTTGCATAAAGCTGCCTTCATTTACACTTACAAGGATCAATTGTGGCTCAGTGGTAACACTCAGAATCCTGCCTGTACAGATCCCACTCCAGAGACCGGAGCAGAAAAATCTAGACGGACACTAGTGCTGCCCTGTTGGAGGCGGCATTGTCTTTCATATGACTCTCAAGTGTATGGAAAGGGCCCCAAGGCACTATTTGCCAAGTCTCCACCGATAACTCCCCAACTTTGCTTAGAAATAGTGGCAATGGGATCTTTTATATCCATTTGAGAGGGCAGACCGAGACCTGGTTTAATGTCTCACTGGAAAGACGACAGCTCCCAACAGCTTAGCACTCCCTCAGTACTGCACTGGGTGGGTCAGCCTAGATTCTGTCCTCAGAGGGGGCTTGATTTCTCAATCTCCTGCCTCGGAGGCAAGAGAGCGATGCCCACAGAGCCACAGAAATGAATGCATCCATTGTGGGATATTGTAGCTGTAACTTGAGTCTGTGTGTCTGACGATTAGTCTTTATAACAGCATAAACACAGATTCTAAATGTAATATCATAATTCTGGAACACTTATTTAATATATATTTAAAAGGTCAGAGTAAATTGCTGTGGATCAGTGTCAATGATTTGGCCAAATTTAGAGATTGCGAGTTTAAATAACTCAATACCAAAATTGCTGTTGAACCTTTGAGCTGGGGTAAATTACAACATTATAAAAATGGCCCTGGAGCAATTCTATAGATAATTTATTTAAAATAAATGTGTTATTCTTGAACTCATTAGGATCAGTTAAACTAAGTTGCTTTTGTTTGTTCAAGGTTTAAGTACATTGGCTTTATACCTTTTGCTGGGCTTTTATTGACATAGCCTTTGAGCGAGAGAAATGGACCTAGTTTCTGAGGCACGCTTGCTGAATACGACAGAAGTGCAGGACTAGAAGCGGTTGTGTGCGTCAAAATTAGAATAAGGTGCTTGGAATTTGGCATTAGAATTGAGGAATGCCATGATCATTTTGAAATGAAATGAAATGAAAATCGCTTATTGTCACAAGTCGGCTTCAAAGAAGTTACTGTGAAAAGCCCCTAGTCGCCACATTCCGGCGCCTGTTCGGGGAGACTGGTACGGGAATTGAACCATGCTTCTGGCCTGCCTTGGTATGCTTTAAAAGCCAGCTATTTAGCCCAGTGTGCTAAACCAGCCCCTGAAATTTTGATTTCATACTTGGGTTCTAAAGACTTCCAGTTAGTGTTTGTGTGCTTTCCCCACATTTCGTGCAATATTTTAGCCATTACTTATTTTTTTACTGACTGGCTCATTGGGAATGAGCAGTCTGTTAAAATGGATAAGTCAAGCAAAAAGTGGATACGCCAGAGTGTATAACATACTTAAAATATAGAGATAAGATTTGTTAGGATGACATGAGTAGTTGGGTGGAGAGACTTTTTAAAAATAAATTTAGTGTGCCAATTAATTTTTTCTAATTAAGGGGCAATTTAGCATAGCCAATCCACTTATCTTGCACATCTTTGGGTTGTGGGGGCGAAACCCACGCAAACACGGGGAGAATGTGCAAACTCCACACGGACAGTAACCCAGAGCCGGGATCGAACCTGGGACCTCGGCGCCGTGAGGCTGCAAGGCTAATCCAGTGCGCCACCGTGCTGCCGTTAGGTGGAGAGACTTAAAGCTGCAGTTGTTCTCCTTAGAGCAGAGAAGATGAAGGGGAGAGTTAATAGAGGTGTTGAAAACTGAGGGGCTTTGGCGGCGTAAAGAAGAAGAAACGGTTTCCTTTCGCAGAGTGTCAATAAGCAGAGGGTATGGATTTAATGCAATTGGCACAGGAACTGGAGGGAGATGAGAATTGCTGTTTCCATAGTGCCTTCTGATTTGGAAGGCACAGATTCAACAGTAACTCCCAAAAGGCAATTGGACAAATGGTCGATAAAGATTTACAGGGTGACGGGGCAAAGAACAGAGGAAATGACAGTAAATGGATAGCCCTCCCAAACCATCCAGCACAGGCGCAATGGGCTAAATGGCCTTCTATGCTGTGTGATACTCGGGACTGACCTGAGTGGCTGAGTTAGTAGCGAGTGTCAAGGTGTCTTTTCAGTTTAGGAAAAACTCCCACATTGATGCAAGTGGAGAATAATAGTTTTTGTTTTGTTTCTGACTTTTAATTCAGCCTTTATATCTAGACATCACACCAAATGGTTCAAAGAATTTTTGCTTTCGAAAAAGGGGCCCAAAAAATATGAACAGAGATTTGCAACTAATTCTACAGATCATTGCAATTTAGTACGGAAACATCCGTCTATGTGCAAACAACATGCAGTGTTTTATCTTTACTGTCTATGAAATTAGATCAGTCAGGGGCCCAGCTTAGCCTCGGATCTGCAGAAAATAATTAAATAATACAACCGGTTTTAATTAAGGCTTTCTTCTTATCATGCAGCTTCAGAAGTACAAACAGGTTGTCAAATCCCCCACTTTTTGTTAATCTGAGTTAATACGCCATTATTTACAAGATTAAACAGCCACGCACTGCTACATCTCTTGTGCCTTATGGTTTGTCGCACATCTGTTTCCTTTTGCCAAAGGAGAAATGAAACGCAATCAAGTGTGCTTGTAAATTAGTTGAAGGGGGTGTTGGACATAACCAAAACCATTCCATTCAAGATGTAAGTTAGCACCTGGCCTGTTGCGGAACATTACATTTGTTTGAGATTTGAATGACAAAAGCAATACGTGTGGTGTTTCAGGCCCGACATTGGTGAGGTATGATCATATTATATATAGTGTTGGGAAGTTGATTGCCTTTCTGCTGCCAACACCAAGAAACCCATGTCCAAACACAGGAAAGCCCCAGCAGAACAATAATATTGTGCTTTTAATGTAATAAAAAGTTCCAAGGTGCTTCAAAGGAGTGTAATCAGTCAAAATGTGCCACTGAGCCACATAAGGAGATATATTAGGTCATAGAGCTGGTATTTAAGCAGCCCCTTAAAGACAAGGATAGGGGAAAAGAGGTTTAGGGAGGGAATTTTAGAAATTCAGATCCAAAAGACTGAAGCACGGCTGATATTGGTGGGGCAAAGGATATCGAGGGTGCACAAGAGACCAGAGTTGGAGGGTTTTATGAACAGTACGTGATTAACCATCTCCAGTCTAACATTTCCATTTCCCAGGCCAACTATTCGTATGGGTGTGGGAATATCTGGGCCTGTTTGTGCTTAGTTCTGAGCAGTTTCTTTAACCTATGGGATGATGTGCCCTTAGGAACTGGGAAACGCCCAATGTTTATTTGGCTCAGAGAGTTTTTGCAAACAATAAAAAGAGGATTGTCACCTCATTAAGCAGGATTAATGGTTGGTGTTGAACTGTACTGTCCCTTCCTATTTGCTGTCACGTTTATTTTTTCACAGAAGATTGGAAATAGGATAAATGAGATCCCTGCTTCATTTCAAATCCCTCACGGCCTTGTTCCTTCCTATCTCTACCTTGACTATCCCTAAAAGAAGTCCCCATGAACTCTCTCCCACTGTGTCTCACAGCCCTTGTACATCCTCCTGTCCCTTTCCCCAACATTAGTGACTGTTTCTTCATCACTCCTGGTCCCTGCTCTGGAATTCCCTCCCT
Source organism: Scyliorhinus torazame (assembly GCF_047496885.1). Lineage (NCBI taxonomy): Eukaryota > Metazoa > Chordata > Chondrichthyes > Carcharhiniformes > Scyliorhinidae > Scyliorhinus > Scyliorhinus torazame. The sequence goes on from NC_092725.1 coordinate 101,453,922, forward strand.
CAGAACCCCTTCATCTCCCTGCTCTCCTCCAAGTGCCTCCTCAAAACTCGCTTCTAACCAGTATTTAGAAACCCTTTTTAATGCTACCTCTTTTGGTTTGACACCAGGTTTTTTTTTGATTGTATACATTGGGGCATATCTTGCATATTCTTGATTTCTTGCATATAAATATAAATTGTTGACCGGATGAATCAGGTCCTATTAATGCCATACCTACACAATACAGAGGGAAATCATTATCTCAAAAGAAAGTACTTCTACCTGCTTGGAGGTTTCCAAGAAGAATATGCAAAAAGAAAGCATATAGCCTGCAATTGAAGCCATGATGTTTTGTAAATCTCCAGAGTAAGCAACCTAGTAGAATATGCACAAGGGGACATGTGCTGACATGAACACTTTATGATTAAAAAGCAGTAGGATTAGTGCTAACCATATGTTTGTTGCTAATAGTATACTGTCTGCCTATCCAGCTACCGCTGTTTTTATATCCTTGGAGCTTTCTTTTTACACCAATTGTCCAAAAACAACAGCCATTTAAATGTTAGCATAATATCATAGGAGTATTCATGCAAGTTTACAGAATCTAGTGTGAGATGGGAATAGCAGAGCAGTTGAGGGGTGTCTGGTTGTATTTTTAAGGAGTGAAACTTTGAGCTTTTGTTGTTCGGTAGCTTCTCCTCCCTTTGTAACTTGCAGCTCATCAAAGCTCTGATGTCTGTATTCTGGCTTTCACCACACCCCAATCACTCATTGCCCAACCCCTTTCTGAAATTGGCTCCCATTTCCCTAGTGCCTCAGATTGAACATAAGTATCCTCACAAGTAGGGCAGCACGGCGGCACATTGGGTTAACCCTGTTGCCTCACGGCGCCAAGGTCCCAGGTTCGATCCCGGCTCTGGGTCACTGCCTGTGTGGAGTTTGCACATTCTCCCCGTGTTTGCGTGGGTTTCGCCCCCACAACCCAAAGATGTGCAAGGTAGGTGAATTGACCACGCTAAATTGCCCCATATTTGGGAAAAATGAATTGGGTACACTAAATTTATTTCAAAAAAAGTATCCTCACAAGTAAACCCTCATGGTCTCGACCCTCTTGATCTCCGTAATCCCCTCCAGCCTTGTGCCCCACTCACTCATGATACGTCTGCTTCTGGCCTCTAAAGCATTCCTCCCTCCTCCATCTTCACCCCCCTCGCACCCTTGAAAGTCCCTCCATGGCCATTCTCCGCTCTTTCTTTCCAGAACCATCCTGCTTTTCCACCTCCATCTCTTTGGGCTTTCGTTTACTATTCCTTTGGCTTGGCATCATTTAAAAAAAAAATTGAACCTCTATAAAGCACCTTGGAACAGTGTTGGATCTAGAAAAGGCACAAAGGAGAGTAGCAGAATCATTAGCAACAGCTGCTATCCAAAAAGAAAGAAAATTGGGGACATAGGTTATTGTCGAGTTCAGAAGGCGTGTAAAATGCTAAATCGAGAAATAGTTTGGCAGTTGGTGATGATTCTATTTTCCCATTTATACCCAATCTATTTTTCTTTACTTGTCCCATTGCCACCTTCTTTTGACTTGCACCATCATCCGTTTTGTCATTTAATCTCTCCTGCCTTTCAACTATCACACACCTTCTATTTTGTTTCTTTACTTCTTCCCCACACTTTGCCTGCCTCTGAACTTGATTAAAGCCTGCCACATCTCAAACTTTTTTCAGCTCTGACCAAAGGTCACTGATCAGAAACATTTACTCTGTTTCTCTCTCCACTCAGATACTGCCTCACTCATTCTGTTCCAGAAAGTCAGACGGTGAAGGAAAGAACTGGAGCCAATATTTATATACTTTTTATCAGCTTTATTTACGGAAATACACATTACAAACATGCGCCTCCCAGCCCAAAAAACCCAAATTTCACTCTGTTCCTATTTATAGGAGCACAAGTGAATCCACAATTGTTGCCCACCACCTGTATACAGCTAAACACAATTAATATACAATTAACACAGCTGCTGATTCTGTTTTTATTTTAGATTTCTATTATTTTCTGCTTGCGTGTTTATCTGGCTTCCCCTTAAATGCATCTATGCTATTTGGCTCAGCTACTCCCTTTGGTAGCAAGTTGCACATATGAGAGAGAGGTTCCTCCTGATTTCTGTAGCTCATTTAACGTTGATTAACTTTAGTTTTATGGCACCTCCTTTTGGTTCCCCAAGTGGAAAAAAACGATGAGTTAGCTTTGATGTTATTTATTAGAGATGGTAAATAATGCACATTAGTCTTCCTCGGTTGATGATAAACATATTGTATGTTGTCACAGGAAACCTCTGAACCCTTCTGTTGGGGGGTCAGAAGGAAATGAAAAGAGTTTGTGACAGTGAGCCTGGGTTTTGAAGCAGAACTGTCAAGCCACAGCAAAATGTTGCTCGAAAATTAAGATTGTGGGGATTGATCTCGGGTTGTTTTATTTCAGTCAAGCAAATTAACTCATTGGAGAAATGTGGCTTATTTGTTATTTTTGCATCATTACAAAAGAGAAGTTATAATGATTAAACAACAAGAGTCTGGTCATCGCTTGTCGCTCTGTATATTGCTTTGTGGTGAAATAAAGCAACTCAATAATTTGTGTGTGATGTCTGTCCATTTGTTTGCTTATAGGTTTTGACTAGATTGACTAGATAGAAAAACTTGGGAATCCAGTTCAGAAGGCAAATGGTATTATTGTACCACTGTTTAGGTGTGAGATCCAGCTGCTCAGGAACTGATCAGAATATCACAGGCATACTGTTGCTTATCTCCCAGTAAGTATTGGCAACAGGCAAGGGTCAGTGCTAACAGTATCCTGTCAAAGAATGACACATCACAGACCCGGGGCAGTTTGACCCATTGTGACTGCGTTGACTGGTTGGAAAAACTATTCCCTTGCTCTTTCCCCATAGACCTGCAAATATTTTCCTAAAGTAACTATTGAATCTGCTTCCACTACCTTTCTTCGATCATTATAATTTGCTGTGTTTTAAAAAAGCCTACTATATCTCTTGTTCTTTTGCTAATTATCTCAAAATTGTGTCCTCTAGCTAGTAAACCTCCTGCCAGAGGAAGAAGTTTCACTTCATACATTCTTTCACAACTCTTTATAATTTCAAAGGTTGTATTAAATCTTCCTTTAACCTCTACTCACGGGAGAACAATCCCAGTTTCTCGATAAATTTATTTCCCAATGTGGCCACTTGGCATGCAATTGCCAATTTGCACCGAATAACAATCTACTTTTTCAATGTAAAATATATTTATTATAATACAGACACACACCTCACACAAACCTACATTATGTCTGCTAGGTGTGGCTCAGGAGCATGCACTAGCAAGCACGGCTCGAGTACAAAATTTAGGCCAACCCTCCAGTGTGCTACTGAGGAAATGGAGCACTGTCGGAGGTGCCAATTTTCAGATGAAATGTTAAACTGAGATCCTGGTGCCCTCTCTGGTGGATATAAATTCCATGGCACGGTTTTGAAATGGAGCAGGGGAAATCTCCACGTTGTTCCCACCCATATTTATTTCTCACCAAGAAGAGCAAGTGATCTGATCATTTATCGCATTGCTGTTGGCAGACCTCTCTGTGTGAAAATTGACTCCTGCATTGTAACAAAGTGTACACTTTAAATGTGCCTCATTTGCTATTTGGGACATTGAGATTGAGAAAGATGCTAAGTAAATGCAAATCTACTTTTGTACGGACTGGATTGAGATTACACCTACTGCCAATAGCCTTTGGCTCCTTTGTTAGTCAAGAATCTATCTATCTCTGCCTTAAAATATTAAATGATCCTGCCTCCACTGCTCTCTGGGGAAGTGAGTTCCAAAGATTCTCAACCCTCAGAGAAAAAAATTCTTCTCATCTGTCTTTTTTAACATTAAAATTTTTTTTTAAGCGTATCCAATTTTTATTTTTTATTTTGTCAAATTAAGAGGCAAGATGGGCAGCACGGTAGCACAAGTGGTTAGCACCGTGGCTTCACAGCACCAGGGCCCCAGGTTCGATTCCCCGCTGGGTCACTGTCTGTGCAGAGTCTGCACGTTCTCCCCGTGTCTGCGTGGGTTTCCTCCGGGTGCTCCAGTTTCCTCCCACAGTCCAAAGACGTGCAGGTTGGGTGGATTGGCCATGATAAATTGCCCTTGGTATCCAAAAAGGTTAGGAGGGGTTATTGGGTTACGGGGATAGGGTGGAAGTGAGGGTTTAAGTGGGTTGGTGCAGACTCGATGGGCCGAATGGCTTCCTTCTGCACTGTATGGTCTATGTATAATTTAGCATGGCTAATCCACCTAACCTACACATCTTTGGGTTGTGGGGTGAAACCCACAGAGACACAGGGAGAATGTGCAAACTCCACACGGACAGTGACCCAGGGCTGGGATTCAAACCAGGGTGTCCTCAGAGCTGTAGTCCCAGTGGTAACCACTGCGCCACATGCCACCCTTTCTCATCTCTACCTTAAAGGGGAGACCCCTTAAAAAAGTTTAAACTGTGTCCCCTGTGCTAGTCTCTGCCGCCAGAAGAAACAACCTTCAATATGATCACCTCTCAATCTTCTAAAGTCCAATGGTCACAGGCCCAGCTTATCCAACCTTTCCTCATAAGATAACCTCCCCCCTCCCCAGCCCAGGTATGAGTTGAATGAGCCTTCTCTGAACTGCTTCTATTTATATTTATATCCTTTCTTAAATAAGGAGAGCAAAACTGTGCACAGTAGTCTAGATGCGGTTTTACCAGTGTCCTGTACAACTGTGGCAAAACATCACTACATTTATATTCCATTCCCCTTGAAATAAATTCCAAATCCATTGGCCTTCTGAATGACTTGCTGTACCTGCATACTGTTATGTGCAATGGATAATTTTTAAATTGAATGTATATGTGTATGTGTTAAGTAAGATAAAAGGGAATTCAGTTTCAATTAGGTTTTGTTTGTGAACCTTGGTGCCACAAAATCTGGGTGGAGTCCTGGTTGAAAGGCAAGTCTTTTAGGTTAGTTTGTATATACATTTTTAATGAGGTTTTGCAACGTCTAAAAGTAAAGAGATGGGTTCAAAATTTAGTGATTGTCGGGAGGAAATCACAAAGTAGGAAACACTTTACTGTTTAGTGATGGTTGTTCAGGGACACAGACACAGAGAAAAGATAGAAGAGTGTGTGTCTGTGTGAAGACAGGGATTTTCAGCTCTCTGAGAAGAAAAGATTGCAAGGCTATTGAAATGAAAATGAGACAGTTGTTGACTGAATTATCTAGAACTCTGTAAAGTGATCAGTTTAGCAGAGGATCTACTGGAAAACCGAGTTTAGAGTTTGGATTTTGGATGCCTCAGGGAGAGATACGAGTCGGGTGAAAAACATCAAGTGAATGCTCAGGAATTAATTGGAAGAAAACTATTTACAACTGTGTCGGCCCAAGTGGGAAACCGTTGTATGTCAAGCTTAGCTAACTGGCTTATCTGTAAAAATATTTCTGGGGCAAAGGAATATTGTGAATTTGAAGTGTCTACCTGTGTTTGTACTGAGATCTTTCCAATTTTTTTCCTGGTGTTATGGTAGTTCATTTTTCTTGTTTAATAAATACTTTATTATTTGTGTTAAGAGTTCAACTGCAGACTCCTATGAACTTGTTCAGTAACTTTCCTCCAAGTTCTCACTCTGGGATCTGACTTGTCCAGTATCAACACCAGCTGTAATCGGAGCAACACTATTCCTGATTCATGTACCAGGACACCCAGATTATGCAATCTCTCCTTTTAAATAATATGCTCCTTTTCTATTCTTCCTGCCAAAATGGCCAACTTCACATTTTTTCACATTATACCCCATCTGCCAAATTCTTGTCCACTCACTTAACCTATCTGTGTTATGTCCCTTTGCAGACCCCTATATTTGTGGCATCAACATATTTAACAGCCATACTTGCATCTAAGTCATTAATATAAATTGTAAACTGATTCCTGTGCCCTCCATGCTTCACATCTTCTCAACCTGAAAATGACCAGTTTCTTGAATCCTCTATCCATGCTCATATGTTACCCCCTACACTATGAGCTCTTATTTTGCATAGTAACCTTTGAGGTGACACCTTGCCAAATGCCTTCTGGAAATCTATATATAACACATCCACAGGTTCCCCTTTATTCACATCGCTTGTAACCTCCTCAAAGAACTCCAATAAATTAGTCAAACATGATTTATTTTTCACAAAACCATGTTGGCTTTGCCCGATTGCATTGAGGTTTTCGAAGTGCCCCGCTGTAACCTCCTCAATAATAGATTCAGTAATTTCCCTACAATAGATAAAAGGCTAACTGGCCTGCAGTTTCCTGCTTTCACTCTCCCTCCTTTCTTGAATAGAGGAGTCATACCAGACTCCTAATCAACCCTCTTAAACTGACCTGATTAATACTATACTCCTGTATGCTTCACCCAATGCCAGTGTCTATGTATTTACATTGTCTACCTTGTGTTGCCCTATTATGTATTTTCTCCTCCTGTACTAAATGATGTGTTTGAGCTGCTCGCAGAAAAATACTTTTCACTGTACCTCGGTACACGTGACAATAAACAAATCCGTCCATCCACATTCACGGGCAGCTCGGTGGTGCAGTGGTTAGCACTGCTGCCTCACGGCGCTGAGGTCCCAGGTTCGATCCCAGCCCCGGGTTATTGTCCGTGTGGAGTTTGCACATTCTCCCTGTGTTGGCGTGGGTTTTGCCCCCACAACCCAAAAGATGTGCAGGGTAGGTGGATTGGCCAAGCTAAATTGCCCCTGAATTGGAAAAAAATGAATTGGGCACTCTGAACGTATTTTGTAAAATCCATCCACATTCACTGTGAATTTTGGGAATTTTGGAAAATTGAAACTTTCTGAGCAGCATGTGGTTGCTGGGGCATCCAGCTAGCCGCTTGTTGCAATGGCACCTGTTGTGGTTCTTGCACGGATGATTCCCGAACCATAGCACTTGTGGAAACCAATGTAATCCCACGGAGTTGGTTTAAACTGATCACCTGTGCAGTAGCCCCTTGGTCTTGGAGCCTCTGTGCAAAGATGCCACTGATAAAAGAGCAGCCTTAAGCTATATTTAATTATTGAGGCAATCACTTTGGTACCATTGAACTTCGGCACTTTTTGCACTTTGATTAAATTTTGTTCCTTTCCGATTCAGATGGCAACAACGGTTAGCACTGCTGCCTCACGGCACCAAGGACCCAGGTTCGATCCCAGCCCCAGGTTATTTTCCATGTGGAGTTTGAACATTCTCCCCGTGTTTTCGCGGGTTTCGCCCCAACAACCCAAAAATGTGCAGGGTCGGTGGATTGGCCACGCTAAATTGTCCCTTAATTGGGAAAAAAATAATTTGGTACTCTAAATTTATAAAAATAAATATCTAAGAGATGTAGTGATAATAAGCTTTTCAGCAAAATCCAAACACTCTTGGTGTTTCTGTGTAGTGGCGTAACTGAAAAGCTGGAGGTTCAGATTTTACTGGGAAATCTGTGTGTGAAATACAACAATCTTCCTTCTTGAGAGCTCATTGCCTTGACAATGATTTGCTTTGTCACAGTGTGAAGTTTTCTGCTGATCCCGTCTCCAGTACTCACCTGAGCCTCGGAACGGTGAATAGTACTTGCCAGTTCTTTCCATAGTGTGATCACTGAACAATTCACTAATAGCCTCTTGAGTCAGAAGGTATTGGGTTGAACTCTTGATTAATAAGGGGATCAGGGGTTATGGGGAGAAGGCAGGAGAATGGGGATGAGAAAATATCAGCCATGATTGAATGGCGGAGCAGACTCGATGGGCCAAGTGGCCTAATTCTGCTCCTATGTCTTATGGTCATATGGTCTTATGAACCCCACTTCAGAGACATAAACACAAAGTCCAGACAGCACTGAGGGATGCTGCATTGTCAGAGGTGCCGCAATTCAGCTGAGATAATAAACTGGGGTTACGTCTGCCCTCTCAGGTAAAAGATTCCATGGTATTCTTTTGTGGAAGAGCAGAGGGGCTTCTCTCAGGCCTATCCTTAAACTAACATTACTAAAACAAACAAATGGATTGTCTGGTTATTATCACATTGTTGTTTGTGGGAGCTTGCTGTGTCATGTTTCCTTACATTCTAACAGTGACAACACTTGAAATAATGTTTCATTGGCTATAAAGCATATTGGGATGTCCTGAGGTCATGAAAGGCGCTATATAAATGTAAGTTCTTTGTTTCAATCTATTGTGTTTTCACTCCGATCCGCCAGCAGTGATGGGACTTTTCAGTAGCAGATTGGCTGCCCATGTGACATTCATGACTGACTGCAGGGAGTGGCAGGAAAGCACCTATTACAGTCAATATGATCAAGGACAGTGTAACACAGTATGTTCAGCTAGTTAACTAACTGATCCTTTAGAGAAAGACCTTAACCGCAAAACATGGTGTACCCTGAACTCACTTACCAAACTACAGCTGGAACTATAAAAATAAACTGAGTGCAGTCAATGCCTCTAATTCTGTGCACTCTTTAATTGTTAAGGATTACCCTTGATTGACCTACCACTGATTGTTTGCTCGATACTATCTTTTTTGTATGTAATTTAAAGTCACTTCTCTACATCTCGAGTTTTATTTTGGAATTCAACACTCCAGCCGTCTCTTAGCATTTAAAGATATTCATTCTTGAGCTGTGAACGTCGCTGAGAAGGCCGGTATTTATTGCCCATCCCTCATTTGCTCTTGAGAAGGTGATGTGAGCCGCTTTCTTGAACGGCTGCAGTTTGTCTGGTGAGGATGCTGCTTGGGGCGCAGTGCCAGGATTTCTGACCCAGAGAGCAGTGGAGGCTGGGCCATTGAAAATATCCACTGCTGAATTACACAGGTTTTCATAGAAATTACAGTGCAGAAGGAGGCCATTCGGCCCATCGAGTCTGCACCGGCTCTTGGAAAGAGCACCCTACCCAAGGTCAACACCTCCACCCTATCCCCATAACCCAGTAACCCCACCCAACACTAAGGGCAATTTTGGACACTAAGGGCAATTTATCATGGCCAATCCACCTAACCTGCACATCTTTGGACTGTGGGAGGAAACCGGTGCACCCGGAGGAAACCCACGCACACACGGGGAAGATGTGCAGACTCCGCACAGACAGTGACCCAAGCCGGAATCGAACCTGGGACCCTGGAGCTGTGAAGCAATTGTGCTATCCACAATGCTACCGTGCTCCCTTGATTGACAAGGGAGTCAAAGTTATGGGAGGACAAGCAGACAAGTGGAGTCAAGGTCACAATCAGGTCAGTCATGATCTTGTCAAAGGACAGAGCAGGCTCGAGGGGCCGAGTGACCTCCTACTCCTATTTCTTATGACCATGAAGGAGCGGAGGTAAGGTTCTAAAGTGTGTGATTTTGGAAGGCAACTGGCAAATGTTGGTGTTCCCAAGCATGTGCTGCCCTGGTCCTCCTCGTGGAGGTTGTGGGTTTGGGAAAAGACATTGACAGTGCTTTTCTTGCTTGAGGAGGGTGGAAAGCCAGATCTGTATGTAGCGTTCAGTACAATGGCTTTGCACATGAGGACTTTCTGCAGATTTACATGTTAAGAACAGGAGGAGGTCATTCAGCCCCTTGAGCCTTCCCTGCCATTCAACTAGATCCTGGCTATTCTGTAACTCAGCTACATTTACCCCTTTTGCTCCTATTCCTTCAGTGTCCCACCTGTAGGAGCAGCTTATCATATTGTGCTCATTCTGAGTCCCAACAGGAAGTGAGGCTGATGGGATAAGCCTTGTGGGAATTCTCAGATCCGCACCACACACTTACACATTCATTCCATTTTCAGGGCTAAAAATCAAGGAATTGGGCCTGGGGTTTCCTCCAATGTTTCTTTCTGCAGGCCCTGCTCAACAACAACAACATTTCCGTAGCACCTTTAACATATGCCTCAAGGAGTGCATTCACAGCACCAAATTGGCACTGGGCTAAAGAATGGATGACGGTGACCAAATCTTTGGCTCCAGATGTTGGTTTTCAGCAGCATCCAAAGGAGAAGGGGTTCAGGGAGGGAATACGAAAGCTTAGAGCGGAGGCAGCTGAATCACAGCAGCTAAAGGTGAGGTGAAGGAACTGAGTTGGGAGACTGCAGGGATCTGCAGGGTTGTATGTCTGGAGGAGGGGATTACAGAGACCGTCGAAAGATTTGAACATGGTGGAGAGATTTGAAATGTTTGTGCGGGTGCAGAGGTGACAGAAGGGGCATGGAATTGGCCTTCCTGCCTTTACCTGATAAATTTCCAAATACTTTCTTATTGAAGATGTTGTGGGGGGGGGTTGTGAGGAGAACTTAAGAATTGTTCTTCTAATGGGGCAGCATGGTGGCGCAGTGGTTAGCACTGTTGCCTCGCAGCACCGAGGACCCAGGCACTCTAAATTAAAAACAAAAGAATTGTTCGTCTAATGTTCTCCTGTGTCAGTCCAATCACTGAGTTCTGACTGGGTGACTATCGCCACTTGTACAGAATGAAAGAGTTTTTTTCTTTCCTGTCTGATACATGCAAATATTCTAATAAATTATGCCCTGGATGCAACAAAAAGTGAGTTCTTCGAAGTATGGTACATCTATTTAGTGGATTTATACCAAGGCAAGGAGGGGGTTTAATATCTGTAAGAGAAAAAACAATTAAGCTTTTCATTTTTAAGAAAAGTTACGTTCCACAGCTGAGAGCTCTGCAGTGTGGGACTGTGTCACTGCTGCCGCAGGAAACAACAAAGAGAGGTTTATATACTTAGGTGGGCCCTTAATAGGCCAGATGCTGTGAACAATGTAGAAGAAGTTGCATTGATAAAACCCTTAACCAGACCTAATTCCTCCCGTCCCTGGTAGTTTGTTTGGGCCCCTTTCAGGAACACAACAAACTGCACTAATGAAATTCAGTGGCAGCTGGTGAATAGCTGGGAAAGTACAAACCTCTGCTGTGAACCCTTTCCCCTCCAGACCTATTCAACATGTTTGCCTGTCACGCTTTTTTTAAAAAAAGGAGTGACTTGTGGTGGAAAGCTTCTCCGGGCAGTTCAAAGTGGATAGGAGGAGGGGTCGGGGGCACAGTTAGGAGAAGTGTGTCGGCTCGAGTACACCACCGGGTCCCAAAGCCACACAATAGGTTACATTTTTTACACTTTTGCTAGCCAGTATGGTGAACGTTTGTAACATTCGTGGCCGATAATTGCGAAAAAAGATGGAGGTGGGGGGCAAATTCTGATTCGGTCTGAAAGCAGGCACAGGATACACGAGGTGGGATTGGCAACCACGGTTCAATGGAGTGCAGACAGCACATCATCTTTGTGCACCTACAGGCCTCTTTCTGTATGCAGCTGATACCAACCGGGCTGTTCATTGGCTGCACGTATTATCACATGGCCCAATGTCACTTGCAGTACTGACAACTTAATGCTTAACACCAGCCTGCACCTCTTAAAGGGAAGCTGGAGGGACTGTCAATATTTGGAATATGCTGTGCAACAAAGAACAATGGCTGGTCATGGTAAAATGTCCACCAAGGTTTTATGATTCTGCTGGAGGCCTGGGTGGCAGAGGTGGAAAGGAGCAGAGGTCCTGTATCCACAGGCGGATGAGCTTGAGGCAGTGGGAGCAGATGGCTGTGGACTCAGTGCCAGGGGTTTAGCCGCCAAAACCTGGATGTGGTTGTTTAAAGTTTAATGGCCTCACACAAGTGGTCAAGATCAGTGAATTCAAATTCCATGGGCGGGATTCTCCACTCCCGCGCCGAAGTGGGCGCGCCGTCGTGAACGCCGTCGAGGTTCACGACGGCGCGGAACGGCCCCGGTCCCGACCGATTCAGGCCCTGACAATGGGCCAGTATCGGGGCCGCGTCATCTACCCGCGCCAGGCCTTGTCGCCCGCGTAAAAGCGGCGCCGCATAGATGACGTGGCCAGCGCCGCATAATGGACGTCTTCCGCGCATGCGCGGGTTGGCCGGCGCCAACCCGCGCATGAGTGGTTGCCGTCCTGTCCAAATCCGCCCCGCAAGAAGATGGGGGACGGATCTTGCGGGGCCGCGGAAGGAAGGAGGTCCTCCTTCAGAGAGGACGGCCCGACGATCGGTGGGCACCGATCGCGGGCCACCCCACATTGCAGGTGAAGCCCGGTGCAGGAACCCCCCTCGCACCCCCACAGGCCGCCCCCCCCCCCCCCAGCGTTCACGCACCGCCCACGACTGCAGCGACCAGGTGTGGACGGCGCCGGGGGGAGCCCGCCGTTTTGGCCTGGCCGCTCGGCCCATCCGGGCCTCAGAATAGCGGGGGTGCCGGAGAATCGCCATTTTGGGTGTCTCCGGCGATTCTCCGGCCTGCGGCCTGCGAAACTCGACCGGGCCGTTCCCGCCGCTTGGGAGAATCGCGGGAGGGCGTCGGACCGGCGTCCCCGGAAATTTTGGCGGCCCAGGCGATTCTCCCAACCGGCGTGGGAGTGGAGAATCGCGCCCCATATCTTGTTAACTACACCATCCTATCAACTACACTACCAGCTTCATATTGCACGTATCATCAGCAGCCCCACCACTCACCTACCAACATCTAGCAGTCATGACTCCCATCTAATATTCATTCACATTCTTCACCTCACCCTCACATACTTAGTACAGCTGCAAGCCTCAAACTCACATCTCACAGTTTACTCACACTGCCAGCATTGACAGCCACGTCACCAAAACAAGTTGCATAGCACACACCAACACATTTCCCTCCCTCTTTCTCTCGTAGAAGCTGATGAACAAATGGAGGCAGCAGGCGCTAACAGGAGGTGGAAAGGCACACATGCACATTCTAACTCCCTCGGAGGAGATGCGTTGGCATTATAGGGAGGGCCATTCTGAGGCCGTGGTCACATCCATTGCAGACGATGATGTGCTCATACCTAAGCTTGCTTCTCATACCCCGTTTCCCTCACATCCCACAATCTCTTCTGACTGAGAAGCTGGTGTGAGCATGGTTCTTCCCGTTACAATGTTATCTTTGTGTTTTTTCTTTTCAGATTCCCAAGAAGTGCAGGCCAGCCAGGCAATGGAGGAGAGTGCAGGAAGAGAGTGATGATAAACAAACAGCTCCATTACTTGATTTCACACTTGCAGCCACCAGATCAGACACTGACATTTTGCGTATTTCAGAGGTTGCACAAAGGCGGATCTACATTCAGGCAGGACAGGGGTCAAGGATAGTGTAGCCGCCAACTTGCCAGAGGCTTAGTGAAATACATGGAAGAGTAGGCCATTCAGCCCATGGAATTTGCTCTGCTATTCAATAAGCTTATGGCTGATCTGATTATGAGTTTTTAAAAAAATATATATTTATTAAAGCTTTTTAACACAATTTTTCTCCCTTACAAACAATAACCCCACCCCCCCACTTGTAACAAAAAAAACGAGAAATCGCGCAGAGCAAGATATATACATGGCAAAATTATATATTTACATAGCTTTGTACACTGGCCCTCACCCGTACGTGCCAGTTTCCCCAACCCTTCATGTTATCTCTTGTCATCCACCCTCATTATCACGTTTAAGAGCCGCCGTACATTGGTGTTTAGTTGCCTGCCCTTTACAAATCCCGTCTGGTCCTCGTGGATCACCCCGGGACACAGTCCTCGATCCTCGTGGCCAGCACTTTTGCCACCAACTTTGGATCCACATTGAGCAGAGAGATCGGCCTGTACGATCCACATTGCAGTGGGTCCTTGTCCCGCTTTAGGATCAAAGGAATTGTCGCTTCCGACATTGTCGGGGGCAGGGTCCCCTCCTCTCTTGCCTCATTAAAGGTCCTCCCCAGTAGCGGGGCCAACAGGTCTGCATACTTCCTGTAGAACTCCACCGGGAATCCATCCGGTCCCGGGGCCTTCCCCGCCTGCATGCTCCCCAAACCCTTGCTCAGCTCCTCCAACCCAATTGGTGCCCACAAACCAGCCACCTCTTGCTCCTCCACCCTCGGGAATCTCAGCTGATCTAGGAATTGTCTCATCCCCTCTTAACCCGCTGGGGGCTGGGATCTGTACAGCTCTTCATAAAAGGCCTTGAATACCTCGTTTATTTTCATCGCGCTCCGAACCGTGGCTCCCCTTCCATCTTTGACTCCCCCTATTTCCATCGCTGCCATCCTCTTACGGAACTGGTGTGCCAGCATCCGACTAGCCTTTTCCCCATACTCGTAGGTCGCCCCCTGCGCTTTCCTCCACTGTTCCTCCGCCTTCCCTGTGGTCAACAGGTAAAATTCCGTCTGGAGCCGTCGTCTTTCCCCAAGAAATCTTTCCTCCGGGGCCTCTGCGTATCTCCTGTCTACTCTCAAAATCTCCCCCACTAACCTCTCCCTTTCCATACCCTCTGTCTTCTCCCTATGAGCCCTAATGGAAATGAGCTCTCCCCTGATCACTGCCTTCAACGCCTCCCATACCACCCCCACCCGCACCTTCCCGTTGTCGTTGGCCTCCAAGTACCTTTCGATACACCCCCTCACCTTCCCACACACCACCTCGTCCGCCAGCAGTCCCACATCCAGCCGCCACAACGGGCGTTGGTCCCTCTCCTCTCCCAGCTCCAGTTCCACCCAGTGCGGGGCATGGTCCGAAACGGCTATAGCCGAATACTCCGTCCCCTCCACCCTCGGGATGAGCGCCCTACCCAGAACAAAGAAATCTATCCGGGAGTAGGCTTTGTGTACATGGGAGAAGAAAGAAAATTCCCTGGCCTGCGGCCTTGCAAACCGCCATGGGTCCACTCCCCCCATCTGATCCATAAACCCCCTAAGTACCTTGGCCGCCGCTGGCCTCTTTCCAGTCCTTGATTTGGAGCGGTCCAGTGCTGGATCCAACACTGTATTGAAGTCCCCTCCCATTATCAGGCCTCCTATCTCCAGGTCCGGAATGCGCCCCAACATGCGCTTCATGAATCCAGCATCATCCCAGTTCGGGGCGTATACGTTTACCAACACCACCCACGTCCCTTGCAGCCTACCGCTCACCATTACATATCGCCCTCCATTGTCCGCTACAATAGTCTTGGCCTCAAATGACACCCGCTTTCCCACCAATATTGCCACCCCTCTATTCTTCGCGTCCAGTCCCGAGTGGAATACCTGTCCTACCCATCCCTTCCTTAGCCTGACCTGGTCCGCCACCTTCAGGTGTGTCTCTTGGAGCATGGCCACGTCCGCCTTCAGTCCCTTTAAGTGCGGGAACACTCGAGCCCTCTTCACCGGCCCATTCAGGCCCCTCACATTCCACGTTATCAGCCGGATTGTAGGGGCTCTCACCCCCCCACGCCCCGCCGACTAGCCATCTCCTTTTCTGGGCCAGTCCCGTGTCCACGCCTCCCTCACCCTCCAGTCCCCCAGAGGGGGGACCCCCGTCCCGACCACCTCTTCTGTGTCCCATTCCCTTTCGGCCAGTGCAGCAGCAACCCTTTTTCCTTCCCCCCCTCCCCCCCCCCCCCCCCCCCGCTAGACCCCTGTCTAGCTTTTTTGCTCCCCCCATGTCACTCCCGTAAGTCAGCTGATGCCTGCTGACCCCGGCTTCCCCCGCCGTCCCATTGACCTCCCCGCGTGGGAGTCTCCCAATCCATATGCATTCCTTCGTTCCCCTTCCCGCCTTTCTTCCCACGCGCGGGAAAACACCCCGCGCCTTCCAAAGCCCGCTCCGCCCCCTCTGGCGCAGCTCCTGTCGCGGCCTTGTCTCTCTCCCCCAGCCCATGTAACATTTCCTGCGCGTGATTGACCCCCTATATACAACAACCATCACACATCAAACCCCAAAACATCCCCCCCACCCTCACAAACCCTCAGTTGGAGTCCCACTTTTCGGCTTGTACAAAGGTCCACGCCTCTTCAGGCGTTTCGAAGTAATAGTGTTGGCCCTTGTATGTGACCCACAGTCGCGCTGGCTGCAGCATTCCGAATTTCACTTCTTTCCGGTACAACACCGCTTTTGCCCGGTTGAAACCCGCTCTCCGCTGTGCAACCTCCGTACTCCAGTCCGGGTATATTGGGATCTCTGCATTGTCCCACTTACTGCTCCGCTCCTTCTTGGCCAATCTCAGGACCCACTCTCTGTCCGTGAACCGGTGGAACCTCACCACCATCGCCCTTGGCGGCTCATTTGCCTGGGGCTTCTTCGCCAGCACCCGATGTGCCCCGTCCAACTCCAGCGGCCTCGACGGGGCCTTCGTGCCCATCATCGCCTCGAGCATCGTGCTTGCGTATGCCCCGGCATCAGCCCCCTCCACTCCCTCAGGGAGACCCAGGATTCGCAGATTCTTTCTCCTCGACCTGTTCTCCAGGTCTTCGAGTCTTCCCGCCCACCTCTTGTGTAGCGCCTCGTTCTGCTCCACTCTCACCACCAGGCCCACGAGCTCGTCCTCGTTCTGACTGACTCTTTTCTGTACCTCCTGGCTCTTCGCTTCGTGGGCCTTCTGGGTGATCCCGAGTCCTTCAGTTGCCGAAAGCATAGGCGCCAACATCTCCTTGCGCATCTCCTTGCGCATCTCCTCGCGCTGCTTCTCGAAGCAGCGCTTGATGAACTCCTGCAGCTCCCCTTTGTCCCTGGCCGCCGCCATTTTGTTTTCTTTCCCTCGCTTCTCCCGTTGCTCCAGTGCCGCTCCTTTGGCCGTTACACTTCTGGTCCGTTTCATAGAAGTTGGAGGGGGACCTCTCTCTTCCCTTCCCCACGGGTTGCGTCAAAAAAAAAAAAAAAAAAAATTCCGTTGGGGCTCCTCTAACGAGCCCGAAAGTCCGTGGTAGCGGAAGCTGCCAAATCGTGCGGCTTAGCTCCACATAGCCGCAACCGGAAATCGAGAGGGAATCCTTTTGGCAGTGTTCGCTTCACCAGCCTGCCCCAAAAAGTCTATGGAAACTCCTGAAAAAGGACTGAGAGTCGGTTCCAGACGGGAGCTACCAAATGCGTGACCTACTCCTCCATGGCCGCCACCGGAGGCCTCGTCCCTGCTTGTTCAATGGCCTTGGTAGATCTTTTCACAGTTGTTCCCTCTGCTGCTAGAATTCACCTTTGATAGAGTCAAGTCAGATTGCAGCTTCAAGCTTGCCCTTCCCCCGCTTGCATGCTGGAAGAGGCTTTTGTCTATTCCTGCAGCTCAAGCCGAATCTTTTACTGTTTCTGCCAGGCCTGGTAGCCAAAAGACATAACACTCCTGGGGGACACTGTCAGGGGAATGCTGCAGTCTTCTTCCCACACCGGGAAATGTCAAACAAATGCCGTGGGGGCCCTGTAAAAGAGCCCAAAAGTCCGTTCCAAGCGGGAGCTACCGAATATGCGACCTAGCTCTGCATAGCCGCACCCGGGAGTCCCGATCTGATTATGAGTTGACTCCACTTTCTTGTCTGTCCCCCCATAACCTTTGACTCCCTTGTCAACCAACAGTCTGTCTAACTCAGCCTTGAATATATTCAATGACCCAGCCTCCACTGCTCTCTGGGAAAGAGTGCCAGAGAATAATGACACTGAGGGAAAGCAATCTCTTATCCTCTCTGTTTTAAATGGGTGACCCCTTCATTTTAAATAATGATCCATAGTTCTAGATTCTCCCACAAAAGGAAATATCCTCTCCACATCCATCCTGTCAAGACCTCTCAGGACCTTGTATGTTTCAATCAGATCACCTCTTACTCTTCTAAACTCCAATGGACACAGGTCAACCTTTCCTCAAAAGACCACCCTCCCATTCCAGATATTAACCTAGTAAACCTTCTCTCTACTGCTTCCAAAGCATTTGTATCTTTCCTTTAATAAGGAGACCAATACTGTACACAGTACACCAGATGCTGTCTCACCAAGGTCCTGTATAACTGAAACATAAACTGTCTACTTTTCTAATCAATTTCCTTCACAATAAACAGCAAGATTCTATTAGTTTTCCTAATTACTTGCTGTACCTGTATACTGGGCTTTTGCGATTTATGCACTGGGACACCCAGACATCTCAGAGCTCTGCAACCTCTCACCATTTAGATAATATGCTTCTTTTTCATTCTTCCTGCCAAAATGGACAATTTCACATTTTCTCACATTATACTTGTTATACCAGTTAAGACACTGGTCTTATGGGGTAGGAACGATTAACTACCTCGTGGATCTTGCAGAGTTTGAGCTCCCCTGATAACAGCCATACTTGGCTTTGCATAAATAGAGTTTCTTTTAAATAAATTTAGAGGACCCGATTATTTTTTTTCCAATTAAGGGGCAATTTAGTGTGGCCAATCCACCTAGCCTGCACATCTGTGGTTTGTGGGGGTGAAACCCACGCAGGGAGAATGTGCAAACTCCATACGGACATTGACCCAGAGCCGGGATCAAACCCGGTCCTCAGCGTCGTAGGCAGCAGTACTAAATGCATAAATAAAGTTGGCCAGCAAGGCACCAACTGGAGAAGACCTACTGGATCTACTGGAGCTGTATATAATAGTTTGTTATAAAATAAAGTAAGTTTTCATTTCAACCAAACTCGGTGTGGACTCTTCATTGTCCTTACAAAAATACTCCATTTGCCAGATCTTTTTTTAAAAATCTTTTTATTGGCATTTTTCACATTTATAAACAGTTATATACATTTGTTTCCCGCATTAATTTATTTTATTGTACAGAAAGGTTTATCTTATCCTTCCCTTAATTTACTTTATGTACATTTTGCCGCCCTCTGGCTCGGCCTGTGGTCCCTTCCACCCCCTCTCCCTCCCCCATTTGCCAGATCTTTACCCACTCACGTAACCTATCTGTGTCGCTTTGTAGCCTCCTTGTGTCCTCTTCGCAACTTACTTTCCTACCAATCTTTGTGTCAGCCAGTTCTGCTGCAGAGGGCTCTGATGAGCACTTTGGTGGGGCAATCTACAGGAGAACACTGATGGGTGTGCAAAATGAAATACTCTTGCATTGGCAGGTGTTGCCAATCGGCACCGGAGACGCCAATAATGTTGCTCTTTTTAACTGGATACTGATATGACAGTTATTAATGATGATATTGCTTTTCAGAGTCGCCAGGTATCAAATGATACCGCCACAAGGTTTTACCGGATATCGATCAAAGACAACCAGTTAGTTAGTTCAAGTTCAATGATAGTTTATTTACACACAAGAATTACTTCGACATGCAACATAAAACACGACAAGCTAAATTACACCTAACACTACAACAACCTGTACTTAACTTCAGGAACCCGGCTTGTTGCTAACTTTCTCCTTGGTTCAATTGCTCTGTTTTATTACCTTTGCTCTCGAGTCGCCAGGTATCTTTATGATACCACCACGAGGCTCAAGTCCGAGTAATGATCAATAACCCAATACACCGATTCAAATCAAAGCACATTTATTATACACATAATCGCTACTCATGTACAAATTCTACGTCTAAGCTACTTCTACAACTAACAGGCCTATACTTAACTTCGGACTGGCCCACCAGGTCAGGGGAACAAATGGCCTTTCGTTCGGGTTCTGAGTCTGCGGGATTCGAAGTTGGTACGGATTGGTAGCTAGGAGCGTCTATCTCGTAGCGAGCATTGAATTAAGACTTACTTCGTTCGGTGGTCACTGCACCGGTCACGGTCAATGTTGGTTCGTGTTGCTGGGTGACCCGGGCAGGACGAAGAGGTGAAGAGCTGAAGAGCTTGGGGCTTAACTCTTATCGTCCCCAGGGGCTTCCCGCCTTTCGGGGCGGACCCTGTACCTGGTCCCAAGTGATTGGACTTTGTCCCAATCGCTTGGTTCGATTTCTCCAATACTGGAGCGGTTCCCTGATCGATGGGCGGTCTGGAGGTGCTCGTTCACCTCCTGTGTTGGCTCCTGCTGGCGGCGAGGAGTCTGGCTTTGCTTTGTGTGTCCAAAATGTTACTTATTGTTCCCGGGGATTGCTCATCCGTATGCAGATAGCTGCTACATTGTTATGCTGATGGTCACTGGTATCGATGTTGTCTGGCCTTTGCAGAGGTAAATACACAGCAAACCTGCAGCTGCTGGTTTCTGTCTTATGTTGGCTGACTTTCCCATCAGCCTTTGCCGTTCGCCATTTTAAATCGGGAGTTGGCCACTTTAGGTGGCTACAGGCTTTATGCAGAGGAACAAGGCCTTTGTTCGGATCTTGCGTGGCTGGGTCTGGAGAAGTGAATTTGTTTCTGCTGGGCTCATCCATCTGGTAGCGATCGTTGGTCTTGAACTTCTGGTCGTGATGCTGCACTTGGTTTTAGTCGTAGGTCGGGGCCAAGAGAGACCGAGCGCTGGGGCCAAGAGAGACTGAACACATGGCAGTGTCTCTCTTTATCTTTCTGCGGTTTCGCGCTCTTTTGGGCGGTCCTTAGCTTTGGACCCAATAATTCGGCAGGCTTCGATTACTGCCTTCGATTTTGGCCAATAAAGGGGCGGGTGCCTTGATGGTGGGGGCGTGTCCTGAGCGTCATTGACCTTGGCTTTTTGGGCTCCCTGAGCAAAGGGAGTGCGCTGATGAGTCTGTTTCTGTATCTGTTATCTGAGGAGAGGTCTTTTGTTCTGGGGAAATGGGCCATTAGAATGCAAAGTAGCTGGGGGTTTCGATAGCGTCTAGTTATCTGAGTTGCCAATATACATAAGCTCTGAGCGCCTGAGTCCTGGGTTGACCATATTTCCCATGGTCCTTTGCAGGTGGCCATATTTCCCGGGATCCTTTGTAAGTGGCCATCCCAGATGGTTACACAGGCATGGCAGAAAGCTTGTGCTCCATGTTGGGGGCTATGGAGTGGTCCAGCACCAACTCGCCACAGAACTTTTCACAGAGCTTGAAGCTCATCCTTTCCTACACGACATAGGTGGCCACCTCCAGCACCACAACAGATGGAACCAACCTTGCTGCAGTTTCCAATGTCTGATGTCTCTGCTTCCATAGCAGCAGAAACAGCTTCCACCAAATGTGATACCATGCAAGCTCTGACAGATGCCACCGTGGCTGTGAAATGCCATTGTTCAAAAGGGGGCTTGCAGTGTGTCTCAGCAGTCTAACACCTTGTCTTCCAACAGATTCCCGAAAAACCGCCCCAGGGCCTGAGGGGTGGGGAGTGCCAGTGCCTCTACGGAGCACGGGCTTGCTGTCCTCTCTTAGGATGACTACAGTTGTGATTCCACCTCTGTCACACACCATTGCCCTGCTGTTGCCTGCCGGGCAGCAAGCCTAGCCTGCTGCCACCCTTACCAAGATAGTGAAGTCCGAAGCTGGGTCTTCTACACACATAGAGCTGCTTGAGGTTATCCTGCAGGGACACTTACAATCTCCCCCACTGGAACAGCAAACTTTCACCAACAATGTAGCAATCACTGGGGTTGCAAATCATCGGAACACTTGGGCAGGCAAGGGTAGCCGCAAGATCAGTACTAAAGATATGCATGATGGTGAATAGGTTAGGTTTGGATACAACATAGCATGATTCAAATCATAAACCAGGTTTGCAATGTTTGTTTTGTGTTTGTTTTCCGTTTTGCATTGTGCCCGAGATGATGATGTGCTTGTGGGAGTGTAGGACAATTGGTGCATGAGTGATTGGGGCTGAGTTACTGATATTGCACATGAATTAGTTCTCCCCATGTAGAAAGGAACTCTTTCAGTTGCATCTTTGCTCTTGCTCCTCTTCTGCTTCCTCTTCAACCCCCTTCAACAGTTTGTTCCGCTTTCCGTGGCCTTTGCTCTTTTTCCCAGACATGCTCCATTCCAGTACTTAACCCTAAGCCAGCATCACCGAAACAGATTACTGGGTCATTATCACATTGTACTTTGTGAAATCCTGCTGTGTGTGAATGTTTGTGAGAAACCTGGAAGCCTCAAAATCAACAGAAAGTCCTTCAGCATCTGCTAGACCATTCCCTGTGGACTCTCGAAACATGGGGGTAACTATGGAAAGCAACCAACCCATAATTGTTGATGGTCCCTTTAACTAGGCCTGATAGTTGGGGGTGGGGCGTTGTCCTTCATGCTGCTTAACGCATGGAAAAGGGCACATGTTGGAAAGTGCAGGCCCAAAATGGCAGCGCTGGTGCCAAATCAATGTGGTGCCCTGACTGTCATCATGATCATTTTGCTCCGTCTCTATCTGGCAGATGTTAAGTCCACACTTGCCCGCTAATCTCTTGATAGCGTCCAGTGTGCTTTGTTCTAGAAGTGTGTGCCCTGCGCCTAGTAACTGCTGGAGGGAAAGGCGGCAGCCCATTTGCAAGTTCTGGCAAACAGCAAGTGCAAAGGGGATCTATACGTCACGTCCACCTGAGAGGGCAGACAGGGGCGGGTAGCTCATCCAAAGAATGGCACTACCGCCAGTGCAATGGTCCCCTCATTGCAACACTGGAACATCAGCTTTCTGACCCAGAGGTGTGAGTGTTGCGAACTGTGCCAGGGCTGACACTTAATATCGTGCTTTTCACAACCTCAGAACAAATCAAAGCTCTTGCAGCGTTGAAAAATGCGACAGGCAATTTGTACACAGCAAGCTCCCAATAACTGCAGTACCAGAATGATCAGATGATCTGTTGCTTCTCAGAAGCAGGCAATGTGGCCCATCATACCTATGCCTGCCTTCTGAAAGAGCTATCAAATTAATCCAAATTTGCATCTAATATGATATTAAAACTGAAATTAATTGTTAATTCAGCTGCATTCTGCCCAATGTGCACCTATATGGTAACATTTAGTGATAGATGTTACTATACTGTGTCTAAGGTAAAATACTTATTTTCTCTTGTTAGTTTTTAATGTATTGATTCTACCTACATTTTATAAACCGCTACATTTCTCAATGTGCTTGATTTTATATCAATCGGAAAAAGTGATTTCTTTTCCCAAGAGGTTATGATCGAGTAGGTTAAGAAAGAGAGACGTTTTCAACAGCATTCATATTGTGCCTTAAATGTAAAACATCCCATAATACCTCATAGGAGTGTTATCAAACACACAAACACTAAGAGGAGATTAGGACAGCTGGCTCAAAGCTTGGTCAAGGAAATAAGTTTCAAGGAACATCCTAAAAGAGGAGAGAGAGGTGTAGAGATTTAGGGAGGAAATTTTAGGGGAAACTATTTTGCACAGCGAGTGGGCAGGGTTTGGAATGCACAGCCTGCATAGTGTGGAGGCAGCTTAAATGGAAACAATCAAAATGGAACTAGACTGTTATCTGACAAAGAAGAATGTGCTGGATTATGGCGAGAAGGTGGGGAACGGCACCAGGTGCGTTGCTCATTCGTGGAGCTGTGCAGACACAATGGACCGAATGGCCTCCTTCTGGGCTATAACAATTCTGTCAGTTCTATAAGACCATAAGACATAGGAGCGGAAGTAAGGCCATTCGGCCCATCGAGTCCACTCCACCATTCAATCATGGCTGATTTCAACTCCATTTACCCGCTCTCTCTCCATAGCCCTTAATTCCTCGAGAAATCAAGAATTTATCAACTTCTATAGTTCTAAAGCTTAGGGCCCAATTGTGCAAGAATAGAAATTAGGGATGTACAAGAGGCCAGATTTGAAGCAATGTAGCTCAGGGGTGAGGACATGGAGAGATTTTAAAATCAAGCTATTGGTATGGAGGGAGCTAATGTTAGTTAGTGAACATTGGGCTGATGAGTGAATCATAGAATTTACAGTGCAGAAGGAGGCCATTCGGCCGTTCGAGTCTGCACCGGCCCTTACAAAGAGCACCCCACCGAAGCCCATGTATCTACCCTATCCCCGTAACCCAGTAACCCCCAATTAACCTTTTTTGGACACTCAGGGCAATTTAGCATGGCCAATCCACCTAACCCGCACATCTTTGGACTGTGGGAGGAAACCGGAGCACCCGTAGTAAACCCACGCAGACACGGGGAGAACGTGCAGACTCCGCACAGACAGTGACCCAGCCAGGAATCGAACCTGGGACCCTGGAGCTGTGAAGCAACTGTGCTAACAACTATGCTATCATATAATAAATGTATGTATCATAATGGAGTGGAGGTGATTATTTTTCTTTTTGACCTGGATGTGCTGCCTGAAAGGTGGTAGTAAATTCAGTAGTAACTTCTTGAAAATAATTGGATAAATACTTAAAGGGGAAAAATGTGCAGGATGATGGGGAAAGAGCGGTGGGAGGGGAGCCGGAGGTGGGATAATTTGGATAGCTCTTTCAAAGACCCAGCACAGGGATAATGGGTTGAAGGACCTCCATCTGTGCTATAGGATTTTATCATTCCTTTCCTTCAGAGATTTGTGCTGATAAACTATTATAATGGTAAAATCTGCAGCCTGTTCCATTGCACAAATAGGAATTCCAAGGTATAGATACGTGAGATGCTGTTGCAATGATGATGTCCAGCTGAGTGGCCATTATATGTCTCTGTTAGTTGCTAAGTGAACCATGACAGGATCCCATAGTAAGCTACTACCCCTGCCTGTGTGTGTAATAGTATATAACCTGCCAACTGGGTAAACACCTGACTGGAAATGTATCTCGAGATGTTGAACTGAATGGAATATTGATGCTTGTTTTGGAAGTTATAGGCAGAATATTTTTTCAAAGGCATGGAACTTCAACATTTCAATGTTCAGAGAGACTTGGGTACACTTGCACAAAAAAGACAGAAAGTTAGCATGCCAGTACAGCGAGGAATTAGAGAGACAATGGGCGGGATTCTGCCGTCACTGACGGCGAAATTGTGTTCCGCATCGGCCGGAGAATCAAAGTTTACAACCAAATTGGGGGTGGCGCCACTTTCGCGATGCACCGCCACCTCCAAAGCGGCAAACTCGGGAGTACACTGCGCGACAAATCGACGGCCTCAGGACGTTGCCTGAGGCCCACCTCCCCAATGCTCCGTCCCCGGATGGTCTCATCCACCGGGAACTCAACGTAGTGGCTGCAGACTCAGTCTAGCGCCGTTACAGCCGGGGGAGGGCCGATCCAGGGGCAGAGGGGAAATTTGCCAGGGGCTGGGGGCTCTGTGGGGGAGGGGGGGATGGTCCGGGGCACCCGAGCCGGCCAAAGGGGGGGGGGGCACTATTTCACAAGCTGGGTCAGCGAGCAGCTGGCGCCATGTTGCATGGCGCGGCCGCTGCTGGCCGTCGCCGTCCGCATGTGTGCCACAGACCCGGCAATTCTCCAGGCCCTATCAGCAGCGAGAGCCGGGTGCTCTACGCTGCCTTGATGCTAGCCTCCAGCCAAACGGAGGTTAGGTGGCCATTTCTTCTGTCGGAAAACGCCACCGTTCCCATGCTGGCATGAGGACATAGCCCCAAAATCAGAGAATCCAGCCCAATGTTAGCCTTTATCCTTTTTCCTTTTGTTACATAGCGTGATGTCCTTGAACTGAGTGGCTTGCAAGGCCATTTCAGGGAGTTGTTAAGAATCAACCACACTGGATCTGGAGTCACATGTCAGACTAGACAAGGACAGGAGAATTGACATTAGTGACCCAGATGGGCTTTTGCAACAGTCAAGTATGGTTTCATGGTCACCATTATACTGAGACTAACTTTAGATTCTCGATTTATTAGTTGAATTTAAATTCAACCAGCTAGGGCGGCACGGTGGCACTAGGATGGCATGGTGGCACTAGGATGGCATGGTGGCACTAGGACGGCATGGTGGCACTAGGGTGGCATGGTGGCACTAGGACAGCACGGTGGCACTAGGACGGCATGGTGGCACTAGGACGGCATGGTGGCACTAGGATGGCATGGTGGCACTAGGACGGCATGGTGGCACTAGGACGGCATGGTGGCACTAGGATGGCATGGTGGCACTAGGACGGCATGGTGGCACTAGGGTGGCACGGTGGCACTAGGACAGCACGGTGGCACTAGGACGGCATGGTGGCACTAGGACGGCACGGTGGCACTAGGGTGGCATGGTGGCACTAGGACAACATGGCGGCACTAGGACGGCACGGTGGCTCTAGGACGACATGGTGGCACACTGCTGTCTCACAGCGCCAGGGGCCAGGGTTCATTTGTGACCTTGAGTGACTGTCTGTGTGGAGTTTACATTTTCTCTCTGTCTCTGCGTGGGTTTCCTCTGGGTGCTCCGGTTTCCTCCCACAATCCAAAGATGTGCAAGTTGGGTGGATTGGCCATGCTAAATTGTACCTTAGTGTCCAAAGGTTAGATGCAGTTACGGGGAAGTGGGTCTAGGCAGAGTGCTCTATCAGAGGGTCAGTGCAAACTTGATGGGCTGAATGGCCTCCTTCTGTACTAAGGGTAGGTTTCTATGATTAGCCTGGGCCTTTGGGTGACTAGGCCAGTGACATTAGCACTACACCACCATCTTCCCTTTATTGCAGGACGATTGGAGTACAGGAATAAAGAAATCTTGCTGCAGTTGTACAGTGCTTTGCTGAAATCATACCTGGAATACTGTGTACAGTTTTGGACTTCATTTTTAAGGAAGGATGTACTCTCAGATAGAAGACGTTCACTAGATTGATTCCTAGGATGAGGGGGTTGTTCTTTGATTGTGTCTATATTCTATGGAGTTTAGAAGACTGAAAGGTGATCTAATTGAAACAGACAAGATTCTCAAGAGGCTTTTTGACATAGTAGACGCTGAGAAATTGTTGCCCCTTTTGGGGAATCTCGAGCACAGAGAGCCAGCCTCAGGATTAGGGCCAATTATTTAGAGCTGAGATGAGGAGGAATTTCATCAATCAGAGAGTCGTGGATGTTCCATTATTGAATACATTTAAGGCTGCGATAGACAGATTGAGTTTCGGCACAGATCAACTGTGCTCTAAGTGAATGGTGGAATGGAGATTGGGGTGGTCGATGGACTCAAATTTAGCTTTGTGAATGACAGAGAAAGGTAGGAATTTAAAAGAAAAATTGAACGATCAAATAAAGTTCAATTTTGAAATCATGGGTATTTTTTCCTGCGGGTTTTTATTCCAGGTTAGGAATGTCATTATTTTTTAGGAAGCTCAGGGGTAGTTTTTGTAGCTGCTCACATTTTCTCTGCAGTGAATCTTTGCTTTTGCTCTGCCATCAATATTGGCACTGCTAAAAATAGGGCTGGAGGCCTTCCACCCGAGCTGTCTCACTCTTCATGCCGTTTATCTTCCATTGGCCCCAGAATGGATTGCAAAACTAACTTATCTGCATGGTGGCATCTGTTTACATATTGCTATACTGTGCTTAAACTCTATTTTTAAAAAAGACAAATGCAAAACACCCAATCGTTCTTGCTTTGCTTCATCGGAGATAGACAAAAAGCATGTGTTTGTGGTGCAACGATATTCAAGCTGGTTTTGTTTACCGGTTATATGGAAATGCAGAGGGAGAAGTCAAGCAGCTGACAGGGTCGCGACCTGTATAACCCTGTGATGAGAAATATTGTTCACAACTGTCGCATGATCTCAGGCCTGGTTTAATCATGCCGCTTGGGCTTCCCTGTCACAGTGTGGGTCGGGGCAGGGGGATGAGGGGGGGAAGGATTGCGCAATTGCTGTTCAATAGGTCAAGTTAACTGAGAATCTGGCCCTCCCACACCAACAGAATCTGATTTGTAGATCACAGGCACTACTTTTTTTTCATAGCCGTCAACAACAACATCTGAGGGATATAGGACCAGATAGACCATTCAGCCCTTCGGGTCTGCTCAGCCATTCGATCGGATACAATGGCTGACCTGGTTGTGACCTCAACTCCATTTTCCTGTCTGCCCGTGCACCCTAACACCCTCCCCCACCCACTCCCTCATCTCTCAAAAATCTGCCCAACACAGCCTTGAATAAATTCAATGACCCAGCCTCCACTGCTTTCTGGGGAAGAGAATTCCACAGACCAACTGCCCTCATCTCCATTTACGAGGGACACTTCCTGGGCTGGACACTCCGTAGCCCGACTCCTAAATCGTGTTCGGCGATCGGGTGGAGAATGGATTTCCCCGTCGAAATCGGGGCCGGCACCGGTTTGCCGCCGGTCCACCATGCTCCGTCCCCAACAAACTGGCATCATCGTGACAAGCGCTGCGCGCCGTTTCAACGGCATTGGCATGCCATCGGCCGGCCGACCCTCGATGCTCCGCCCCCGATGGGCCGAGTACCCGACGGCACGGGACAGGTGTGGTCCCAGCGGTCGGGAGCCCGGCATGCCGGCTCTTGTCTGTGTCCAGTGCCGCCACACTCGGCCGGGATCCATGCCGCTGGCTGGGGAGGAGGGGGGTGGTTTGCTCGGGCTGGGGGACTGGTGGCGGCTGGCCAGGGAGTGGGCTGTGGGATCGCAATTTGCGGTTTAGGTTACGCGCACGGTCGGCGCCATGCTGTACGACGTGACCACTGCAGGTCGTCAACTGCGTGCATGTGCACTGAAGCCACCTCATGCCGCCAGGAAACCTGTGGGCGGGGATGCGCTGCCCACGGGATCAGTTAATCCCACTGCCAGCGAACAGCCAGAGAATTTCAGCCTTGGGCAAGTGAGAAAAAGGTTTGGTCAAAGAGATAGGTTTTAACGAGCAATTGAAAAGGAGGCAAGAGGTAGAGAGACAAATAGGGCCCGATCCTCCGACCACACTGTGCCGGAAAAGCAGCTCACCACGGCGCAGCGTGGCCGGTGATAGAGATCCCACTCTTGGCATCGACCCAGCTCGCAATGCCTCACGAGATTCAATGCACTTTTTGGCAAATCTGCATATTAGAGGAGGGGACCCTCCAATATTGTGTCCGGGCTGGGGGGGGTGCAGGTCAGTGATTCTTTTGGGGACCTCGGAGATTGGGATGCCATTTAAAAATGATGTCCGGTGTCCAGGGAGTTCCGGTGAGCGGAGTCCCTCATAGTAAAAAACGGGGATCTGTGCCGCCTCTGCCGCGCCTTCCCCGTTTAGGCCCCTTATTCAACACGAGTCGCGTTGAATGGCCACGTGTTTCTCGACACTGCGAGTGTCAGGAAACACGCAGCTAAATACGTTCACTCGGGGACTTTATTCCCTTTTGGGAAGATCGCACCCATAGGGAATTACAATAGTGGAGCAATGGATATTGCTAAATTGAAGTTCCAAAATTTTAAGGTCAAAGTCAAGGCTGAAAACAGTAAAATATTCATCAGCTGGAGGTTTGAGAGTTGGGGCAGAACACTGGGTTCTTCTTCTTCTTCTTCAGATCTCTGCCCAAAGGCAGGCCTGGCTGACAGCACCTCAGAATCCATCAAGGACAGGTCAAGGGGACAGGGTGTGAACCCATCCCAGCTGCAACTGGGAATGAAAGTTGTGCTCTTGGCATTATCTGATCCACACCAGCCGGCCAACTAACTGAGTTCACCAGCCCCCCAAGGAGACTGAGTTGCTGTGGTAATATACATTTTTGCATAAATGTTGTAGTCTGAAGCTATGGATATCGATAGTAAAGCTTCAAATTTTCTTTCCATCACATGGCTGGCCAGGAATCTCTCTCAATCTTACTGCCTGCGATTGGGATGTGTTGGAAGGATTTACAGGTTGATAATTAACCTGTTCGGCCATGTTTTGAACCTTGACCATCAAGTCCTAGAGTGGGACTTGAACCCCGAGCTTCTGGCTCAGCACAGGAATGCTACCCATTACCCCACAAGACTGGATTACGAGAGCTTTATTTGATGGGATGTGGGTTCATGTTTATGTTTTTCACATGGAGTTATAAATATATATTTAGTTATATTTAAATACGCATTTGCCAGATTATCCCGCTGCCCGGACCTAATGGTCATGCTTGGGAGACCTTGCTAGGGCATCATTCAGTACTGGCCCACACAAATGTGGACCAGTCGTAATGGCACTGCAGGGGGGATAGTCTCCAAGACCATTAGAGACCCTCGGTGGTCGGGTATAAGGCACTCTGGCATTTCCTCTGGCACCTGGGCACTGTGGTACTGCCAGGGTGCTAGGCGGCCAAGAAAAACAGCAAAGTGCCATTTAATGGCAGGGTGTTTCTTGGTGCAGCAACGGCAAGAAAAACCCCACTGAACGCGCTCATAACCGGACATAGAATTTTTTCACTTGAATCGCGGTCTTTGTGTAAGATCTCAGACGGAATTCTCCGTCTGTCCATGCCAGCAGGATTCTCTGGTCCAGCTTCAGTAAATGGAGTATTGGCTGAGCACCAAATTCTCCGTTTTCGCTGGCAGCGGTGCGGGGCGGACTCCGATTGGAGAATCCCGGCCATTGCATCGGAATTAATCAACACTTTCATTAGAACTGTTAAAGTGACAGAGGTCTCACTCATCATTTGCCAGGAAGGCCCTGGATCTGAGGCAGACTGGTCAACAAATCAAGTTTGCTTTTAAAATATATTTATTTTAGAACAAAGAACAAAGTAAATTACAGCACAGGAACAGGCCCTTCGGCCCTCCAAGCCTGTGCCGACCATTCTGCCCGTCTAAACTAAAATCTTCGACACTTCCTGGGTCCGTATTCCTCTATTCCCATCCTACATGTATTTGTCAAGACGCCTCTTAAATGTCACTATCGTCCCTGCTTCCACCACCGCCTCCGGCAGCAGGTTCCAGGCAGTGTAAGATAAGTTCTTCGTGTTTTTTGCACAGATCACCGCTTCAGAAAGAAAGAGCTTGTATTTATAAAACACCTGTCATGACCACAGGATGCCCCAAAAGTGATTTCCATTTAAATTGTAATCACTGTTGCAATATAGGAAGCGTGGCAGTCAATTTTTCTCAGGAAGCAATGGAGAGTAAGGACAAACACAAAGCATCCTTTACCCCTGAACATAGAGTGCCCATCGAGTTTGCACCAACCCACTTAAGCCCTCACTTCCACCCTATCCCTGTAACCCAATAACCCCATCTAACGTTTTTGGTCACTAAAGGCAATTTATCGTGGCCAATCCACCTAACCTGCACATCTTTGGACTGTGGGAGGAAACCGGAGCACACAGAGGAAATGCACGCAGACACGGGGAGAACATGCAGACTCTGCACAGACAGTGACTCAGCGGGGAGTCGAACCTGGGACCCTGGCACTGTGAAGCCACAGTACTATCCACTTGTGCTACCGTGCTGCCCTGCTTGAAGAAGGTTTAGTTCCTTTGCTTATACAATAAAGGGACCTAATGTTTGCTTGTGGTCTCCATTGCAACATTGGTTTGTCCAAGGCAGCCAGTGCCAACGCAGGCTTAGGATTGCCGGCTGGAAAAAAACATTATTATTATTTTAAAATCTTGCCAATTAAGGGGCAATTTAGCATGGCCGATTCCACCTACCCTGCACATCTTTAAGTTGTGAGGGTGAGACACACACAGACACGGGGAGAATGTGCAAATTCCACATGGATAGTGACCCGGGACCAGGATCGAACCTGGGTCCTTGAAGCAGAGAGGCAGCAGTGCTAACTAACCACTGAGCCACCATGCCACCCCGAAAAAAAAACATTATTACATCTGCATGTGGAACTGGGATGAGCAGGTGTGGACCTCTGATTCCTGGAGGCTGTTTGCAATGGCTTTTCGTATCATTGATTTAGATTTAAATACAGGGAGTACAATTAAGTAGCTTGCAGATGATATAAAAGTTGGTCATAGGATAGCGAGAAGGAAAGTTGAGGGCCACCGGAAGATAGCAATAGACTGGCCAGGTGGACAGAGAAGTGGAAAATTGAATTCAGTTCTGTGAAGTATGAGTATTACATTTGGAAAGGAGAAAAAAGGCAAGTGAATAGACAATAAATGGAAAACCTAACAACTCCCTTTTCATCTCAAATGAAATATATAAACATCCCCCCTTTTCCTAGTGAACAAAAGATACATTTGCATGCATGATCCAGTGTGACTGTGAGTTCCCCAAGTTTCCCACTCTACTTGCCACTATTCTCATGCATTAACAATGTTTGTTCTATTAGTCAGTCTCTGCACATGCATTGCACACAACTGTGCAGATCTCTTAATGGTTTGCATACGCGTTGACATTGGCTGTTAATCCGGGTGATGTTCCTTGTCCGGAGAGTGTCTCTCCAGTGGCCCTTGTTGTGACTGTGACTTGGTGACTGTTGTTGTTCCATTGCAGCTGTTGGGGACTCAGGGTCCTCTGGGATTGATGGTAGTTCTGTACTCACTGCAGCTTCGCTAGTTGTTCAGATATGCCTGCGGTAGTGCATAGTGCATATTTGGTCATTCACTTTTACTGTGTGCAATCGAGGTGGCAATTCGTCCACTCACATGGCAAGTTTCCACTTGGGCTGACTCTTTTTGAGAACATTGAAAGTTTGCACCCTGACTGGTTTGCCAGTGCTCAGTTCTGCAAAGGTTTGGCAGTCTTGGCAAACTGCAATTTGACTTTCTGTTGTTTCACCTTGCTCTTTTCACTCATGCCTGTAACTACCTCTGGTTTCATTAGTATAGCTTATTTGAATCTTCCTGAGTTCTCAGTGTCTTTTCTGCCCCTTTTGCAAGGTTCAAAATCTACTTTCATCCACTTCTATATACTGTGTTCCATGTATAAGGATAGCAATCTTCTTCAGTGACTGTTATTGTGAGAGGCTTTAAATGAATTGTATAAGAATTGGCAAGTCATGTTGCAGCTGTATAGAACCTTAGTTAGGCCACACTTGGAGTATAGTGTTCAATTCTGGTCGCCACACTACCAGAAGGATGTGGAGGCTTTAGAGAGGGTGCAGAAGAGATTTACCAGAATGTTGCCTGGTATGGAGGGCATAAGCTATGAGGAGCGATTGAATAAACTCGGTTTGTTCTCACTGGAACGAAGGAGGTTGAGGGGCGACCTGATAGAGGTATACAAAATTATGAGGGGCATAGACAGAGTGGATAGTCAGAGGCTTTTCCCCAGGGTAGAGGGGTCAATTACTAGGGGGCATAGGTTTAAGGTGAGAGGGGCAAAGTTTAGAGTAGATGTACGAGGCAAGTTTTTTACGCAGAGGGTAGTGGGTGCCTGGAACTCACTACCGGAGGAGGTAGTGGAGGCAGGGACGATAGGGACATTTAAGGGGCATCTTGACAAATATATGAATAGGATGGGAATAGAAGGATACGGACCCAGGAAGTGTAGAAGATTGTAGTTTAGTCGGGCAGTATGGTCGGCACGGGCTTGGAGGGCCGAAGGGCCTGTTCCTGTGCTGTACATTTCTTTGTTCTTTGTTCTTTGTTCTTTGAACTTAAGATGTCTGCATCAAGAGGCAGCCTCATGGCATAGTTATTGACTATGGAAAGCCACAGGTGTCAATCACACTGGTTACATTTCAAAGTTCAACAGTGCTTATGTTCACAGATCTCTGCAGGCAACAGGATTGGTAGATGCATTGGTTAAGGCATATGGGACACTTTCCATTATTAGCCACGCATGGAGTTTAAGAACAGAAAGTGTATGCTGGAACTTTACAAAACACTAATTAGACCGCAGCTAAAAAAAATTGCACGCAGTTCTGTTCCCTGCAATGTAGGAAGGATGTGCCCTTATTAGCGATGGTACAGAAAAGATTTTAAAAGATGTTGCCAGGAATGGAGACTTTTAACCATGAGGGAAGATTGGATAGGTTGTGATAGTTCTTTCTTTGGAACAGAGGAGGTTGAGGGGAGATTTAATTGAGGTATGTAACATTATGAGGATTTTTGATTGAGTGGAAAGGAAGGAGTGGACAGGATAGAATGGGCAGCACAGTGGCACAGTGATGAGCACTGCTGCCATACATTGCCGGGGACACGGGTTCGATTCTAGCCTTTCGTGACTGTGTGGATTTTTCACGTTCTCCCCGAGTCTGCGTGGCTTTCCTCCGGGTACAGATGTGCAGATTAGTTGCAGTTATGGGGGTGCAGGGATAGGGTGGGGGAGTGGGCCTATGTAGGGTGCTCTTTCAGAGGGTTGGTGCAGACTCGACAGTCTGAATGGCTTCCTTCTGCCATTCTATGATTCTGACCTATTTCACTTAGCAGAGGAATCAATAACCAGGGGACATATATTTAAAGTAATTGGTAGATATTTAGAGGGCAGTTGAGGAGTCATTTTGTTCAGCTATAGGGTGGCGGAGGTGCGGAACTCACTGTCTAATATGCTGGTAGAGGCAGAAACCAATGTAAATACACTCGGATATGCACTTGGAGTGCCATAATTCACAGGGCATCAGACCAGGCGCTGCAAAGTGGAATTAGTTTGGAGAGCTATATTTCAGCCAGGACGGACACAGTGAGCCAAATGGCCCACTTATGAGCTGTAAATATTCTGTTTTTCCATGATCGCTGTCACCACCAATGATTCATGACCCCCTCCTCCTTCCCTCCTGAGGCCTGATCTCTCTTATCACCTAAATCACGATTGCCTGTCCCTGACATTCTGTGGCTCCAACCGCAGTGAGCCAGACCCTGGTTCCCTTGGGACACAGCCCTGACATTCTTCTCCCCCTGCCCTCCCCCGCCCCAATCCCACCCCCCACACCCACAAAGGGTACCACGTTCTACCACCCACACAAACTAAATTCAGTACTTTTTCTCCCCTTAACATCTCGTCAAACTAATGCTGCAGGATTCTGTCATAGAATCATAGAATCCCTACAGTACAGAATGAGGCCATTCAGCCCATCGGGTCTGTATCGACCCTTGGAAAGAGCACCCGACCTAGGCACACGCCCCCACCCTATCCCCGTGACCCAGTAACCCCACCTAACCTTTTAGACACTAAGGGGCAATTTGGCACGGCCAATCCACCTAACCTGCACATCTTTGGACTGTTGGAGGAAACCGGAGCACCCGGAGGGAACCACAGAGACATGGGGAGAACGTGCAGACTCCACACAGACAGTCACCTGAGGCCGGAATTGAACCCGGCTCCCAGGTGCTGTGAGGCAGCAGCGCTAACCACATCTCAGCATCTCAGCTTCTTGCCTCTGCTTTTAAACGCTCCCCCACCACTCACTCCCAATCAACACACAAGCATGGCAGCATGCAGACCCGCTCTTCACTTTGGGGTTGCCAACCTGGCCACGCTTCTCGACGCTGTCGATGTGAGACAGGACACCCTGTTGCCCCGAGGTGGTAAAAGCACCAGCAGCAGGCTCACTAATGCTGCCTCGGAGGCAGTGGCAGCATGACAAGGAGGACTGCCGTCCAACTTCAGAAGGACACCAACATGTCCATTATCTCGCAGGATCTCCACCTGATGGGGCTGGGCCATCCGGGGTCGTGCCATCCCCTCTACCCTCCCTCCGCGCACCCCCCCCTCTCCCCCACCCCCACCATCCATCCAACCAAGAGGCCACCTCGGAGGAGAACTCCAAGGAGACGCGTCACAGCTATCACCCCTACCTTCCATCAGCGCAGAGACACATACCTCGATGGGTGACATTAGTGTACAGGCTTCGGGGGCACAATCTGGTGAGCTCCACACAGTTGCTGATGCACATCAAGTGGATGCAGGAACATCCAAGGCGACAGCAGTTGCAGGTCTTCTGGATGCCAGGACATAGTCGGGTCCCGGTCACTTGCCGAGACTCTGGATAAGGTTCTCCCAGAGCTGATGCAGGTGATAGGACATAGCTGTGAGATTCAGGAGGGGATTTCAATGACATCCCAGTGAGTGCATAGCTGATAGGAGGGGTCCCAAAGACTACTCAGATTTGATGCCAACAATGCGCGGCACTCAGGCCAACGCTGCTAGGGTGGCAATCGCAGTGGAAAGCCGACGCCCACGTCTTGAGTGGTGGTGTCCAAGGCATGGCTCAGTCTGGGACGACCATGGCTGAGGTCCTCGGCAACACGTCCCGGTCGAAGAGAAACATGTCCCAGACGCAGGTGGACATTGCTGAGGCACTGCAGAACATTGTTCAGTCACTGAGTACCATCGCTGAGGGCATCAACACCATGGTGCCGATAATGGGAAGCCACCAGGACTGGCAGAGCCCGATGACTCAGTTGGCCTTCAGTCCCATGAGGACCCCCAGGTCCCGAAGGGCATCATCAGGGAGAAGAAATGCACCAGAGGCCAAGATGATGATGGAGGTCTCCAGTTCTGTCTAATCCCCCCTCCTGACACCGGCGCATCTCGAGGGCAGCGGGAGGAACAGAGTGGCATGGTGACATCTGTGACACCGGTAAGTCGGCTGGGGTCCTCTGGCTCCAGGTCCTCCAGAGGTTGTTGGACATTCAGTGCACTAATCATCCTCTGAGACATGGCACGTGTACCCACGAGAAGCCACTTGAGAATAATTTGTTCATTAAACAGTCAACAGTAACATTCCACAAATCACACTAACCATTAAACACCAAGGAAACATCACTGTTCGATATTGGTACCAATACAAAGTTATATCAGCTCATTTTCTCAAAAAGAAACAAACTCACGGTGTCACCCCTCACAGGTTCCACAACAGAAACGGAGGATAAGCCTGAGAATGTGTTATCCTGTCCAGAACTTTGTCATAGAAATGATCTGTCCATCAATGTGTTACTTGTTCCCCGTATCAGTGCCATTCTCCGTCCAGGAGCCGCAACTGTGCAGGCCCTTCTACATGACCTGATCTCAACGGAACCAAATCCTGGCATCCACATATTCCACTGGCACTCAAGGTGCAGTTGAACATCCTTGACTTCCAGCGTGTTTTGCCAGCGGTGACATGCCAGTTACATGCAGCACTCACAATACCAGCAACAAAATCATCAGTAACCAGTACAAAAGCATTTCTTCAACTGCGTCATCATGTGGCCCATTTGATTCAATGTCGTGCACCAGGTCGCACGGTGTCTTCTTCCTTCAAACCGGATTGCCTTCTTGATTCACATGTCCCCCTGAGCCCGGTGTTCAAGGGCATAGGTACCTTAGAAAAAATTGTCTTTCTTCCCGGCTAAAGAAAAGGAAGGAAACAGCAGCGGTAGCCTCCACGCATTTGCACACACAAGCAGGAGCAAGCAGCAAACACAACCTGCAGCTGTGAAGTGCCCTCACAACCAGAAAGGCCAAATCATCATTAGCAATAGCCTTCAGTTGTGAAGCTAGAGGCTGTTCATGGTCAAAGGGAGTTAAAGTTACTTTCAGCATAGAACCAAGAACAGGGCTCTCTCCTGAAAGTGTTTGGTAGGACAGACAGGCCGCAGCTGTAGTTGCCCCTGTTATAGGAATCCACAATGTTTAAAGATGGCATGAAGGCCTCACAGACACAAATCCCCTCACCGTCTCAATCCAGAGGAGACCCTGACCTAGAACTCTTCCACCCCCCTGAACAAGCCCAATCCCCTGAGGGGTGCCCCACCCCTTCCGAACACTGGGGGGAGCAACTCCGGTGCCCTTGTGCCTCAAGCCAGAAAACGGATACAGCTACTTATCCCCTCACTTCCCCTCAGCAGCCATTGTGCCAACTTCACATTTTTAAAGAGGAGTACTAAATGACACCCATGTGATTTTTCGCTACAGAGACAGCTAATTCCTAGGAAGTCACTGCATTCGACTTCAATCTTACTAATAAGATGGAAGTGAATGCAAATGAGGGTTAATGATATGCTCGCCATATTTGGGCGTGATCCGGGAGCTCGCCATCGGGAGCGGGCCAGTTAGACAGCAAACCGATTCGCACCTGGTGCGAATATCAATTTTTTCCTTTCCCGCTATTTAACCGGCGTGCCCAGATCCACGGCGGGCAGAATGCGGTGATTAAATCGTGTCCCCAATATCTAGGGCTTGTCAGACCTCCGTCTTAAACGTGGGATGTGTAATGAGTAACTAGACCACTAACTACCAAGTCTGTTGTGGGAAGGGACCAAGGGGTTAGCGGGTAGGGTGGGGTGTGGCGGTGTGGGGTGTTCAGAGCGGATGGCTTGCCTTCGGCTTCTTGACTGGAAACTAGATTGTGGACTGGAAAGATTAAGGGAGATATATGAACATCACAGTGGAAAAGATGTATCTAAATCATTATTTGGAATGAAAATGCCTCAGTGTTCTTGCTCCTTCTCCTCAGCTAATTACAGCAGCTAATTATGGCACTCAGCTCCCCCCGAAATGGCTGTAAACATTTTCAATAATCAGTTACAAGGCCGGCTGTGACTTGTAAACAGAAGAAACATTTGTGGAGCCTGCAAATCATTGGCTAATATAACCGTCCCGCTGGTTAATCTCCACCATCAGCGATAGGAGGCACAACCTGAAGCTGAAACCATGAAGTCATAAAAACAAAATTGTGCTCTTAATGAGTGGAAAGTGCACTCATTCTCAGTCGGTTTATTCTTTATGCCAAGGGACCCAGTGATAAACCTTTTTCCAATTAGGTTTGCAGTAGTGTTCCATTAAAATCAGGGGGCATTTTATTTATGTTCTTTTTAAAGTTGCAGCTATCAGTCAGTGTAAACTTTGAACTCACAAACTCTAAATCATCGTATAACAGAGGCCTTTCATGTCTACACTGGCCCTTTGAAGGTGCTACCCAATCTCATTCTCTTGCTTTTTCTTCATCGTCCTGTCGATTCCTCCTTTTTCAAATTTATCCAGTTCCCTTTTGAATGTTCCTATTGTATCTGCTCTCACCCACCTTTCAGACAGTGTATCCCAGATCACAACAACTCGCTGCGTTTAAAGAAATCCTCATCATTCTGCATCTGGTTCTTATGACAGTTGCCTTAAATTTGTCTGATTACTGATCCTTCTGCCAGTGGAAACAGTTTCGCCTTATTTATTCTATCAAAACCTTTTATGATTTTGAACATGAGTGCAGTGATTAATCACAGGAAGAAGACTGCATTAAACCTGTCGTATAAAGTAGGTGACAAGATCCCAAATTGACCTGGGAGGGAAGCAGAGCGGAGTCAAGCAGCCATCCCCAGGGAGTCTAGTCCAATTCTCCTTCAATTTCAGGGTTCAAGCCAGACACTGGATCCAGGCTCCACAGCTTCGCGCCTCTCTAATTTTCTCCAGCTCTAAAATCCTCCTAAAACTCTTGCCTTTCTCAAATTCTAATCTCTTGCACATCCCCAATTTTAAGCGCTCCCCCATTGGCAGTCATGCCTTCAGTTGCCCATGCTCTAAGCATTCGCTCCCCAAGTATCTCCCCACCCCCTCTTCCTTTGATGCTCGTTAACGCCGACCATTCTGACCAAGCTTTTGGTCACCTGCTCTAATACCTCCTTATGCCACAGTCTCTGGATAAGGAGCCGATCATTTAGGACCCAGGTGAGGAGGAATTTCTTCACTCAAAGGGTTGTGAACGTTTGGAATTCTCCCCCCCAGAGGGTTGTGGATGATCCATCGTTGAATATGTCAGAAAAGACAAATAAGTGCATTAGAAGCGGTTCAGAGAAGTTTCATTCAACTGGGATGAAGATTGTTATCTTACGATGAAAGGTTGAACACACAGGTCCTGTATCCATTGGAGTTTAGAAGAGTGAGAGATGACATTAGTGAAACATAAAGGGAACTTGACAGAGTGAATGACGTTTCCCCTGTGATTCTGTGCTTCTGTCCGATATAAACTTGAGCTTGTACAAAACTCTGCTGCCCATCTCCTACCTTACACCAACTCCTGTCCGCTCATCACCCCTGTACTCCCAGACCTACACTCATTCCCAGTTAAGCAATGCTCTATTTTAAGATTCTCATCCTTGTTTTTGAATCTCTCTATGGCCTTACCCTTTCCTATCTCTGTAACCCCCTCCAACCCTCTGCGGTCTCAGCCTAGCACAATTGCTTCACCTTTGGTGGCCGTGTCTTCAGCTATCTGGGGGTGCCCCAAGCTCTGGGATTTCTTCCTATCACCTTCTCCTTTCAGACACTCCTCAAAACCTCTATGTCATTTGTCCACATCTCCTTATATGGTTCAGTGTCAAATTTTGTTTGATAACACTCCTGTGAAGCGCTTTGAGACAGATCACACTTTGGCTGTGGGTTCAAGTCCCAGAGTAGGGCTTGAATCCACAATCTTTAAACTCAGAGGCAAGAATGGTGCCACTAAGTCAGGACTGACACCATATATAGGGGTTAAATAAATCTCTATGGAATTTCCCAGCACAGTACCTTACGCTAACTGTCTGGAATGAGTTCCATTTAAACTGCATGTAGGCATATCTTATTGCAGTTATTTCCCTCCTGTTTATAACTAATTTATGGATCGATCATTATAATTTATGCCAGATGTGCTTGCAATGTGCTGCTATAATCAGGACCTCATCTTAAATGTGCTGACTGAACTCAATGAGCTTCCCTAGATAAATATTTTTTACATGTACCCATGCTTTGGCTGATGAATGCAAACAGCAGCTGTAACCTTTTTTAATATTATAATCTATTCAGTCCTCCAGCTCTACAACCCTCTGAGACCTCTGCACTGGTTGAATTCTGACCTCCAATTGCCTACAACTATCCATGTTTAGCGCTGGAATTCCCTCCCTGCTTCTCTACCTCTCTCCCCCTCTAAGACACCCCTTAAAGTCGCTTGGCAGCATAGAATTTGAATATTGCTGGAAAGAGAGATATGTTGCTGAAATTTTTCATCTCTCACTCATCAGTACAAATACAAGAATGCCAAATTTCAACCAATCACAATTTATACTATGGGAAAAAAGGGTGCTGATTGGTTGGCCAATCAACTCTGATTGGTCAAGACATTGCCATAGAGAAAACAAATGGGAACTATAAGTTACCAGAGTTTGCCGGGCAAATCGTGCAAATTTCCAGGGCTAATCACGAATGCCACACGCATTTGGTGCCTGACCAGAGAATTTTGCCACTGTGGGTTATTTATAAACTGTATCATATTACGTCACAGATAAAGGAAATATATAATAGTTGAGGGTAGCACGGTAGCATAGTGGTTAGGACAATTGCTTCACAGCTCCAGGGTCCCAGGTTCGATTCCCGGCTTGGGTCACTGTCAGTGCGGAGTCTGCACGTTCTCCCCGTGTGTGTGTGGGTTTCCTCCGGGTGCTCCGGTTTCCTCCCACAGTCCAAAGATGTGCAGGTTAGGTGGATTGGCCATGCTAAATTGCCCTTAGTGTCCAAAATTGCCCTTAGTGTTGGGTGGGGTTACTGGGTTATGGGGATAGGGTGGAGGTGTGGGCTTTGGTAGGGTGCTCTTTCCAAGAGCCGGTGCAGACTCGATGGGCTGAATGGCCTCCTTCTGCACTGTAACTTCTATGTCTTTGTCTTTCCACTCCGTTATCAGGATAATGGTTGACCTTGCAATCCAGTGCTCCCAGTGTTCAGTACACCTTGGGGAATTGTGGGAGTGCCAAAGATCACGGAATCGTTGCTGTAAAAGTCTGGAAAATAGGACTGCAATGTTTCCGTGCGATGTCGGAGGTGCCAGGGTGGAAGATTTTAAAATGCCCATGGCACTATTTGAAGAACATGGGAGTTCTCCCCAGAGGCCTGGCCAATATTTATCCCTCAACCAACATCACTGCTATGCACAAATTGCCTGTTGCATTTCCTATTTTTAAAAAATATTTTTATTCGTGGCATTTTCAATTATGTACAAAAAAAGAGAAAAACAGCACCAGTAAACATCCTTCACAAACCACACTTCAGAAACCCAAACCCCTCTGTCCCAGCCCACTCCCCCTGCCCCATTTTCTAACTATAGTAGCAAAAGAAAGAAATCCCCCCAAATTAGCCCCCCAACATCCCTCCCCCCTCCGCTGATGTTTTACCATTCTTTAAAGAAGTCGATGAATAACCTCTACCCCGAGAAGAACCCCTCATCTGCGCCGTTAATAGCAAACTTTATCTTCTCCAGGTGCAGAAAATCTGCCGAGTCATTCACCCACATCGTCGCTTTAGGTGACTCCAGGTCCCGCCACCCTAACAATGTCCGCCTCCGGGCTAACAGCGAGGCAAGCCCAAGACATCAGCCTCTCTCCCCACCTCACTCCGGGTTCTTCTGAAACTCCAAATATTGCCACTCACGGACTTAGAGCCACTTTCACCCCCAGAACATTTGACATAGAAACCATAAAGGCCTGCCGGAACTCCTCCAACTTCGGACATGCCCAAAACTTGTGGACGTGATTCGCCGGTCCCCTTGTGCAGTGCCTGCATCTCTCTTCAACTCAGGGGCAGCACGGTGGCACAGTGGTTAGCACTGCTGCCTCACAGTGTCAAGGTCCCAGGTTCGATCCCAGCTCTGGGTCCGTGTGAAGTTTGCACATTCTCCCCGTGATTGCGTGGGTTTCGCCCCCACAACCCAAAGATGTGCAGGTTAGATGGATTGGCCAAGCTAAATTGGAAAAAATGAATTGTGTACTCTAAATTTATTTATTTTTCAAATCTATCCTCAACTCCTGGAAAGGACCAGCACATCCTTGACACCGTCATGTGCGCCCTATGCACCACGTCGAACTGGATGAGACTCAGTCTCGCACATGAAGAGGATGAGTTTACCCTTCTCAGGGCTTTGCTCTATAGCCTGATTTCTAAGGCCCCCCACCCCACCAGCTCACCTTCCAATTTCCATTTTATTTCCTCCACCAAAAACCTTTGCATTTCCTATATAACAGCAGTGCCTCCACTTCAATGTTGTGTAATTGGCTGTCAATTTGGGTCATGAAAGGTGCTGTACAAATCCAAGTTGTTTCTTTCATTTTGATTGGAAACTGGCAATGGTGTGGAGGCTATAAGAGTTCAAAAACGGCAACAACATATATTTAGTTGCTACTTTTAATGCTCCAAGGTGCTTCACAGGAACGTTATTTACCAAAATATCACACCGAACCACACAAGGAGATACTGGCCAAAATGTTACAGCCCTGATACGGCACGTCTCCCTTGACAGATGCAAAGGGCCATCTAAATTGCCGAATACTTCAGCAGTACCATAATATTCCACCAAGCAGAGGGGTGTACAATCCTGGCCATTGAGTCAGATGGCCAAAAGCTAATTCAAAGGGGCATACTTTAAGGAGCATCCAGAGCTTAGGGCCCAGACACAGCCACCAATGATGGAGTGACTAAAATAGGGGATGCTCGAAAGACCAGAATTGGAGGAGCGCATATCTTGGGCTGTTGTGGGGTTGGAGGATATTACAGAGAAAGGAAAGAATGGCACCAATGGGGGATTTGAAAACAATGATGAGGGTATGTTCCAATAATGACTTCATACAGAAATTCATAATAAATTAATGTTTACCTCCAACTCCAACTACAGCGCACACCTCTTTTAACCCAACTTTGTTTTTTATATAAGGACTGGCAGATTGTTTAGCTCTTTTAATTCTGCAACAAAATATGAGTATGGGTTTAATGTACAGATAAATCCATGCTAATATTATTTGGAATGAGTTAAATGACAAGGGCCCAAGTGTGACAGGT
This sequence comes from Scyliorhinus torazame, assembly GCF_047496885.1. Taxonomy (NCBI): domain Eukaryota; kingdom Metazoa; phylum Chordata; class Chondrichthyes; order Carcharhiniformes; family Scyliorhinidae; genus Scyliorhinus; species Scyliorhinus torazame. The sequence continues at coordinate 101,497,184 of NC_092725.1, forward strand.
CCAGGCAAATCCGCAGCCATCTGTTACAATTAAATGGATGACGCTCTGCGCACGTCTGTAAGTAATTTACTTCAGACCCAAATCAGTCATCCATGAAATCCATATGAAAACAGAGAGAAAAATGAAGATTAATACCTAGACCTCAGTTTGTTTGTGCACGAGTGCCTCATAGTCTGAGTGAGAAGGAAATAAAATTCTATTACACAAATCCTAGTGGCCGCACCTTTGCATTGAATTTACATTGAGCATAAACAGACCATTCAGCACAACTGCACCTTGCTGGGGTTTATGTTATATTCAAGCTTCCTTCCACCCTAACCTCATCTCACCCTATCAGCATATCCTTCTATTATTTTTGCCCTCATTTGTCCAGTGTTCCAATGGGTCCCCAATCGCTTTCTGCAAAATTTGTCAGGAAGGATGAACTGGCTCCCTTTCTTTATTCAACCCCCTCAGCTGGTCACAACAAGATTAATCAATAAGTGATTCCTTTCTTCACTGATACCTTACATAAAAAGCAAGAGGGTAGCCAGGGAAAGGGTTGGCCCACTGAAGGATAGGCAAGGGAATCTATGTGTGGAGCCAGAGGAAATGGGCGAGGTACTAAATGAATACTTTGCATCAATATTCACCAAAGAGAAGGAATTGGTAGATGTTGAGTCTGGAGAAGGGTGTGTAGATAGCCTGGGTCACATTGAGATCCAAAAAGACGAGGTGTTGGGCGTCTTAAAAAATATTAAGGTAGATAAGTCCCCAGGGTCTGATGGGATCTACCACAGAATACTGAAGGAGGCTGGAGAGGAAATTGCTGAGGCCTTGACAGAAATCTTTGGATCCTCACTGTCTTCAGGTGATGTCCCGAAGGACTGGAGAATAGCCAATGTTGTTCCTCTGTTTAAGAAGGGTAACAAGGATAATCCAGGGAACTACAGGCCGGTGAGCCTTACTTCAGTGGTAGGGAAATTACTGGAGAGAATTCTTTGAGACAGGATCTACTCCCATTTGGAAGCAAATGGACGTATTAGTGAGAGGCAGCATGGTTTTGTGAAGGGGAGGTCGTGTCTCACTGACTTGATAGAGTTTTTCGAGGAGGTCACAAAGATGATTGATGCAGGTAGGGCAGTTGTCTATATGGACTTCAGTAAAGCCTTTGACAAGGTCCCTCATGGTAGACTAGTACAAAAGGTGAAGTCACACGGGATCAGGGGTGAGCTGGCAAGGTGGATACAGAACTGGCTAGGTCATAGAAGGCAGAGAGCAGCAATGGAAGGATGCTTTTCTAATTGGAGGGCTGTGACCAGTGGTGTTCCACAGAGGTCAATGCTGGGACCTTTGCTGTTTGTAGTATATATAAATGATTTGGAGGAAAATGTAACTGGTCTGACTAGTAAGTTTGCAGACGACACAAAGGTTGGTGGAATTGCGGATAGCGATGAGGACTGTCAGAGGATACAGCAGGTTTAGATTGTTTGGAGACTTAGGCGGAGAGGTGGCAGATGGAGTTTAATCCGGACAAATGTGAGGTAATGCATTTTGGAAGGTCTAATGCAGGTAGGGAATATACAGTGAATGGTAGAACCCTCAAGAGTATTGAAAGTCAGAGAGATCTAGGTGTACAGGTCCACAGGTCACTGAAAGGGGCAACGCAGGTGGAGAAGAGAGTCAAGAAGGCATACGGCATGCTTGCCTTCATTGGCCGGGGCATTGAGTATAAGAATTGGCAAGTCATGTTGCAGCTGTATAGAACCTTAGTTAGGCCACACTTGGGGTATAGTGTTCAATTGTGGTTGCCACACTACCAGAAGGATGTGGAGGCTTTAGAGAGGGTGCAGAAGAGATTTACCAGAATGTTGCCTGGTATGGAGGGCATTTGCTATGAGGAGCGGTTGAATAAACTCAGTTTGTTCTCACTGGAATGACGGAGGTTGAGGGGCGACCTGATAGAGGTCTACAAAATTATGAGAGGCATAGACAGAGTGGATAGTCAGAGGCTTTTCCCCAGGGTAGAGGGGTCAATTACTAGGGGGCATAGGTTTAAGGTGAGAGGGGCAAGGTTTAGAGTAGATGTATGAGGCAAGTTTTTTACACAGAGGGTAGTGGGTGCCTGGAACCCGCTACCGGAGGAGGCGGTGGAAGCAGGGACGATAGTGACATTTAAGGGGCATCTTGACAAATACATGAATAGGATGGGAATAGAGGGATACGGACCCAGGAAGTGTAGAAGATTGTAGTTTAGTCGGGCAGCATGGTCGGCACGGGCTTGGAGGGCCGAAGGGCCTGTTCCTGTGCTGTACATTTCTTTGTTCTTGTTCTTTGTTCTTATCCCAGCCCAATATTCATGTTTTAAAAGGAGCCAATTTTATAGGCTTTCTTGTGTTAAAGAAAGAGTGAGTTTATTAGTCACTCAGTACGAGAAAAATGATAAAGTACATGCATAAACATTCACACAGGTTAAAAATGAGAATTGAGTCCAAAATTATGTTAACAAATATACAAATCAGTCTTTGATTTGCCCGGGAAAAGTAAATGGTGGGACATTGTGACTATCACGGTTCGTGGTTCCAGCAGCAATGGCTTCAGCAAGTGAATAGTCAGTTTCGAGGTTCCTGTGTTTTGAAGTTTGGCTGAGGAGCTGCCCTGTTTCCTTTTCAGCTGCGGCTTTGCAGACTTGGCTTGCTTCAGCAACCAGAGAGAGAGAGCTACCTGCAAAACTTGCAGTGGTCTGCTTTCTTTCCTCCAATGTCACTAGTCAACACCGACCACGTTTTGCAGCTGTTTTTTATCCAGGTATTTGTAAATTCCTGGAAGGTGAAAATCCACACACTGGTCTGGGGCATTACACATAGGATATCATTCCTGCTGAGATAATAATCAGCTCCCATTATCTCCACAGGAGATGACAGTTAGTTTCTGTATGGCTTTTGTGCTTTTGATGTGTCCTTGCCTGGAGACAGGGTGTTATTTCATTGTCTTTCTCATAGTATCAAGGGAACAGGTAATGGTAGGGTGAGAAACTGAGAAAAAATGCTGTTCCCCATCCTGGGCGGGAAAGTGTGGGGAGGGGCACCTCACTCTGAAGGCCGCCTCAGTGTTGCCGCCTCAGAGTTGGGATACCCCCCTCAGAGTTGGAATCCCCCCCCCCCCCCCCCCGACCATCCCAGAGCATCTCCTACCCTTCCGCCCCCAGAACCCCTGGAACTTACCTTTCCAACAGCCCCGAGGCTAAATTCCAGGCAGAGCGCTGCGGTACCGCTTCTAGCCACTGCAGTGCTATGCCTGGGCGGGTTGGAGCTGTCAGCCAATCGAATTGGCCGACTTCGCTCACTCGCGGGACTTCCTTCCAAGGGCAGACAGAGGTCCCGCCCACTGCCAATCAACACGCAAGATGAGCTTTAAATGGCAGTGGGATTTTGATAGACGGCGGTAGTGCGCAACGTGACAACCCTTGGGATTGTTCGCCATCCTTAAAATTCTACCCCACACGTCTAACTTAAAAATTCAGCATGCCTATACCTAATTCGGATTTCTTTTCATCATCATCACACCACCTTTCCCTTCAATGGGGATAGCTACTCACCTCAGCTATTCCTTGTGGTAGCGAATTTCACATCTAACCATTCCCTTGGGTTTCTCCTGAATCCCAAACTGGATTTCTTACATTTACCACCTCCACCCCACATTGAAATGACTCTCAACAATTTATCTTCCATATCCTCTGATTGATCATTTTCTTTATATTTAACCTTCTACCATTCTTGCCTTTACTTTTAAGTGATAATCACTATTGTAATGCAATGTGCACACAAGGTTGCAAAAAAGCAAGATATAGTCAGGCCATCTGTTTTAATGGTTGAGGCATAAAAACCTACCTGGACACCTTGGTTTCCATGTTTTGAGTGGACCTTAATCCAACTGTAACCAATATTGACATCAAGTAAATGGAATTCTTAGTAAGCGATGGTGGTATATTGGTGAGCATAGCTGCCTTCCAAGCAGTTGACCCGGGTTCGATTCCCAGCCATCGCAATAAAAAATTGGTTGGAAATTTTCAGGGCAGCACGGTGGCGCAGTGGGTTAGCCCTGCTGCCTCACGGCGCCGAGGCCCCAGGTTCGGTCCCAGCTCCGTGTCACTGTCCGTGTGGAGTTTGTACATTCTCTCTGTATTTGTGTGGGTTTCGCCCCCACAACCTAAAGGATGTGCAGGGTGGTTGGATTGGCCAGGCTAAATTGCCCCTTAATTGGAAAACAAAATGAATTGGGTACTCTAAATTTATAAAGAAAAAGAAAATGGAATTCATCAAACGTCTCTTGTTCCTGGACTTTAAGCTTTGAACCTAATGTTGTAAATGTGACATTGCAGTTATAATGGAAAAGCAACATCAACTTGCCTTTATTTCGTGCCATTAAAGGCTCGTTGACATTTCATATGGGCATCTGACACTGAATTACTTAACACAAGAACAGAAGAAAACGGAGCAGAAGTGGACCACCTGACCCATCAAACATTCTCCACCATTTAATATCATCATGGCTGATCTTGGGCTTCAACTCCACTTTCCCACTCATTCCTCATTTCCCTTAATTCTCTGACACACGAAAGATCGGCGCGATTCTCCGCTCCGGCACCGGTTGGGAGAATCCACTGGCGCGCCATTTTTCCCCGCGACGCCGGTCCGACGCCCTCGCGATTCACCCAAGCGGCGAGAACGGCCCCATCGAGTTCTGCGCGGCGCAGGCCGGAGAATCGTCCGGGACACCCAAAATGGCGATTCTCCGCCACACCCGCTATTCTCCGGCCCGAATGGGCCGAGCGGCCAGCCCAAAACGATGGCTTCCCGCCGGCGCCATCTACACCTGGTCGCTGCCGGCGGGAACAGCGCGGGAACGCTGGGGGGGGGGGGGCGGCCTGTGGGGGGGGCGAGGGGGGTTCTTTCACCGGGGTAGGACTCAAAAGGGGTCTTGCCTGCGATCGGTGCCCACCAATCGGCAGGCCGGCCTCTCTGAAGGAGGACCTCCTTTCCTCCGCGCCCCGCAAGATCAATCCGACATCTTCTTGCGGGGCGGCCTCGGGGATGACGGCAACCACGCATGCGCGGGTGACGCCAGTTACGGCAGTTACGCGGCGCCGGCCGTGTCATTTAAGCGGCGCCACTTTTAGGCGGCGCCAGTGCCCGGCACGCGCTGATGACGTTGCTTTCGCGACACGCCCCCCGAGTTTCTCGCGGCCCCCGATCCTAGCCCATTTTCGGGCTCTGAATCGGTCGCGATCGGGGCCGTTTCGCGCCGTTGTGAGCCTCGACGGCGTTCACGATGGCGTGGGCACTTAGTCGCGGGAGCGGAGAATCGTATCCCGATTACCCCAGTCTGAGGACCTGGGATTGAACAACAATTTCTACTTGTTATGATCCTGGACGGGAGCCTAACTATTTTCAATTTGTAAAACTGTGAGGAAGTGTTATTGCACAGGAGTGATTACATTGACCAATAGGTATCTTTTATGTTAAAACAAACTTTAATTTAAGCACAGAATTAACAATATTTAAAAAAAAAATAATGATTTAGTGTACCCAATTCATTTTTTCCAGTTAAGGGACAATTTAGCGTGGCCAATCCACCTCACCTGCACATCTTTTGGGCTGTGTGGGCGAAACCCACACAAACACGGGGAGAATGTGCAAACTCCACACGGACAGTGACCCAGAGCCAGGATCAAACCTGGGACCTCGGCGTCATGAGGCAGCAATGCTAACCACTCTGCCACCGTGCTGCCCAGAAATAACGACATTGACAACAAAGAAATAGCTTTACAGTTAACAGGTACAACAGTTCTTAAGTAAAAGAGAAAACCTTAACTTACTTCCTAAACCTGCCACTGTATTCCAATTAAGCAAGCCAATACATTTCAAATACCACTCGTGAATAAAGTTATCAACCAGGTTTTTACTTGCTTTCCTCTGTGCATAATCTTTGGAGAGGGAACCTTTCAGAATCAAACTGAAACACCTCTGTTCGGATTAGAGTTTTAGGACAAACTAGTTTTTCAGAAAGACCTGGCTCATCCCATTAACTACATCATCTGTACCCAAAGCATTCTTTTGACTCTTCTTACAAGATGTCCCTTGACCTGTTCATCCAGGACCAAACATAATACCCCTCATACATTATCTACACCCCAGGGGTCCTTCAAATGTGAACAATATTCCATTAGCTAGCTATCTGTAAACAAGGAAATGGTTCTCAAGATCTATTCGCAGAACACTTCACCTGCAAATCAATGATTACCTCACTTCTACAACACCATAGTCACAGATCTAGCAGTCATACTGTCTGTATGCATTCTAACCCAGATTTTAATAACAAAGAAGGAGACCTTCTTTGCGGTCTTCCAGGCCCAGCCTTTCCCTTCCCAAAGTCATTCTCCCCCCCCCCCCCCCACCTCAACCTTCACCTGGACCTCTTGAAACTGGCTCCCCAACCCCCTTGACATGACTCCCAACTCCAGACTTACCTGGGCTCCTTGGAATGGTGGGACTGCCTGTAGTTCCAGCAGCGACCACCATTCCTGGTTGGCACGGCTGGGACTACAGGGCTACCGGCCATCTGATTGGCCAGTAGACCACTTAAGGTGGGACTTCACACTGAGATGAGGCAGAGTCTTGCCTTATATCAAATAATGCTGCTCCAAGCATTAAATTGACTGTGGGGAACCAATGGGATCTTTGACAGGCTCTTTAGCCAGAGTGGATGTTGGGGAGTGCGAGAGTACTGTGGTACCCTGGAAAATCCAGCCCAATGAATGTTAATTCACATGTAGATTTTTGACTTTAAATGTGGATAATGATCAGCATTATATTTAAGTCTGAGATGAGCTTCTGCCTGCATATCTGCACCACCGCTAAGGACTATTTGTAATGTTGTCTGACTTCAACCCTGCGTCAGCTCAAACTCCGATCCATGCCTTTGTTACCTTGAAACTTGTCTATTCCAATGCACTCTGCTGGCTTCCTACATTCAACTCTCTGCAAACTTGAGGTCATCCAAAACTCTGCTTCTCCTGTCCTTATTCACACCAAGTCCCATTCCCCCGTCACCCCTGTACTCTCGACCTGCATCAACTCCCGGTTCAGCAATGCCTCAACTTGAAAGTTCAACTGCCAATGATGGTGTGATTAAAATCAGGGATATTCATGAGGCCAGAATTGGAGTAGTGCAGAGATCTTGGAAGGTTGTGGGAGCATCGGGAGGTGGGGCTGGAGGAGGCGTCACAGATAGAGATGGACCAGGCTATGGAGGGTTTTAAAAACAAGGATGTGAATCTTAAAATGCAAGTGTTATTGGATGGGGTGGCAATGAGGATCAGCAAACACAGAGGTGGCAGGGTGGGAGCGATATGACAGCAGTTCATAATGTGAGGAAACTCACATTATGTTGTTGAAAGTCTGATGTCTATATGGGTGTCTCAGAGTGAAGGAGGGCGGGTTTAAGATGGTGAAATTTAATAAGCACCTAAGTGATCTATGGCTAGAAGGAATGCACAGACTAATTAATCGATTAATGCACAAATCAGAGTGTGCTCACATTTCCCGCAAATACTCCTAAGTCTACAGAGAGTGCAGCCCAATGAAGGCAGATAAACATACTCTGAAATATCCTACCAGGGATGTTACAGGATATAACAGTATTGCATTTTGAAGCCTAGCAAACAGTATCTGTTCCCTATCAATTTTAAATGAGAGCTAAGTACTTAGTTTAAATAATAAATAATTCACTGCGGGATTCTTAGTTGGTGGATTGGTAGAGAGATGAGCAAAACACTCTGGTACATCCCTTGAATCTTGAAGTCAAAAGATAAAAACTCAGTCGCTATTAATTCTTGTTTTGGAGTATGCTCTATGCCATGCGTCGGAATTTCAGCCCCGTTCATTGCATGCACAGGCTACTGCTTTTCATTCTCATGCATGGTCATTTTGCCTTTGGCTGCATTAAATTTCACGCCTCTTCCCCATTGGTCTGCCCGCATTTATCTAGCACTTGTCGTGATCTCATGACTCCCCAACGTGCAACACAGCCAATGGAAAGGACAGCACGGTGGTCCAGTCGGTTAGCACTGCTGCCTCATGGCGCTGAGGTCCCAGGTTCGATCCTGGCTCTGGGTCACTGTCTGTGTGCAGTTTGCACATTCTCCCCGTGTTTGCGTGGGTTTCGCTCCCACAACCCAAAAGATGTGCAGGCTAGGTGGATTGGCCATGCTAAATTGACCCTTAATTGGAAAAAATGAATTGGGTACTCTAAATTTATTTTTAAAAAATCACAGCCAATGGAAGTACTTTTGAAGTGTAGTCGCTGTTGTACTGTAGGGAACGTGGCAACCGATTTGCGCACAGCAAGTTCCCACAAACGGCAATGTGATACCAACCAGACAACCTGTTGTTTTAGAGATATTGGTTGAGGGATAGATATTGGTCAGGACATTGGGGAGAACTCCCCTGTTCTTCTTTGAACTGGCGCCATGGGATCTTCTGCATTCACCTGAGAGGGTAATGATTTAATGACTCATCTGAAAGACCGCACCTTCAAATGTTCGGCACTCCCTCAGCAGTGTCAGCTTACTTTAGTCCCTGGTATGGGACAATTGTTCAGCCATGTTTTGTGATTGAACATAAGAGCATCAGAAATACGAGTTGGAGTAGGCCATTCAGCCCATCGAGCCTGCTCTGCTATTCAACAAGATCAAAGTTGATTTTTCACTTCAATTCCATCTTCCTGCGCTATCCCCATATCCCTTAATACGCTTGGACCCAAAAAAATCTACCAACCTCAGTCTTGAATATACTCAATGACTGAGGCTCCACAGAGCTCTGGGGCAGAGACTTCCAAAGATTCACAACCCTCGGGGTGAAGAAATCAATTTCTCCTCATTCCAGTCCGAAATGTCTGACCCTGATCCTGAGACAGTGGCCCTTTTGTTCTAGCTTCCCTGGCCTGGGAAAACATTTTCTGAGCATCGACTCTGTCAAGCCCTTTCAGAATCTTCTATGTTTCAATGAGATCATCTCTCATTCTTCTGAACTCCAGGGAATATAGGTCATGAAGCTTAAATCAGGCTTTCCTTGGGGTGTTTGGAGAGTTTGACAAGCTCAGCCATGTTGATTGAGGCAGCTTTGCAACACACCATCAAACTGGACCAGCTGTTCAATTGGTTTCAGCATTCACCTCACTGAACGACAAACTGCTGACAACAGACATTGCCATATTTCACAGGAAACCAGTCGAGGTGGCATCACACATCCTGTTATTCTCAAGTGATGGGCAATGATTTTTATTTCAGTAACAGCTGTTTTCAGGTGTTTAGCACAACGCCAGGGTGACGGAGAAAAGGAAGAACTTACTTTTGGTATTCAAAGACTTCAAGAAAGAACTTGTGTTTATGTAGCACCTTCCACCACAACCCAAAGTGCTGAAGAGACAACAAAATGCTTTTTGAAAGTGTAATCAGTATTGTGACATTGGAAAAGCGAAAGCTAACTTGTGCACAGCAAAATCCCACAGACTGCAAGGTGATAATGACTGGATAAACTTTTTCTCAGCATTGAGAGTTAAGGGTAAGCTTTCATCGGCAAGAACTCAAAGGATTGGATTCTCTGTTTCCGATTCTGGGGTTATGTTCCCAAGCCAGCGTGGGAGCGGTGGCGTTTTACGCCAGACAAAATGGTGCAAAACGGCCACCGATTCCCCGTTTTGCTGGGGGCTTGCAGAACGGAAGCGTAGAGCACCCGGCTCCAGCTGCCGATACGTCCCGGAGAATTGCCAGGTCCGTGGCCGCGCATGCCCGTAAAATAGTCCCCCTGTTCGACCGGACCACCCCCCCCACAGTGTCCCCAGCCCCGAATAATATCTCCCCCTGCCCGCAGATCCCCCCCCCCCCCAACTGGGGTGGCACTGGACTGAGTCTGCAGCTGCCACGCTGAGTTCCCCATGGGTGAGACCACACGTGTCCCACCGTCGGGCACTCGGCCTGTCGAGGGCGGAGCATCGGGAGGTGGGGAGGGCCTCAGGTAACATCCTGAGGCCATCGATAGGTGGCGTTGGGTACTCCTAGAGTACCCTGCTCTGGAGGGGGCAGAGCATCACGAATGTGGCGACGTCCCCGATTTGGTCGGGAACTCGGATTCTCCGGCAGGTCGCCGAACGCGATTTCAGCGTTGGCGACCGGACAATCCAGCCCTATGGTCTCCCACTGTTGCTAACTTCCCGGTTGGTTCAATTGCTCTGTTTTATTACCTTTGCTCTCGAGTCGCCAGGTATCTTTATGATACCGCCACGAGGTTCAAGTCCAAGTAATGATCAATAACTCAATACACCGATTAGTAAGATTCAAATCAAAGCACATTTATTATACACAGTAATCGCTACTCATGCACAAATTCTACGTCTAAGCTAGTTCTACAACTAACAGGCCTATACTTAACTTCGGACTGGCCCACCAGGTCAGGGGAACAAATGGCCTTTCGTTCGGGTTCTGAGTCTGCGGGATTCGAAGTTGGTACGGATTGGTAGCTAGGAGCGCCTATCTCGTAGCGAGCGTTGAATTAAGACTTGCTTCTTTCGGTGGTCACTGCACCGGTCACGGTCAAGGTTGGTTCCCGTTGCTGGGTGACCCAGGCATGAAGAAGAGAGCGAGTTGAACTTGGGGGCTTAACTTTATAGTCCCCAGGGGCTTCCCGCCTTTCGGGGCGGACGCTGTACCTGGTTCTAGGTGATTGGACTTCGTTCCAATCGCTTGGTTCGATTTCCCCAATACTGGAGCGGTTCCCTGATTGATGGGCGGTCTTGAGGTGTTCGTTAACCTCTTTTGTGTTGGCTCCTGCTGGCGCCGGTGAGTCTGGTTTAGTTTCGTGTGTCCCAAATGTTGCTATTGTTCCCGGGGATTGCTCATCAGTATGTAGATGGCTGCTACATTATTATGCTGATGGTCGCTGGTATCGATGCTGTCTGGGCTTTGCAGAGTTAAATACACAGTAAACCTGCACCTGCTGGTTTCTGCCTGTGTTGGCTCAATTTCCCTTCAGCCTTTGCCGTTCGCCATTTTAAATCGGGAGTTGGCCAATTTAGGTGGCTACACCACCAGAGCTGAATCGTTGGCATTAGGAGCGACGCCTAGAAGCAATTCATTCTCCCCAGCCATGCAAATTTATGCATGCCAGGGAACGCAAGGGATTCCGTTCCGAATTCCGTTATTGGGCTGCCTTTTTGAGTGGCGGTCCGATAGCGAGGTCTGGTGGATGGCTCCCCTCTCCACGCAACGCTAATCTTCCTCCTCCCCACTGACAAGTAGGGGCATCCTCCACCTCCCACCACGGAAATTGCTGGGTCACCCCCCTCCCCCACAGTATGCATGCATGAGGGTGACCCGAAACTTCCCCCACTGACATCCACCAGATCCCCGCACCAGACCACCCACAAACCCCCGACCGAACCCCCATCAGACTTCCCCACCAGAGCTCCCACCAGAGGCCCCCAACAGACACCTCCTCAAGAGACTCAACAGAACCTTCATTAGATCCCCATAAGAGAGACCCCCCTATCAGACTCCCCCACCAGAGACTCCCACCAGAGGGATCCACCAGATACTCTCAGTAGAGACCCCCCCCACCCCAAAACCAAGGCTGGTAGCATCATTCACAATAACAGAAATAGAAGAGTCTGGAGTAGAGTCAGAGGGACTCGAAATGTTAACTGTTTCCCTCTCAAATGGCGCTGCCAGGCGTGCTGGCTTTTACCGCCATTTTCTGTTTTTATTTCAGATCTGCAGCATCTGCCGTATTTTGCTTTTATTATAGCATCATTGACAATCTGCATATATGTAGGATACGTACTTTCAAAATGTTGTTGTAAAGTGGGGAAGAAATAGAAAGCTTGGAATTGCTAAGTAAAAAAAGGTCCAAGGTCTGACAAGTTCACCTTCCACTGTAGTTGCTGTTCGATGAAAGGACACTGGAGTTGTTGACTAATCCTAACTATCAATCTTAATCAATTAGTCTACAGCAGGCTCAGACAGGAGGCAAGGAAATCCCCAGTGGCAGAGAGCATTGGAAACCAGAGGTTCAATGTTGCCTGTTCCTCTTGAGTAGTGTTACTATCACACGTCATATCACAAATGACTCATATACTCTCATCCTGTGGTATTATTTTCTGAAAGAAATCTATCTAATTTCCATTGGACTGAATCAATAGTAACGGCTCTCCCACCATCTCCTGAGGGAGTCTGTTCCATACATTGGCCATTTGCTTACTCTTTCTGAATTCAGACCCAGGCAGGGCCAAAGAATATTTTTTTAAATTTCATCGTTGAAAGTGTTCCTTGCAAACATGTTACTCTTCTCTGTGTCTGTGCACATTATTCACTTCAATACATTTAGGCTAATGGAAATTTGGACTCATAGAAGTGCTTTTTGTAAAACAGCTTCTATTACTGTGTAACATGGCGACAGTCAGTGAATATGTGCACGGAACAAGTTGTAAAGGAAATAACTTTTGTGTTTATTTGTAGTTTTCTCTTGTTACCTCAACGTTGCTTTGCGTTAATGTGACTTTTTTAATTAAATGGTTTAGCCTTGGAAAAGAGATGAGGGACACTTGTTTGGTACTGGGGAGGGGGGGGGGGGTGTAAGGGGAGTGGGTCTAATTGGATAGTTCTTTCAAAGAGCTGGCACAGGCATGATGAGCTGAATGCCTCTTTCTGTGCTGCATGATTTATTGATTCTAGGAATTCTGTGCCATATAGCATAACTGGCATAAATGGGGGCAAAGTGGTGGGAAGAGGGCAGGAATCCAGTGTGAACTTTTCTTTGGGCTTGATTCTTAAAATCCTAACAGGAGTGTGCGTGGCATGTTGCGCCCTCCCCGCCAGCTCCAACACTCCACAATATTTCTCCGCCAAATCCCTTTCCTTTTGCAACATTGCTTTTGGAGAAAAGACTGATGGGAATTCCGTGAACTCCCATGGAAGCAAATCCCACTACTTCCGCACAGCATGTGACCAGTAGGATTATGTTCGGTATTGAGCGAACTGGTATTTCGCTAGTGGGTTATGAATTCAACCTTAGCTGGTGAAATTTAATTGATAATTATCTGACTTCACGGATAGATTTTATGGGCTGAATTTAATGCTCCCCACAAGGGAGGTTCTGGGGTGGGTGGGGGGTTTGGGGGGGAGGGAACCGTAGGCCAGAATTCTCCGGCTGTTCACTGGCAGCGGGAATCTCTGGTCCCACCAGCAGTGCCCGTGGGTTTCCTGCCCAAACCCAGAATCAATTTCATGATTGGGCAGGCAGGGCCTTGGGCAGAAAGCCACCATTCACCTATTGAGACCCTTAAGTGGCCACTTAAGGGCCTTTTCCCGCCCAACCTCAATTTTTAGACTGGCAGGATGGGGAGTGGGGAATGTGGGAAAGTGACATTTGAACTTTTCCGCAGCTCATGTGGGAAAGGGGAGTTCCTCACACTGAAAGCCCCCTTAGAGTTGGGGGGTGGCGCATGCCACCCCCAACTCTTGGATCCCCTTAGCCCACCACCCGAAGCTGCAATTGCCCTCCCCCCGTCCTGACCAGCACCCCTCCCCCCCGCCCACCCCAGGGGGTCCCCTACCCTCCCAACCCCAGGATCCCCTGGACTTACATTTTCAAAGGTCCCAGGATTTTGTCCCAGGCAAAGTACCGCATCTGGCCACTGCAGCTCTGTGCATGGATGGTTGGGACTTTCTTCAAAGGACGGATGGAAGTGCCGCCCACGCCCAATTAACATGCGAGTAAGAATTAAATGGCACTGGGGTTCGAGAATCGGCGGCTGCATATTAAGCACCGACTGTCGGGATAGCGAGTTATCGCTCACCATCCTTAAAATTCTACCCTTTGTGTTTTCTTTTACTACCCATGATCAATATGTTTGTATTTAAAATGTGTGTTTTCTCAAGCTCATTGTGAGTATCTCATTGTGAGTATTCAATGCAACGTTTCACTCACTCATTTCACACACACAAAGATTAGGCACAGATGAATGTAAAATGTTGTTACAGCTTACAATTAGCTCAGTCTCTTTTGTGACAGGTCTGTAGTTTCTGAGATGAAGTTGTTGCTTTAGTTGAAGTGAAATTCTTGTAATATGAGGGATCGCCGGGGGCTGGCGTGAATCCCGCCCCTGCCCGTTGCCGAATTCTCCGGCACCGGAGATTCAGCGGGGGCCGGTTGGCGGGCCCCCCCCCCGCGATTCTCCGGCCCGGATGGGCCGAAGTCCCGCTGCTAGAAAGCCTGTCCCGCCGGCGTAGATTAAACCACCTACCTTACCAGCGGGACAAGGTGGCACGGGCGGGCTCCGGGGTCCTGGGGGGGGCGCGGGGCGATCTGGCCCTGGGGGTTGCCCCCACGGTGGCCTGGCCTGCGATCGGGGCCCACCGATCCTCGGGCGGGCCTGTGCCGTGGGGGCACTCTTTTCCTTCCACCTTCGCCACGGTCTCCACCATGGCGGAGGCGGAAGAGACTCCCTCCACAGCGCATGCGCGGGGATGCCGTGAGCGGCCGCTAACGCTCCCACGCATGCGCCACCCGGCAATGTCATTTCCGCGCCAGCTGGTGGTGCACTTCCACCAGCTGGCGGGGCGGAAATCAGTCCAGCGCGGGCCTGGCCCCTCAAGGTTAGGGCTCGGCCCCCCAAGATGCGGAGGATTCCGCACTTTTGTGGCGACGCGATGACTGGCTGATTTGCGCCGTTTTTGGCGCCGGTCGGCGGACATCGCGCCGATACCGGAGAATTTCGCCCCAGAACTTTAACTGGATCAGGTTGGGAAATCTTTGTCTCTGTTAGGATTTCCCATTTTGAAGGGATTTCTGTTTATTACTTTGGCTGTTGGGTGCCTGGCAGCTAGTTCAATGGTTTTCAGTGGAATCTCTGCAAGCAGTGTCTTGCTGGTTTTAAAAACAGGCAACAAAATGGTTTCCTCATCATGCGTCCTCCACAAGTTCAAAGTCCTTTTTCCAAACAAAGGAGGGTGTGTATGTGATTACAATCATATTGGGCAGGATCCTCTCAGCCTGGGACCGGGCCGGAGAATCCCCGCGATCGGCGCAAATCGTGCCACGCCGCCCCGACGCCAGGACTAGATTCGCCACAGAGTGGAGAATCGGCGCCATTGGCACCAGCATGGTTGGTGGGGCGCCGGTCAGGGGCTGCTCCATGCGGCCACAAGCCAATTCTCGGCCCGGGATGGGCCAAACGGCCGTCATAAAAAACCTGATTCCCGCTGGCGCGTTCACACCTGCTCTCAGCCGGCGGGACCTTGGCGTGGAAAGGTCCTTGGCGGCCTGTGGGGGGTGGGGGCGACCCTCTGGGGGAATCTGATGTGTCCTAGTCTGCGATCGGGGCCCACCAATCGGAGAGCCGGCCTCTTTGGGCTGGGGGCCTCATTTCTTCCGCGCCGGCCCCTGTAGTCCTGCGCCATGTTGCGTCGGGGCCAGCGTGGAGAAGGGAGCCACTGCGCATGCGCGGGCCCCGCGGCGCCCAGTTCTCACCAGGATCAGCAGCTGGAGCAGCGTGTAGGGGCCAGAATTGCTGATCCTGAGGCCCTGTCGACGCCGTCGAAAAACGCAACGCCGTTTCCGACGGCGTCAACACTTAGCCTCAGGATCACAGAATCCCGCCCATTGTGTTGTCATTTGCCATCATGAGAGTCTCCCAGGCCAGTTTGTCTGAGGGTAGCTGTCATGATATAATAGAAGTCCATTCAATCTTGTCTTACACAGAGTTACTGGAGTTTTCCAGCTGTTCCCACCAGCAGGATCCTCCAGTCCCGCCAATGGCAAACCCTTGCCATGGGTATCCCGTCAGCAGGGGTTCCATCAGCAAGCCTGATTCACAACTCCGGACGGAACAAGGATATCCTGCCACTGACTAATGACGGTCCGCATCCGCTGCTATGAAATATGCCAAAGGGGGGGGGGGGGGGGCACAAGAAATTCCGCCCATTGATTTTTGGTGTCATCTTTTGTCCATGGTGTAAAAGAAAGTTAGCACAAAGTCTGGAATTGTATAGTTCATTGTGATGCTCTATCCTTACACAAAGGGATGTGTAAATTTCCCAAATGCATCTAAATGCCCATATTTAAATACGCATTTGCTTGAGACTTAGGACTGTCTGGGGTTCAAGATGCCAAAGGTGACATGACTTACTGAGGGCATTTTAATAGTCTGTGTGTGTCCAGTTTTTAAAAGAATTGACTGAAGGTTCACAATAGGCCGGGGCATGACATCAAAGAGGAAAAATCTGCAGGGTTGCAAGAAAAAAGTGGGGGAGTGGGACTAGCTTTGCTGCCCTTGCAGGGAACCCACATGGCACGAAAGACTAAATAGCCTCTTTTTGTGCTGCATCCATTCTATGATTCGACAATTCTGGATGGATTTTTTTTGGGTCCAATGTCAGGCCAGAACAGTCTCCAACTTGCTTCTAAAACAATGAGAAAGAACTTGCATTTATGAACACAAAGCCTGATGAGCAAATGGAACTTGATTTAGTGCTTGGGCAGCAGTGGCAGGACATTCACAAGCACTTCAGGGGTGATGGACTCCTTTTGAACTGCAGTTAATAATAATAATCTCTATTGTCACAAGTAGGCTTACATTAACACTGCAATGAAGTTACTGTGAAAAGCCCCTAGTCGCCACATTCCGGCGCCTGTTTGGGTACACAGAGGGAGAATTCAGAATGTCCAAATTACCTAACTACACGGGCGGGATTCTCTAATAATGGGGCTATGTCCCCAACGCCGGCGTGAAAACCGGCGCCAACGACCCCCGAAATTGAGGAATTCTCACCTTTCTAGGGGGCTAGGTTGGCGCCGGAGCGGTCCACGCAGCACCAGCTGGCACGGAACGGACGAGTTCACGCAAGTGCGTAACGGCAGGCGTGATTCGGCGCATGCGCGAGGGTTCCCTTCTCCGTGCCGACACCCGGGCAATATGGCGTAGCCCTAAGGGGCCCGGCGCAGAGTAAAGTAGGCCCCCACGGAACCAGCCCGCCCGGCGATCGGTATACCCCGATCGCGGGCCAGGCCACCGTGAGGGCCCCCCCCCCCGGGGTCGGATCCCCCCCTCCAGGACGGTCCCCGCACACTCACCTTCCAGGTCCCGCCGTGTGGGAGGTGGGTAATCCACGCCGCCGGGGCTCGGCCAAACTCGTTGGCCACTCGGCCCATCGGGGCCCGGAGAATCAGCGGGGGGGGTGGCCACTGTCAATGGCTCCCGATCGGCATGGCGGCGATCCCGCCGGCGCCCAAATAGCGGCGGCGGAGAATGGGGAAGCCGTCGTCGGGGCGGAGGGGTGCGATTCTCACCCCCCCCCGGAGATTATCCGACCCGCCGCCGGGTCAGAGAAACCTGGCCCATGTCTTTCGGGATTTGTCGGAGAAAACCAGAGCACCCGGGGGAAGTCACGCAGACACGGGGAGAACGTGCGGACTCCGCACAGACAGTGACCCAAGCCGGAATCGAACCTGGGATCCTGCCGCTGTGAAGCAACAGTGCTAACCACTGTGCTACCGTGTCTCCCATCCTGCTGGTGAACCTGCCAGTTTCTTTGTGCCATTTTATTTGTTCAAAATATTAAGACCAATTTTCAAGAAAAAAACAGTATAAACAATTTAGCAAATCCAGCTGGTTTCAGTTACTTTTTTATTACCTTGAGGAACAAACTTCCTATCTGATGGTCTTCTGTTACTTTTCATCTGTCTGTCTTATCTCTTTGCATCTCAGGGGGAAGTTTAGATCATTAATGCCTGTAATGAAAGAATCCAATGTAATGTTGCATTAGCTATCCAAAACACGGCAACATCATGGCCATGGTAACAAACCAAATCTGCATTTGTTCATGAACTGAGATGTAATTAACAGTAATAGACTGGACGTTAATTAGACGCACTGCTAAACCATGTTATCAGGATCTAATTGCTTACTGAGCTCAGCATTAATTTGTTTTTTTGTGGCTGAATATTTCATTAAGTCTGATATGGCCAAAACCACGATCAGCAGTTGGTTGTGAAGCAGATCCCGCCAATAATGGACTTAAATATATGCTTTGTATTGTCACACTATCCATCTGTTAAACATTGGTCAGCTTATCCCCTTATCTGGTTGCATTCAGTAGAGCTTGTACTGCAGAGATATGCCTAATAAACACTATCATCCATGCCTGTATACAGTCAAATCACAATTCCTGGCCAAGATGAAGATGGCTGGATAATTCCTCTGTCAATCCCATCGAGCACCATGCTGCTGTATGCCACCATCAAGAATATTGGTGATGAGAAACAACGCTGACATCTGGATCACCTCCTAATGCAAAGTGGTGTAGTCGAGTACAATTTTCTTGATCGATATTGATGAGCCAGACTTGGGTGCAAGGGCACAATCTGAAAATTCAGAAGATAAGTTTAGAAATTTAGAATAATTGTGAACCATGAGGAGAATAATGATAAACATCAAGAGGACATAGGCAGGCTGCTGGAATGGGTGGACCAGTGCCAGAGGAAATTTAATGCAGGCAAGTGCAAAGTGATTAATTTTGGTGGTAGAATGAGGGGAGACAATAAAAAGTAAAGGATCTAATTCATTTTTTTCATTCATTCATGGGATGTGTGTGTCACTGGCTGGGCCGGCATTTGTTGCCCATCTCTAATTGCCCTTGTACTGGGTGGTTTGCTCAGCCATTCAGAGGGCTGTTAACAGTCAACCACATTTCTGTTCGTCTGGAGTCACATGTAGGCCAGACCAGATAAGGGTAGCAAATTTCCTTCCGTAAAGGACACTAGTGGGTGGCATGGTAGCACAGTGGTTAGCACTGTTGCTTCACAGCGCCAGGGACCCGGGTTCGATTCCGGCTTGGGTCACTGTCTGTGCGGAGTCCGCGTGAGTCTGCGTGAGTTTCCCCGGGTGCTCTGGTTTTCTCCGACAAGTCCCGAAAGATGTGCTTGTTAGGTGAATTGGACATTCTGAATTCTTCCTCAGTGTACCCGAACAGGCGCCAGAGCAGGGCGACTGGAGGATTTTCACAGCAACTTCATTGCAGTGTTGATGTAAGCCTACTTGTGACGCTAATAAAGATTATATGATTATTATTATGATAGTGAACCAGATTGGGGGTTTTACAACAAGCGACAATGGTTTCTTGGTCATCGTCATACTTTTTAATTCCAGACCTTCACTGAATTTAAATTCCATCATCTGCCATGTTGGATTCGAACCCAGGTCCCCAGAGCATTCTGCCATGTTTCCAGATTACAAGCCCAGTGACACAACACTGCGCCACCGTCTCTCCTTAATTTCTAAAAGAGGGTGCAAGAGCAGAGAAGCTGATTCCTTTTTGTCTAAAAACCATTGAATGCGGCAGGGGCACCTTAAGAACCTGGTTAACAAAATTTAATAACTTCGCCAATGCCAGTTTTCTGACAATAACTCCCTTTATTAAAGCGACAAAAATGGCCGCAGCCAACACGTGCGTCCCAGCTGGGAACGTATAGAGATCCCGATCTGGGTCAGAACTGCAAGTTTTAAACTCCCACCATGCAACTCCTATTGGGTGAGCCTCCGCCCGCTCAATAGGGAAATTCGTATTCCATGAAGCCCGCGGAGAAATCCATTGACCATCCCCCATGTTCTTTGTGGCCATCATAACATAAAGTAGTCAGTGTTCTTGGCTTTATAGACAGGGGCATTGAATACTAAAATAAGATAGCTACAATGAAGTTGTATAAAACACTGATTTGGACTCAACTAGAAGATTGCATCCAACTCTGCACACTGCACTTAGGATAGATGTGAAGGCACTAGTGATTGTGCAGATAAGGTTTACGAAATAGGTTCCAGGGATGGGAGATGTCAGTTATGTGGATGGATTGGAGAAGCTGGAACTATTCTCCTTGGAGAAAAGAAAGTTTTGAGAAGGGATTTGATAATATTCAAAATCATGAGGGATCTCATGGGCAGCACGGGAGCACAGTGGATAGCACTGTGGCTTCACAGCGCCAGGGCCCCAGGTTCGATTCCCCGCTGGGTCACTGTCTGTGCGGAGTCTGCACGTTCTCCCCGTGTCTGCGTGGGTTTCCTCCAGGTGCTCAAGTTTCCTCCCACAGTCCAAAGACGTGAAGGTTAGGTGGATTGGCCATGATAAATTGCCCTTAGTGGCCAAAAAGGTTAGGAAGGGTTATTGGGTTACAGGGATAGGGTGGAAATGAGGGCTGAAGTGGGTCGGTGCAGACTCGATGGGTCGAATGGCCTCCTTCTGCATTGTATGTTCTATGTTCTATCTGGATAGAACAGATTAAGGAAAATGGTTCCCATTGGCATTTAGGATGAACGGCAAAAGAAGGAACAGGAAATACAGTGATTCGGGGGCCTTGCATTCAGTTCATGACCACGATGGGCTGAATGGTTCCTTTTGGCCTATAAGCCTTCCATGATTCTACTCTCTGATTCCAAGTGGTTACAGGTTATTTTCAGGGTTGGTGTCACAAGATAAGGTCAATTAGATTCCAGGTGACCTCCTCTGAATACGAGTTCCCCTGGTAACGAGAGGGCAGAGTTTCCCTCTTGTCATGTGAGAGTACCTTTAAGAAATGGGTGTTTATAAATGGGTGTGTATATAAATATCTGTAGTCCGGTTGCGGCTATGCGGAGCTAAGCCGCACGAATCGGCAGCTCCCGCTATCACGGACATTCGGGCTCTTTAGAGGAGCCCCAACGGGAATTTTTTTCCCGACGATCCGTGGGGAAGGGAAGAGCAAGGTCCCCCTTCACCTTTTATGGACCGGACCAGAAGTGAAACGGCCAAAAAAACGGCATTGGAGCAGCGGGAGAAGCGAGGGAAAAAAACCAAAATGGCGGCGGCCAGGGACAAAGCGGTATGCGGGCCGGAGCTGCAGGAGTTCATCAAGCGCTGCTTCGAGGAGCTGTGGAAGGAGATGCTGGCGCCTATGTTGTTGGCGATTGAAGGACTAGGGATGACCCAGAAGGCCCACGAGGTAAAGACCCAGGAGGTGCAGAAAAGAGTCAGTGAGAATGAGGACGAGATCTTAGGCCTGGCGGTGAGAGTGGAGGAGCACGAGGCGCTGCTCAAGAGGTGGGCGGGAAGATTTGAAGACCTGGAGAACAGGCCGAGGAGAAAGAACTTGCGGATCCTGGGTCTCCCTGAAGGAGTAGAGGGAGCCGATGCCGGGGCATATGTGAGCACGATGCTCGAGGCGATGATGGGCGCGCAGGCCCCTTCTAGGCCTCTGGAGCTGGATGGGGCACACCGGGTGCTGGCGAGGAGGCCCAAGGCTAACGAGCCGTCAAGGGCGATTGTGGTGAGGTTTCACCGTTTCACGGACAGAGAGAGGGTCTTGAAATGGGCCAAGAAAGAGCGGAGCAGCAGATGGGACAATGCGGAGATCGGAATATACCCGGACTGGAGCACGGAGGTTCCAAAGAGGAGAGCGGGTTTCAACCGGGCCAAGGCGGTGTTGCACCGGAAAGGAGTGAGATTTGGAATGCTGCAGCCAGTGCGATTGTGGGTCACATACAAGGATCAGCACCATTATTTTGAAACGCCTGAAGAGGCGTGGACATTTATTCAAACCGAAAGGTTGGACTCAAACTGAGGGTTTGTGAGGGTGAGGGGGATGTTTGATTGTTGTATATAGGGTGTAAGCACGTGCAGGAAATGTTACATGGGCTGGGGGAGAGAGGGGGATGGCGATGGGGGAAAAGAGACAAGGCCGCGACAGGAGCTGCGGCAGAGGGGGCGGGGTAGGCTTAGGAAAGCACGGGGTTTTTCCCCGCGCTAGGGAAGAAAGGCGGGAGGGGTATTGGAGGAACGCACACTGATTGGGAGATTCCCACACGGGGAGGTCAATGGGACGGCGGGGGAAGCCGGTGTCAGCAGCTGTCATCTGACTTACGGGAGTGATATGGGGGGAGCAAAAAAGCTAGACAGGGGTCTAGCGGGGGGGGGGGGGGGGGGGGGGAGTGGGGGGGGGGGAGGGGGGGAAGGGGAGGGGGAAAAAGGATTGCTGCTGCACTGGCCGAAGGGGAATGGGACATAGAAGAGGTGGTCAGGGCGGGGGTCTCCCGGCTGGGGGACCGCAGGGTGAGGGTGGCGCGGACACGGGAGTGGCCTAGAAAAGGAGATGGCTAGTCGGCCGAGTGTTCGCGCACTTAAAGGGACTGAAGGCAGGCGTGGTCATGCTCCAAGAGACATATTTGAAGGTGGCGAATCAGGTCAGGTTAAGAAAGGGGTGGGTAGGACAGGTTTTCCATTCGGGGCTAGACGCAAAGAATAGAGGGGTGGCAATATTGGTGGGGAAGCGGGTGTCGTTTGAGGCCAAGAATATCGTAGTGGACAACGGAGGGCGATATGTGATGGTGAGCGGAAGGTTGCAGGGGACGTGGGTGGTATTGGTAAATGTGTACGCCCCGAACTGGGACGATGCCGGATTCATGAAAGCGCATGTTGGAGCGCATTCCGGACCTGGAGGTAGGAGGCCTGATAATGGGCGGGGATTTCAATACGGTGTTGGACCCAGCACTGGACTGCTCCAGATCGAGGACTGGAAAGAGGCCGGCGGCGGCCAAGGTGCTTAGGGGGTTTATGGATCAGATGGGGGGAGTGGACCCGTGGAGGTTTGCCAGGCCACAGGCCAGAGAATTTTCTTTTTTCTCCCACGTCCACAAAGCCTACTCCCGGATAGATTTTTTTGTTCTGGGCAGGGCGCTGATCCCGAAAGTGCAGGGAACGGAGTACTAGGCCATAGCCGTTTCAGGTCACGCCCCGCACTGGGTAGAACTGGAGTTGGGAGAGGATAGGGACCAACGCCCGCTGTGGCGGTTGGATGTGGGACTGCTGGCAGATGAGGTGGTGTGTGGGAGGGTGAGGGGGTGCATCGAAAAGTACTTGGAGGTCAATGACAATGGGGAGGTGCGGGTGGGGGTGGTATGGGAGGCGCTGAAGGCAGTGATCAGGCGAGAGCTAATCTCCATTAGGGCTCATAGGGAGAAGATAGAGGGCATGGAAAGGGAGAGGTTAGTGGGGGAGATTTTAAGAGTGGACAGGAGATACGCAGAGGCCCCTGAGGAGGGATTACTTGGGGAAAGGCGACGTCTCCAGACGGAGTTTGATCTGTTGACCACAGTGAAGGCAGAGGCACAGTTGAGGAAGGCGCAGGGGGCGACCTACGAGTATGGGGAGAAGGTGAGTCGGATGCTGGCACACCAGTTCCGTAAGAGGATGGCAGCGAGGAAAATAGGGGGAGTCAAGGATGGAAGGGGAGCCACAGTGCGGAGTGCGACGAAAATAAATGAGGCATTCAAGGCCTTCTATGAGGAGCTGTACAGATCCCAGCCCCCAGCGGGGGAAGAGGGGATGAGACGATTCCTAGACCAATTGAGATTCCCGAGGGTGGAGGAGCAAGAGGTGGCTGGTTTGGGGGCACCAATTGGGTTGGAGGAGCTGAGCAAGGGTTTGGGGAGTATGCAGACAGGGAAGGCCCCGGGACCGGATGGGTTCCCGGTGGAGTTCTACAGGAAGTACGTAGACCTGTTGGCCCCGCTACTAGTGAGGACCTTTAATGAGGCAAGGGAGGAAGGGACCTGCGGCCGACAATGTCGGAGGCGACGATTTCTCTGATCCTAAAGCGGGACAAGGACCCACTGCAATGTGGATCGTACAGGCCGATCTCGCTCCTCAACGTGGATGCTAAGTTGCTGGCAAACGTGCTGGCTACGTGAATTGAGGACTGTGTCCCGGGGGTGATCCACGAGGACCAGACGGGATTTGTAAAGGGCAGGCAACTAAACACCAATGTGCGGCGGCTCTTAAATGTGATAATGATACCATCGGTGGAGGGAGAGGCGGAGATAGTGGCAGCTATGGACGCGGAGAAGGCCTTTGACCGAGTAGAGTGGGAGTACCTCTGGGAAGTGCTGCGCAGGTTTGGGTTCGGGGGAGGGTTTATTAGTTGGGTTAAACTCCTTTACAGAGCCCCGGTGGCGAGTGTGGTGACGAATCGGCGGAGGTTGGAGTATTTTCGGCTGTACCGTGGGACGAGGCAGGGGTGCCCCCTATTGTTTGCATTGGCGATTGAACCCTTGGCCATATCATTGAGGGAGTCTAGGAAATGGAGGGGGGTGGTCCGAGGGGGAGAAGAGCATCGAGTGTCGCTTTATGCGGATGACCTGTTGCTGTATGTGGCGGATCCAGTGGAGGGGATGGTGGAGGTCATGCAGACTTTAAGGGAGTTTGGGGAGTTTTCGGGCTATAAGCTCAATGTAGGGAAGTGTGAGCTTTTTGAGGTACAGGCAGGGGACCAAGAAAGGGGGATAGGCGAGCTACGGCTGAGGAGGGCAGAGGGGAGCTTTCGGTACCTGGGGATCCAGATAGCCAGGAGTTGGGGGGCCCTACATAAACTGAATCTGACGAGGTTGGTGGAGCAAATGGAGGAGGACTTCAAAAGATGGGACATGTTACCGCTCTCGCTAGCGGGTAGAGTGCAGTCGGTCAAAATGGTGGTCCTATCGAGGTTTCTTTTTGTGTTTCAGTGCCTTCCCATCGTGATCACCAAGGCCTTTTTTAAGAGAGTAGGCAGGAGTATCATGGGGTTTGTGTGGGCGAATAGGACCCCGAGGGTAAGGAGAGGGTTTCTGGAACGCAGTAGGGACAGAGGAGGGTTGGCGTTGCCGAATCTGGGTGGCTACTACTGGGCAGCAAATGTGGCGATGATCCGTAAGTGGGTGATGGAGGGAGAAGGGGCTGCATGGAAGAGGTTGGAGATGGCGTCCTGTAAAGGAACGAGCTTGGGGGCGCTGGTGACGGCACCGCTGCCGCTCTCGCCGTCAAAGTACACCACGAGTCCGGTGGTGGCGGCAACGCTAAAGATCTGGGGGCAGTGGAGACGGCACAGGGGTGCAATGGGAGCCTCGGTGTGGTCCCCGATCAGGGGTAACCACCGGTTTGTCCCGGGGAGGATGGACGGGGCGTTTCAGAGCTGGCATCGGGCGGGGATTAGAAGAATGTGGGACCTGTTCATTGATGGGACGTTTGCGAGCCTAGGGGCACTAGAGGAGAAGTTTGAGATACCCCCGGGAAATGCTTTTAGATACATGCAGTTGAGGGCGTTTGTGAGGCGGCAGGTGAGGGAATTCCCGTTGCTCCCGGCACAAGAAATTCAAGACAGGCTGATCTTGGGTGTATGGGTGGGGAGGGCAAGGTGTCGGCAATATACCAGGAGATGAAAGAAGAGGGGGAAGCGCTGGCAGAGGAGCTGAAGGGTAAATGGGAGGAGGAGCTGGGGGAGGAGATTGAGGAGGAGTTATGGGCTGATGCCCTAGGTAGGGTTAATTCCTCCTCCTCGTGTGCCAGGCTCAGCCTGATACAATTTAAGGTGGTTCACAGAGCGCACTTGACGGGGGCAAGGTTGAGTAGGTTTTTTGGGGTAGAGGACAGATGTGGAAGGTGCTCAGGGAGTCCGGCGAACCATGTCCATATGTTTTGGTCATGCCCGGCACTGGAGGGGTTCTGGAGAGGAGTGGCGGGAACAATATCTCAGGTGGTGAAAGTCCGGGTCAAGCCAAGCTGGGGGCTAGCAATATTTGGAGTAGTGGATGAGCCGGGAGTGCAGGAGGCGAAAGAGGCCGGCATTCTGGCCTTTGCGTCCCTAGTAGCTCGGCGAAGGATCTTACTAATGTGGAAGGAGGCGAAGCCCCCCAGCGTGGAGGCCTGGATAAATGACATGGCTGGGTTCATTTAAGCTGGAGAGGATAAAGTTTGCCTTGAGAGGGTCTGCGCAGGGGTTCTACAGGCGGTGGCAACCGTTCCTAGACTATCTCGTGGAGCGTCAGAGGAAGGTCGGTCAGCAGCAGCAGCAACTCAGGGGGGAGCGGTGGTGGGGGGCTCCTGTGGAGGGGGGGGGGGGAGGGAGGGAGGGGGGAAGGGGGGTTTGCGTAGGGGGTGTTTGAGCAAGAGAACACATGAAAGATTTGGGGAACTGGCATGTACGGGGGGGAGCCAGTGTACAAAGCTATGTAACTTATCATTTTACCATGTATATATCTTGCTATGTGCGTTTTCTTTCTATTTTGTTACAAGGGGGGGGGGGGGGGTTATTGTTTGTAAAGGTGAAAAATTGTGTAAAAAACTTTAATAAACATATTTTAAAATAAATAAATAAATATCTGTAGTGAGAGAACCTTTAAGAACTGGGTGTTTACTACAGCAGTGATGCCAGAGTGTGGGTGGAGCTGGGCTGTCTGTCAGCTTTTTACTTTCGCTTTTGAGCAGGCTGCAGGGTGTGTTTTAGTTTCGTTTTCAGAGCTGGATAG
The DNA here is from genome assembly GCF_047496885.1 of Scyliorhinus torazame. Classification (NCBI taxonomy): domain Eukaryota; kingdom Metazoa; phylum Chordata; class Chondrichthyes; order Carcharhiniformes; family Scyliorhinidae; genus Scyliorhinus; species Scyliorhinus torazame. Next base: position 101,523,578 of record NC_092725.1, read on the forward strand.
CTGCAGTCACAGCCAGAAAGTGTATGGATCTCTCTCTGTAATCTAAAGACTGTAAATCAATCCTGGTGATTTCAAACTAATAACAGAAGTGACTTTAACCTGATGTGCTTCTGGTAAAAGGTGTTTTAAGTCATATGGATGTTAAAAAGGAAAGCTTAAAGGTTTACTTAGCGTTGTAGTCTTTGGGGGTTGTATTTGAATTAATGGTTGCTAAGATGTTCACTGTATGTTTTAAAAAGGTTAACTTGAGTTCATAGAATAAATATTGTTTTGCTTTAAAAAATACTTCTCCATTTCTGCTGTACCACACCTGTAGAGTGGGCCGTGTGCTCCCCATACTACAATCTATTAAACGTTGTGGGTCAGGGGAACTCCATGATACACTTTGGAGGTCTCTAATCCCCGGCCCATAACAAATTGTGGGCTCGTCTGGGATAAAAGGCTATATATTGGATTGGCTTAGTGAACTTAAATACAATGAGGGGTGAGCATATTGTGGGCGCTTTTCAGGTGTGGTATTTCAGTTTAAGTAGGGAGTGTATTGTGGACAATGGCTCGTTCAGAGGCTCTGAAGTTTTTGGGGGTGGAGACGGTCACACGCAGTATCTTACGGACAGAGATTAAAAGCAGACTGTTAAAGAGATAGAGAGGAAAAAGAAAGAGAGAGAGATAGAGAGGAAAAAGAAAAAGAGAGAGAGAAAAAAGAAAAGGAGAGAGAAGAAAGGAGAAAAGAAAGAAAAGCCCTAGCAGAACAAAAAGAGAGTGAAAGGGAGATACAGATCAGGGAAAAAGATAAAAAGAGGGAGTTTGAACTTCAGAAAATAGCCATGAAACATGACAGTCAGTTAAAATTGGCAGACGTAAAGGGAAACGTACAGTTGGATGATAGTGATGAGGATAGTGAGAAAGAGCATCAAAGTCGAAGGCTTGGTGGGAATCTATTTAAATATGTCCAAGCATTGCCAAGGTTTGACGAGAAGGAGGTAGAAGCCTTTTTCATTTCATTTGAGAATCAACCCCCAAAAAACAAAGAACCCCCCCTCGAAACCCAACCCAACAATCCCCAACTATCCCTCCACCGCGACCCCTCATCCCCGACCCTTTGACCAAGTCCAGTTTTTCGGTCTGAACAAAGGCCCACGCCTCCTCCGGGGACTCAAAATAATGGTGTCGATCCTTATCGGTGACCCACAGCCGCGTCGGCTGCAGCATACCGAACTTCACCCCCTTCCTGTGCAGCACTGCCTTCGCCCGTTTGTAACCGGCCCTCTTCTTCGCCACCTCCGCGCTCCAATCCTGGTAGATCCGGACCTCCGCGTTCTCCCACCTGCTGCTCTGCTCCTTCTTGGCCCACCTTAACACACACTCTCGATCAGCAAACCGGTGGAACTGCATCAGCACCGCCCGTGGCGGCTCGCTGGGCTTGGGCCTCCTCACCAGCAGTCGGTGGGCCCCCTCCAGCTCCAAGGGACCCTGAAAGGCCCCCGCTCCCATCAGTGAATTCAGCATGGTGACCACGTAGGCCCCCCACGTCCGATCCCTCCAGCCCCTCCTGGAGGCCCAGGATCCACAGGTTTTTCCGTCTCTACCGGTTCTCCATCTCCCCGAACCTCACCTGCCATTTCTTGTGGAACACCTCGTGCGCCTCCACCTTCACCGCCAGGCCCAGGATCTCGTCCTCGTTCTCCGAGACCTTCTGCTGGACATCCCGGGTCGCCGCCCCTTGGGCCGTCTGGGTCTCCAGCAGCTTATTGATTGAAGCCTTCATCGGCTCCAGCAGATCTGCTTTCAGTTCCTTAAAACAGCGCTAGAGAAGCTCCTGCTGCTCTTGCACCCACTGCCTCCACGCTGCCTGGTCTCCGCCCTCCGCCACCTTGGTCCTCCTCCCTCGCACCTTTCTTTGCTTCAATGCCACTTTTTTAATCGCCCCACTCCTGGTCCAATCCATACACTATCGGGGGAATGTTGCTGTCCCCTTCCCACACCGGGAAACGGTGAACAAGCGCCTTTACGGGCTCCATAAAAAGCCCAAAAGTCAGTTTTTAGCGGGAGCTGCCGAACGTGCGACTTAGCTCCGCATAGCTGCAACCGGAAGTCCGGATCACCTTTTCACCCGACGCCGGGAGGTTGCTGGCCCACAGCTGCACCTGTGATTCAATCTGTTGGACGAATGCCGGCGGGTCAGTAGGCAAGGTTATGGAGCGGGACAAGGCATCCGCAATAATGAGCTCCTTGCCAGGCGTGTACACGAGTTCAAAGTCGTACCTTCTGAGTCTGAGGAGGATGCGCTGCAGCCGGGGCATCATGTCGTTCAGGTCCTTGTGGATAATGTGGACCAGAGGCCTGTGGTCCGTCTCGACGGTGAACATCGGCAGGCCGTAGGCATAATCGTGGCACTTGAGAATTCCAGTGAGAAGCCCAGGCATTCCTTTTCAATTTGGGCGTACCGCTGCTCGGTGGGTGTCATCGCACTGGAGCAATACCGCGGCGATGCCGTCCTGGCTCGCATCTGTCGAGATTTTTGTTTCCCTGTCAGGGTCAAAATATGCCAATACAGGTGCAGTGGTGGGCTTGGCTTTCATCTCCAACCACTCTGCTTGATGAGCTGCCTGCCACTCAAAGACAGTAGACTTTTTCACCAGGTGTCTGAGGGCTGTGGTTTGTGAGGCCAGGTTTGGGATAAACTTGCCCAAAATGTACCATGCCTAGGAAGCGCAGCACCGCCTTCTTGTCTTCAGGGGTCTTCATGGCTTCGATGGCCTTGACCTTGTTTGTGTCCGGGCGCACACCCTGCTGAGATATCTGGTCACCTAAGAACTTAAGTGTCGACATGCCAAAGCAACACTTGGCTCCGTTCAGCTTGAGGCCATTGGCATGGACGCGGCGGAATACCTGCTGGAGACGAGAGATGTGCTCTTCGGGGGTTGTGGACCATATGTTAACGTCGTCCACGTACACACAAACCCCTTCAATGCCCTCCATCATCTGCTCCATGATTCTATGGAAGATCTCCGAGGCTGAGACAATGTCGAATGGCATACGATTATAGCAGTACCTGCCAAACGGTGTGTTGAATGTGCAGAGCCTTCTGCTGGACTCATCCAGCTGGATTTGCCAGAATCCATGTGACGCATTTAACTTTGTGAACAACTGGGCGTGTGCCATCTCACTTGTGAGTTCCCCCCGCTTCGGGAGTAGTGTTCCCGCATTATATTCCGGTTGAGATCCTTGGGATCAATGCAGATGCGCAGCTCCCCCGAAGGCTTTTTTATACATACCATCGAGGTTGCTGGCCCACAGCTGCACCTGTGATTCAATCTGTTGGGTGAATGCCGGCGGGTCAGTAGGCAAGGTTATGGAGCGGGACAAGGCATCCGCAATAATGAGCTCCTTGCCAGGCGTGTACACGAGTTCCAAGTCGTACCTTCTGAGTCTGAGGAGGAGGCGCTGCAGCCGGGGCATCATGTCGTTCAGGTCCTTGTCAGTCGGTTCTGGAACTTTGGAGATGATGCCCTGGTCCTGAAGATCCTTTAGCTGCGCCTTCAGGCGCTCCTTCAGTGGAGCCTGGACCTGGCGTGATGCGTAGGCCACAGGCGTGGCATCAGGCTGTAGCAGGATCGATATGGCAGGGTGCCCATCCCGTCAGACACATCCGGATTCTGAGGATGTCATCAATGCCGGCTTGATGATCCACGTTGGGGAGGTCATTGTGTAGATCCGCTGTACAAGGTTTAGCTGCTTGCATGCATGTGCGCCGAGCAGGGAGGCCCTGTCTGGCTTGACAATTTCAAACCTTAGCCTTGCGTGAATGCTCCTGTTGGAGACGAGCAGATGGCAGGATCCCAGTGCTATGATGGCATTGCCTTTATAGTCCAGGAGCTGGCAGGCTGCTCGAAGGAGCTTGGGTGGCATCTTGATGCAGTTAAAATCTTCCTGTGAAAGGAGATTGGCAGAAGCACCTGTGTCCAGCTTGAACTGGATAGAGCAGAGATTTACTCGCATCACCGCACGCCATTCGTCCGCAGAATCCACAGTGAGGATGGACAGGCTTCGTGATGATGTCGGTGAGGCATGTTCATGTGTGGTGATGATGCCCACATGGTAGGGGGACTCCAGGCAATCATCTTCTGGATCCGTTGTACTGCCAGGATTAGAATTCTATAAACCTTGTTGGACACTCCGAACATGCCTGCATTGGAATTGGGAGCGCTGGTCCTTGACTGGTGGTGCAGACCTGCACAAGGCTGCATAGTGTCCAGGCTTTCCGCAATTTAAACATCGCCTGCCTCTTGCAGGGCAGTGTTTCTTTAATTGGGCGTAGCCACTGTTCGGGCACGTCATGACCTCGTTACGCTCCGTGCGTTGTCGCACATACGCAGTGCGGTCGGCAGACATTCGCACCTGCGCACTGTGGTGATCGGCCGCTTCGTTATCCCATTCGCATCGCGCATGCGTGGGGCTCCCGGAAGAGTGCACAAAATGGCCACTTTCATCAATGCTGAGGCGCTGCATACGGGCGATGGCCTGCACACTCTGCCTTGTGGGAGGCAAGTTTCTCATTTTCAGCTGATTTGTATTGGGAATACCGATTTTTGGCGTGCTCATGCACTGTCCATGTTTCAATTGCGACTGTCAAGGTCACATGCTTGATTTTTAAAAGCTGCTCTCTCAGAGGATCAGAGTGAACTCCAAAAACGATTTGGTCTCTGATCATGGAGTCAGCACTATCACCAAAGTTGCAGGACAGTGCTAGTAGACGGAGATTAGTTAAGAAGGAGTTGAAAGATTCATCTTTACCTTGTAGGCGTTGTTTGAATATATAGCGCTTGAAGATTTCATTGGTGTCCACTTCACAATGACTATCAAACTTGTCCAGGATGGTCTGAAACTTTGTCTTGTCCTGGTCTTTGTGAAGTTAAACGAGTTGAAGAGTTGGATGGCTTGATCCCCTGCCGTTGAGAGGAGAAGCGCAATCTTTCTTGTATCAGCCGCACCCTCGAGGTCTGAGGCTTCGATGTACAGCAGAAGACTTTGCTTGAAAGTCCGCCAGTTGGCACTGAGATTGCCGGAGGTCTGCAGCTGCTGAGGAGCATGGATCTTCTCCATGGTGCCGGGATACATTTGCTGGTCGTCACGGAACAGATTGAGGTAAACCACCTAGGGATTGCAGTCTTCTGGTACCATGTCATGTTAAGCACACTGAGATAACATGGGCTGCAACTGGATGCAGCTATAACTGAAAAATACTCCAGAACTTGAAGTTAAGTCAATTTGATTTATTGAACCTGTCACACAGTTAGCTCAGTTCTCTGTGAGTTTGACTCTCTGCTAACTTAAGTGTGATTACTCTGTCTGACTGAACCAGACTAGCTCTTAGCCACGTGCTGTAGATGTTATGTGATATATACACCTGACTCACTCTGTAGACGTCCCCAGTGGAAAGAGGCGGAGTGTGAGTGCCTCATGCCTTTTATAGTGGGAAACCACCCCCAAGTGTTCTGCCTGCTGATTGGCTATGTCCTGTTCTCTGTATTCATTAGCTGCCTGTCTGTATCTCATTATGTCCATGTCTGCATATCACCACAAAGCCTATCTCTTTGATGAAGCTTTGGATGCCTGAACTACTTTCTCCTTAATGAAAATGAAATGAAAATTGCTTATTGTCACAAGTAGGCTTCAAATGGAGTTACTGTAAAAAGCCCCTAGTTGCCACATTCCGGCGCCTGTTCGAGGAGGCTGGTATGGGAACTTATGTTGCTCAGTATCAAATTGTGCTTGATAATGTGCCCGTGAAGTGCCTTGGGGCATGTTATTGCTCCAAAGGCACTATAAAAATGCAAGTTGCTGTTGTTCACAATGTGGTGTTTTCTTTCAAAGAAACTTTTCGTTTGTGGGCAGCACAGTGGTGCAGTAGATTAGCCCTGCTGCCTCACGGCGCCGAGGTCCCAGGTTCGAATCAGGCTCTGGGTCACTGTCCGTGTGGAGTTTGCACATTCTCCCCGTGTTTACTTGGGTTTCGCCCCCAAAAAGATGTGCAGATTAGGTGGACTGGCCAAGCTAAATTGCCCCTTAATTGGAAAAAATGAATTGGATACTCTAAATTTATTTTTTAAAAATAAACTTTTTGTTTTACCCACTATCTTTTCCCTGCTAATTTTGACATCACACGATATCGTGTATATCTGTGCCACTAAACCTGGCAGGAATTGAAGAAAGCCAATTAATAAACTAAGCGAAAGTTAATTCCAAAAAAGGGCATTTTGTAGCAACTGTTGCAAACTCAGAACATCTCGACGTGCCATACAGCCAATGAAGCGTAGCCACTGTTGTAATGTCGGAAACACAGCAGAAAACATGCGCTCAGCAAGATCCCATAAACAGAAATGTGATATTGGCCAGATAATCTGTCTTTTTGTAAGTGGTGTTTATTGAAGGATGGAATTCCTCAGGTCACTTTCGAAACATCACTATGCAATCTTTTCAGTCCGCTTGAGAGGACAGACAAGGCCTCGGTTTAATGTTTCATCTGAAAGATGACACTTCCAATGGTGCAGTATTCCCTTGCTGGGGGCGCCGACCTGCATTTTGTGCTCAAGTCTCTGGAGTGGGGCTTGAACCCACGACCTCATGACTGGGAAAGGGTTACCCACTGAGACCACGGTCGACACTACATCCCCACTTTCCCGTGACCTTTTCCTCATTGTTAGGCCCACTGTGCAGAACGCCTCATGTATCAGGACCTCCTTATTCTCACAGAACGTTGCCCAATGAGGTGTGAAAAGGAGGCAGGCCTTAACCTTTCTTCAGAAAAGCAAGCCTGACTTCACAAAGAGACTGGCAGCTAGTGGCAGATGGAGATTGTGCGACACTTTAACCCCTTGCATATTTACTCCCATTCCCGTGCAGTGAATGCACAGTCAGACAATCAAGCAAAATATCCCTGCTGTATTTTAGAAAGATGGGAGGAGACAGCCCATGTTATCCTGGCAACTATCTTCAGTACAAAGGAGTACTCTCTGCGCGTGCTCATTTGTGTTGCATGGACACTCGTGCTATGTTTAACAAAACTCAGGACACACAATGACAGTCGGGGAGAGTTTGCATTCACATTGCTTGTGTTAGTCTTCCTTCATACAATGTCTCGATTTTAGAATTTGCATCCTTGATTCCATCCCTTCCCCCACTGACTTTGCCCCCTGCCTACTTTTATTATCTTCTCAAGGCCTACTGTTGTAAGGTTGTATGTTGGCTCATTGAGCGGTCTAGAGACTTTGCATAACTGTTTGTTAATAACACATTTCTACATACAAAAATACAGGATAAGGTTCTGAGTAGGAGCTACCTGGCTGCTGACTTCTACCAGACTCACCACTGCACTCTATTACTCCCATGTGACTGTCCACAGCATAATGTGGGCTGCACTGTTTCCCAGTCCCACATTAACTTTCAAAGTCCCATACGCCCTAGTACGACAACTACCCTTCTAGGATCTCCATGCTCCTCCAGTTCCGGCCTTTTGAGGACTGGTGACCATGCCTTAATCCACCAAGGCCGTAAACTCTGAAATTCCGGGCAAGAAGTACCGGCCAAGTTGCACCTGAAAAGCAGCGCAACGTGGCTGCAAGATGCCGGGAGATCCCTCTTCTGGGATCAACCCAGTTCGCCATGACTCACGAGATCTAATGTGGTCTCACAAGACACCGCAATGTAAATCCCGCCATTGTGGGCAGGATCGCTTTCAGACAAATCTGGTGCCAGCCTGGCACTGCCAAGGGGGTTGCATTGGAGGGTAGAGAGATCGGAAGCCACGTAAAAATGGCTATATTTGCGATTCAGTGCTGCTCTGCGGAGAATCGCATCCCGGCGGCATGGCGCAATTCGCGCCGGTCGCGGGGATTGTCCGGCCCGGACCCGGGCTGAGAGAATCCCGCCCACTATATCACTGAGGAAAACCTTCTAGCTCCAAGAATTTTGACGAGAAATAATATGATGGGTTATTACAATTTATGACCGCAGCATAAAACAAAGCCCAGTGACATTCCTATTAATGGTCAGTATTTTAGTGCTGGCATAACATCAGATATTTTGACAAACACAGGATGAGAAATTACTTGTGTTGAAGTGGGAGATAAATACTTAGCAAAACATGAAATGATAATCATCTGGTTTATGTTTAGTGAGCCACTTTGAAGGATTTGCGTCCCTTGACTTGGCAATGACATCATTGTGCGTGAATTATTAATGTTAGCCTTCTGAATTGCCTGCTGCCCGTCACTAAGTGGATGACTTCATGCTATTTAATATGGCCCTAGGAATACAGCGAATGAATGGATTTTGTTGTTTGCATTTCCATTCTGCAATTTATCTCACTTTTCAAAAGTAATTATAAGTGCTTTCCTTTCATGTAATGCCCTATTATCTGGCGTCACTTGCAACCTTGTGAGCTGCCCATGCCAGGAAGAAATTATTAATTGCTTTAAAAACATAACAAAAATTGCCCAGTTGCCTAGACTTTCATTCACCTCTATGGTCCAGCCTGAAGCTGCTATAACTAAAACACATGTCATAGCTCTTTAAAAAATGAATGTAAACAAACCATTCCTATTTTAAGGGGCTTGTAACGGTGAGGTGTTGCTTGCTGCATGAAGACCAACACAGTGACCATTGTGAAAGCCCTGTTCTGTGATCTCACTCAGTTGATTATAGACCTGCTTCTGCCTTCATCTCACATACAAACACATGGGCCAGGATTCTCCGAGCCCGCAGCGACCGGAGAATCGGCGGCAATCGCGCCGGCGTAGTCACCACGCCGCTGGTCGGGGGCTGCTGAAATAGGCCCCCCCCCCCAGCGATTCTCCACGGGCGACGGGCCGAATTCCCGCCGAGTTCCACCGAGTCCCGCCGGTGTGATTCAAACCTGATACCACCCGGCGGGAGCTCGGACCCGCGGCCGCTGCGGACGTCCTGGTGGGGGACTCTGACTCCGGGAGGGGGGCCTCCACGGGGCCCAGGCCCGGGATCGGGGGCTTCCGATCGGCAGCTGCGATCAGGAGGGGACCTACCTCCTTCGTGTGGGCCCGCTGTTAGGTCCCTGACATGTTGCTCTGCGCCGGCGCGGAGATGGTAACCATGCGCATGCGCCGGCGCATGGACAGCCGTCGCACGCATGCGCGGACCCGCGCCGATCCTGCAGGGCTGCCTTCCGGTGACGGAGCAGTGCGCAGCACTCCGGTGCCATGCTAGACCCCTACACACCGTGAATTGCTGGGCCAGGAGAACCATTGATGCCGCCGTACACCACTCAGGTGTTTACGCCGGCGTCAACACTTGGCCAGGATTTCGGAGAATTCCGGCCCTGTTTCTGGACTTCCTGCTGCTTCCATCATTTACAAACATAGAAACATCGGGGGCGGGATTCTCCGATCGCTGACGCCGAAATCGTGTTCAGCGATCGGCCGGAGAATCCATTTTTATTCCGAAATCGGGGGCAGTGCCGTTGTTCCGATGCTCCGTCCGCTCAAAAACTGCCGAGTACTGGTGAGTGTGATGCACACCATCGGGACGGCCTCAGGACATCACCCGAGGCCCTCCATCAATGCTACGCCCCCAATGGGCCGACTTCCCGATGGCATGGGACACGTGTCCTCTCACTTTTCGGAAACCTGGTGTGGCGGCTGTGGACTGTGTCCGGGGGGGGAGAGCCGTTCCGCTGGCAGGGAGGGCTTCGGCAGGCCTGGGGGGACTGGTGGGGGGTGGTCCGGGGGTGGCGAGGGGGTTTACAGGGGAGGTAGTTTTTGGCAGGATGGGTCCATGCTCAGCTGCGCCATGTAGTATGACGTGGCGTGGCCGCCACAGGCCGCCGCCGTGCGCATGCGCGGTCACGGACTTGACCATTCTGCATTTGTATCGGCAGGTACAGCCAGGGGCTATACGTGGCGTGGCTGCTAGCCCCCCACCGGGCGGAGCATTGGTGCAGGGGCGCTGCCGACTTTTTGGTCATAAGACGAGATGGATCCTGCGGACATAGCAGCAGAATTGGAGAATCCAGCCCAAGGCCCGATCTACCGGCTGGGTTGCGCCCAAACGGGTACGCGAGGCGGCTGGTAGATGCCAGGAGAGGCCTTTTTTCTGGGGTTCCCGACAGCCATTACGCGCTGTAAAGTCTAACCAGGTCTCACAAGACGTCACGATCTGGATTCTATCCACAATGGCGGCATGGTAGTACAGTTGCTTCACAGCAGCAGGGTCTCAGATTCGATTCCTGGCTTGGGTCACTGTCTGTGCGGAGTCTGCACTTTCTCCCCGTGTCTGTGAGGGTTTCCTCCGGGTGCACCGGTTTCCTCCCAGAAGTCCTAAAAGACGTGCTATTAGGTAATTTGGATATTCTGAATTCTCCCTCTGTGTACCCCAACAGGCTGGAATGTGGCACCTAGGGGCTTTTCACAGTAACTTCATTGCAGTGTTAATGTAAGCCTACTTGCGACAATAGAGATGACTAATCTGCAAAGGTTACCATCTTGCTTATCCCAATCTACATAGAGTTATATTTTGCAAGAAGTTTCTCCTGAGCTTCTCCCAGTTTATGCCATGTCCCCATGGTTTCTGCCCATCCCCTGCCAATGTTACTCCAATGGCACTGAAATTCCTCAAGTACTATGGCAACCAGTTAACTCATAGGATTGATGCACGGAAGACAACAAACCTGTTTTCATCCCCAAGAGAAATTTGTGAAGTGGTGAATGTGGGTATAAAATGTGCATAGTCCAATTCCTAGTTGCTTTAAAACCCATGACAAAATCTAGGCTCCAGTCTTGGGTGCAATATTGTGTGAAGTCACGTTGCATTCTCCTTTGACGTTGCATTGACGACACTCATCCCCATTACTCTACACGATGGGTTTTGATTGACAAAGTTAAGAAGCATGAAATAAAAAGGATCAAGAAATAGCCAAATTGCCATTCCACTATTTGAGAGAGTGCGTGGGATTGAAGGAAATTGCGGGTTAGAGGCCACGAGTGGGGGAGCAGGCCTGAAATCAGCTCCACTCATTGCAGACCAAATGCTGTGAGGGTATCTAAATCAGGTGTTAGGCCCTTCATTTAATTACGGAAGGGAGCAAAGGTCTGTTAGGGACCGGAAATTTCCCCCATGCAATTCTGGCTGGGACATCTTTGAGGGGTGAATGTTGCTAAATCCCAAAATCAGGTATCATTGTACTCAATTTATCCCCCTCCTTGAGAAATGAATCATCTCAAAAAGCATCGTCAAAGGGGACTGGACCTGGAGACAGAAACTGGATCGTAATTTGAATCATCGCAACTGGTCTACTAAGCAACTCCTATTCCCCCCCCCCCATTGACTTGTGCACTGTCTAGAATAATAAACAGGAGCAGTAGGCCTAATTTCTACTCCCAGGTGTTGAAATTCTGAGAAATCTCTGTGACATCCTGCACTCCCTCGCTATCCAGTTTAACTCAAAGTAAATGTGTGCAGAGAATCAAAGTCACTTCACTGCTGTCTCGCTCTCTCTCTCTCAAAAAGTGAAAAAAATAGCTAGAGTGAGGTCAAAATCATTCCGTATGGTAGTTGCTGTCACTCTATTCTTTAATCGGAGACTGGAAAAGGATCCAAGTCAATCAAAATTTTGCAGAATTGATTTTTTTCTCATAATTCAATTTCCCGGATCAGGTAAATCCCTCGTCCTCCACGGTTGTACAATATGATTGTGTCACTTCCACCCTGCCCTCAATCCTGCAGTAGGAGAAGTAATAAGGCCTGTCAAACATAGGTACGGCGATAAGCGGCTCTGAACTTCATTGAATCAAATAAACCGGCAGATTCAAGACTGTGCACAAGTCGGGGCGGCAGGGTGGTGGTGGTGGGGGCGGGGGGTGGGGGGGGGGGGTGGTGTAGGAGTTGCCTCAGAGACCAGTTATGATGGTTCGAATTACAATCCACTTTCTGTCTTCAGGTCCACTCTCCTTTGACGATGGTTTTTGAGCTGATTCATTTCTCAAGGTGGGGGATCAATCCTTTCATGAGCATTTCCATATCCTGTTTGGGTTTTAAGAGGCAGCTTTCTTATCTTGTCCGGAACTTACAAGGTGACGTGCTGTAAAGAGCTCTGGCAGATCCCATGCTATTCATGGCATTTATTAAATGAACCCTCACCTGTGAGTCAGAAGCTTGCGGATTGAAACCCCTTTTCAGCATGTGCAGTGCAGCACTGAGGGAGTGCTACACTGTTGGAGCTACTGTCTCCTGGATGAAATGTTAAACTAAGCCCAGCCTGCCCTCTCTGCTGGATCCCATGAGACTATCTCAAAGAAGAGCAGGGGAGTTGTCTCTGGGCCAATGTTTATTCCATCCCACCCCTGCCGCTAAACAGCATCACTAAACAACAGATGATCTGGTCATTGTCATACTGCTCTTTGTGAGATCTTGCTGTGAGCACATTGGCTGCTGCGTTTCCTACATTACAACAGTGACTACTGTTGCCTTTTCTTTTCTTTGCTCTTTTCCTGTGGCTCAGTCCCAATTATGGCAATCAGTGAAATTGCCCTTCTTTCTATGTTGTCTATGTCCTAATGCTTAGAGTCGCCAGGTATCAAATGATACCACCACAAGTTTCAACCGGCTATCGATCAAAGAGCCAAACACCGGTTAGTTAGTTCAAGGTCAAGGGTACTTTATTTACACACAATTAGCCATGCAACATAAACACTACTAGTTAACTACACCTATCGACTAAGACAACCTGTACTTAACTTCGGGCACCCGGCTTAGGTCAGAGAAACAGTGGCCGCTGTTCGATTCTGGATCTATCGAGTCCGAAGGAGTAACTGCTGCTCAGCTGGGCTCATCCGTCTGGTAGCGAGCGTTGAACTTGGACTTGCTTCTGGTGTTGCTGCAATTGGAGATGGCCGTGACCGGGGTACCAGTCCCTAGAGAGGACGAACATGTGGCGAACTCTTCTTCTTATACTTGGAGGTTTTCGCGCTCTTTTGGGCGGTCCTTCAGTTTGGACCCCACTAATTGGGTGATCCCTGATCACTCCGTTCGATTCCTAACCAATAAGTGGGCGGGGATCTGGATGGCTGGGCTTGTCCCAAGCGGTCACTGACCCCGTTGTTTACGCATCCCCTGAACAGGGAGTGGCGCCGAAATATCTGGGACTCTACCGGTTGCTCGAGTACCAGTCCTTTGTTTTGGTGAAGATGGGCCATCAAATGCTAATCGGCCCCATTAAAATGCTAATTGGTCGGAGTTTCGATACCGTCTGGACTTCTTGCTTGCAAATATGCATTTCAGGCCCTGAGCCTGCCTGAGTCTTTGGCTTGTCCATTTTGCCCGCTAGGCTTTGCGAGTTTCTCTGTACTTAGTTGTAAGTGGCCATCCCAGATAGCTACACTACACTTCGAACAGCATTTAATTGACTGGAGAATGCTTTGCGTTGGGAAAGGTGCCAGATGAATACATTGGGCTGGATTCTCCATTCCTGCATCCAAGTGCCAACGCCAATGGAAGATCCGTGGTATTCCACGACGGAAAAATTGGCGCCATACCCGCACCGATTCGACTACCAGTGAGGAGCTAGCACTGGCGCCCCGTGAAACACCCACGGAATGCGTGCAAAACGGTGGGAGAATCGGTGTGTCCGTGCTGGGCATGCACAGGGCTGACAAGCTGCAGCCGTGCATACGCCTACACCCCCCACACACGCACCGATCGTGCCTGGAAAGATGGTGCTGGTTGTGCTAGACCGTGCACCCGTCCACCCCGGTCCCACAGCCCACCTCCTGGCAACCCCCACTACACCCAAAGCCCTGGCAGAAGCCACGCGGCCAGTGGCACAGCTCTTGGCAGAGTATGGCAGTACTGGACACTGTCCGCACGTCCTTTCTCCCTCTCCGCAACTGCCACGCCAGGCTCACGACCGCCAAGATCAAACGTAGCCCGCGTCGTTGGGAACTCGGCCCATCGGAGGCGGAGCATCACGAGTGGGCCCGATAATGATATTCAAATGGCGTTGCGACTGCGCACGCTGCGTGTCTCGATGACGGCAATTTGAAGTGTGCAGAGCTTCGCGACCCTGCGCCAATCTGGCACCTACTGCGATTTCGGCATCAGGAACCATTCTCCGCCCGATCGCTGTTCCTGATTTTGCCATTGGGCAATGGAGAATCATTCCCTGTGCTCATCAATGAAGTTACTGTGAAAAGCCCCTAGTCGCCACACTCAGGCGCCTGTTCGGGTACACGGAGGGAGACTTACCGAACAGCATGTCTTTCTGGACTTGTGGGAGGAAACCGGAGCCCCCGAAGGAAACCCACGCAGACACGGGGAGAACGTGCAGACTCCACACAGGCAGTGACCCAAGCTGGGAATCAAACCCAGGACCTTGGTACTGTGAAGTAACAATGCTAACCACTGTGCTACCGTGCTGCACACCATTAACCTGCACCCCTACCTTCTCCTTTAACTTTGATTTTCCAATTTTCCATACAACTGAACCCCCCCCCCCCCGAAACTATTTAGTTTAAAGCCCTGTCCACAGCCCTAATTTTGCGATTCATGAGGACTCTGGACCCATTGTAATTTAGGTAATCAAAATAGCCCCCTCCTTTCCCAGTACTGGTGTCAATGTTCCATGAATTCAAACCCGTTTCTCCCACACCAATCTTTGAGCCAGGCAAAAACTGAAGGCACGGCTGCCAGTGTTAGTGATTAAAATCGAGGACGAGCAAGAGGTCAGAATTAGCAGAGTAGAGACAAATACACAGAGTGAACAACACCTCCCTATAATGCACAATCAAAATTGTCTGATCCACAGCCAAGGCTATGAGTAAATGGATGTGTGGGATTCTAGCAAAGGTCATGCCGCTTGTTTATTTTTTGTCAGACTTCATCTTGGAAAATCTTTGTTGCTAAACTTTGGTTCCCTTTCATCATTAAGTTTGAACTTGAAATGACTCCTGAAAAGAAAGCCCGCAGTGTTTCTGAGGCGTTTATCTTGCATGCAGTGGACCTGTTATGGCCACTTACTGTTCCAACAGGAAACACAGACGAGAAGGTTGGGAGGTTCCTGCTGGCTGAAATTAAAACTGTGCGAGTGACAGCTGGAGAATCAGAAGATGGAAGAACTCATTACATCCTCATGTGGTGACATTGGCCTATACAGGATTACACAGGAAGTTCAGCACAGAAACGAGTCATTCAGCTCAATCAGTCCTCACCTATGCACAAGAAAAAAAGAAGACAAGAGCATCTTTTTTATTGCCCATGTGGAGTTAATGTTCATGTTGTCTGTTAGTGTAGAACTAGTGACAGTTAGCCACCAGTCTGTTTCACATCTCTCCTTTCCATTGACTTCTATGGTCTTTCTCTATGGTCTTCGCTCACAGCTGCACCTGGGATATTCAGGGAGACGTTGGGGGCAATTTAACTCTACGTTGCGCCTGTCATGGATCTGGGCACGCTGGTTAAATAGTGGGAAAAGCCAAAATCGAGATCGCACTGGAAGCGAATCAGTTTGCTATCTAACCGACCCGCTCCCGGGGCACGATTTTACTAGATGGGAACAATGTACCATAGCGAGCGCGTTTAACCCCGTGTTTCCTAGCGCACACAGTGCCAAGAAACACATGGATACAAAACGCTACCCGCGTTTGATAAGGGGGCCTCAGCAGGCAACAGATGGCCGAGGCCGCACATCACCCCGTTTTGTGTACTGAGGAGCTCTGCTCGCCTGATATCCTCAGTGTAGTGAGAGATCGGGACGCCGTTTTAAAATGGCGTCCCAGTCTCCAAGGCCCCTGAAGCAATCCCTGACACCCCCAAGCCCTCCCATGAGTGTCATTTCACCTGATCATCACTTATGGAGACAAGTACTGAATGGCACTCGCCCAAGATCTCTGAGGCAAAGGCGATTAACCCCACGCCTCGGGTAACTCGGAAATCTGCACATTAAAGTGAGACTAGCTGTCTCACTTTAATGTTTGCAGATTTTCTAAAAAGTGATCCCGCCGACAATGGGTGTGATTTATCGCAATGTCTCGTGAGATCGCGTTAGACCTCGTGAAGGGTCCCCCGGCTTTTATCGGCCACGCTGCACCATGGCGAACTGCCCTTCGGGCACAGTGTGGCCGTAAAATCGTGCCCCATATGGTGAGTTTCGGATCACATCCAAATATGGCAAGCCCATCATTAGCCCTCATAAGTAATCATTTGCCGTGTTAATGTACGCCTACATGTGACAATAATAAAGATTATATTATCTTGTTAGCGGCAAGACGTTGAGGCACGAGTCTGGCCAATCAGACGCGAGACAACTCGTAATGGCGAAATGCTCCTGGCGGCTCATTACTGCACTAAGTACCGTTAAATACAGGCTGCGATTCCGCCAACTCGGCCGCTGAGAAACACCCTGCCAAACGGGCCTAAAATCATACTCAGCAGAGAAATTCTCATTGGGTTTCGGACTCTGAGGATCTACAGGTGCCCCTGGAGTTAGCAGGTGTTGCTCCGCACTAGACACAGAGAAAGCTCCTTGCGTGACTGCACTCAGATAGCGAATGGGTTATTGCTCCAATCTCTTTACCAGGCCCTGTACTGATATTGTGCAAAGGATTTGGGATGAGTTTTCCCAGGCCCACAAAGATGGCTTTGGATGCAAGGGAGTGTGCTCTGGAGAGCCAGGTGTGGACATTTCGATTGAGTTGCATCAGGCTGTCTCCGTGACTTATTCCCATCATCGTGTGCTTTTCCTGGAGGTGGATTCCCAGCAATGGCACTTACCTGCCTGGTAGCAGCAGGCAGCCAATTAGGGTACCAATAGAGCAATCAGTCCCTATTCTGGCAATGGATTGAAATTTAATGACTGTCCGTATTCCGGCAATGCAGCACAGGCGCTGATTTATTTACAAGACCAGCAGTTTTTGCCCACCCCGAATTGAACTGAATGACTTGCTTGGCCTTTTCCAAACACAATTAAGAAGCATAGCTGTGCACCTGGAGTCTCATACAGGCCAGATCAAGTAAAGGCAGCAGATTTCATCCCCTAAAGGACGTTAGTGAACCAGAAGGGGTTTTTAGAACAACTGATATTCCATGGTTTCCGTCACTGAAACTATCTTTCAATTCCAGATGATCAGTTTAAAGAATTTAAATGCCACCAGCTGTTGTGGGATTTGAACCCAGGTCCCCAGACCATTAGCCTCGGCCTCTGGCATCCAGTCTGGTGACATTGCCACTGTGCCACCGTCTCCCCAAACATCATAGGAGGACACCCCAAGGTGCAACATGATATTTTTCCAAGTCAGGGTGGTGAGTGGCTTGGAGGGGAACCTCCAGGTGGTGGGGTTTCCAGGTATCTGCTGCTCTTGTTCTTCTAGGTGGTAGTGATCATGGGTTTGGAAGGCGCTGTCTCAGGATCCTTGGAGAGTTACTTGCCAAGTAGATGGTACACACAGCTGCCACTGTTCTTCGGTGGTGGAGGGTTTGAATGTTTGTGGAAGGGGGAGCAATCAAGCGGGATGTTTTGTCCTGGATGGTGTCGGGCTTCTGGAGTGTTGTTTGAGTTGCACTCATTCAGGCAAGTGGAGAGCATTCCATCACACTCCTGACTTGTGCCTTGCCGATGTTGAACAGGTTTTTGGGGGGTCAGGAGGTGAGATACTCACCATAGGATTCCTAGCCTTTGACCTGCTCTGGTAGCCACAGTATTAATGTGGCTAGTCCAGTTCAGTTTCTGATCAATGGTAACCCCAAGATGTTGATAGTGGGGGATTCAGTGATGGTAATGTCATTGAACCTCAAGGGGCGATGGTTAGATCCTCTCTTGTAGGACGTGGTCATTGCCTGGCACTTGTGTGGCATGAATATAAATTGCCACTTGTCAGCCCAAGCCTGGATATTGTCCAGGTCTTGCTGTATTTGGACACGGACTGCTTCATTATCTGAGGAATTGCGAAAGGTGGCCAGGAACCCTACCCAGTCACTGTGCTGATTGGTCCCCCAAAAATTGGAAGCTGTCTGTTATCCGTAATTGATCGGGCCCCCAAAAGTGGCTTCTTGTGGTCAGTGCTTCCAGGTTCCTATGCTGGGAGAGTGACCCACCAGGGAAATGTTGTCTCTTTATTTCTCTCTGTTCTTTTATGTGTATATCTGTGCCGTCTCTTGTGACAGGTGGTGTGAAGGACTCAGCCATCAGAGCAGATTTGGCCACGGGCAGCAGTTTAACACTCGTTTGTTTGTTTTTCTGTGAGAGGAGCGAGGAGCATATGTTACAATGTTGGACAAGGTGGCAAATCTCCAACACTTGATTTGTCTTAAAGAGGCCACACTGTACATCATCAACTGTGAGACCCAATCAAATCAATGGACATTTGCAATGTTGCCGTGGGCGATAGTTCTGTGTCTGAGTTTATGCTAGCGAGTGAGTGAGCGACAGTGAGTGAGTATAATTGATTGAGGAAGGAAGGGAGTGAGGTAGCGAGGGAGAGAGTGAAGGAGAGAGAAAGTGAGGGAGAGTGAGGACGAGGCAGAGAGAAGGCGAGAGGAAAGAGAGAGGGAGGGAGGAACAGGGAAAAAGAGGAAGAAAGAAGGAGATGTATCAAGTGGGGGAGATGGAGTTTAAAAAAAAATTGATCATGGGATGTGGGTGTCGCTGGCTGCGCCAGCATTTATTGCCCATCTCTGAAGGCATTTAAGAGTCAATCACATTGCTATGGATCTGAAGTCATATGTAGGCCAGACCAGGTAAGTGATGTGTTTAGTAAGTTGGTTCAACGTTGACTGCAACCGGATGCAGTGAAACTAGAAACAAGCTTCTGACACAGGAGATGGTCAAACACTGTTTTATTGAACTCCCTAATTGCTGTACATAGTCTGCTGTGAGTTGACACTCTTTCAATCTAACTGCTAACCTCCTCCTGGCTTGACCAGACTAACTCTCTACCTCATGGTGATAGTGCTCACTGGCTTGTGCACTCTTACTATCTCAGTAGCTGTGTCCTGTAGAGAGAGGGAGAGTCTTAATGCCCTGTGTGCTTTATAGTGGTGGTATCCTGTCTGGTGATTGGTTGTTATGTGTCGTGTGTGTTCATTGGTTATCCTGTGTGTCAATCACTGCCTGTCTGCATCTCATTATATACATGAGTGGATATTATGACAGTAAGGACAACAGTTTTCCTTCCCTAAAGGACATTAGTGAACCAGGTGGGTTTTTAAGACAATCGACAATGGTTTCATGGTCACCTTTAGACTTCTAATTTTTATTGAATTCAAATTTCCCTTCTGCCATGGCGGTATTCGAATCTGGATCCCCAGAGCATGACCCACCAGACACGGAGAGAATGTGCAAACACAACACAGACAGTGACCTGGGGCCGGGATTGAACCTGGGTCCTCGTCGCCATGAGGCAGCAGTGCTAACTACTGCGCCACGGTGCTGCCCTCATTCTCCTCCAATTCACTCACCATCCTAACTTGGAAATATATCATCGCTCTTTCACTGTCACTGAGTCAGAAACCTGGAATTCCCTGTCTGAGCACCGTGGGTGTACCTACACCACACGGACTGCAGCGGTTCAAGAAGGCGGCTCACCACCACCTTCTCAAGGGCAATTGGGGATGGGCAACAAATGCTAGCCTGGCCAACGATGCCTACATCCTGAGGGCAGATAGAAGAATGATTGAGAGGATCTGACTTTCCCACGGTCATCATGCACAGGTGAGAGATTAAGCGTTTACAGGGGGTCATGTGAGAGCAGGTGGGTGCAGGACCAAACAAGGACAGAGTCCCAGAGATGGGTCAGGAAAAAGAGAGGAAGGAAAGGATGGAGTACTGCTTAATCAGTCGAATGCTGCAAAGAGACTGTCAATGGCAAGGTTGACCAGCTACTGGTCCTGTCATAAAGGATGCTGTTGTTGACTGGTACGTGTACTCTCCATGGTGTAAGCAAGGCAGAAAGACAGATGGCAACCCTCAGGTGGTGATACATAGGGTTGCCAACGTTGGCTGGACATATTCCTGGAGGTGACTTCTCACCCTCTCACTTCTGCATGATCACCCAACCATGTTCAACAGGAGCTTTTAAAGGCAAATTTAAGAAACACACAATTTCCTTTCGGATATTTCTCCCTAGAACCACTCCTATCACCATCCCGGAGATTAATCTTGAATTCCACAGGAATCCTGGAGATTTGGCAACTCCAGTGGGAAGTGCGAACACAGGACTGCGAGGCAAGACATCCAATATGCCGAGTGAGAAAACTGGATTGGCAGTTTACCAAAAAAATTCCACAAAACTGTGTGTTTTATTTCAGAAGCAAATTAGGAACAACTGTGATAAAACAAGGGGATGTTTGGTAAGATGCGAACTTTACAAACACTAAAAGGAAGAAAATAATTTTTTCTGTCAGTATTTGTTCTGTTAAGTGATTAAAAGCTTCCGTTTTTCATTCACTTAGTTTGCAGCTGCTATGATGTAAGTCACAGTTTAGCAGGTCAGAATGTTCTGGACTCAAATCACCCTCAAGAAGACTTGAGCATAAAATCTAGGCTAACATTCGAGTACAGTACTGAGCGGGGTGCCGCAATATCAGAGGTGCCGTTATATCGATGAGTTATGAAACAGAGGCCCTTGGGGCGATTTCAAATACAATAGTCCAGGACAAAGCAGCCTACTTGGCTTCCACAAACATTCATTGCCTCCATCACTGATGCACAGTAGCAGCAGCGTGTACCATCCGCAAGATGCACGGTAGGAACTCGACAAGTCTCCTTAGGTGGCACCTTCTAAACGCACAACCACTACCATCTAAAAGGGATGGTACCATCTAGAAGCAGATACCCGGAAAAACCACCACCACCACCTGGAAGTTGCGCTCCAAGTCACACATCCTGACTTGGAAATATATCACCGTCCCTTCACTGTCACTGAGACTAAATTCTGGAACGCCCTCCCTAACAGCACTGTGGGTGTTCCTACACCACATAAGACCATAAGACATATTAGCAGAAATAGGCCATTCAGCCCATCAAGTCTGCTCCATTCAATCATGGCTGATATATTTATCATCCCCATTCTTCTGCCTTCTCCCCATAGTCCCTGATCCCCTTATTAATCTGCCTCTGTCTTAAAGATACTCAATGATTTGACATCCACAGCCTTCTGCGGCAAAGAGTTCCACAGGTTCACCACCCTCTGGCTGAAGAAATTGCTCCTCATCTCAGTTTTAAAGGATTGTTCCTTCAGTCTGAGGCTGTGCCTGGAAAAGGATTGCAGTGGTTCAGGAAGGCACCTCATCACCACCTTCTCACAGACAATTAAGGGTGGGGAATTAATGCTGGCCTAACCAGCAACACCCACATTCAGTAAATGAAAAAAAAGAGCAGGTGAATTCTCCTATCATGTCCTGGGCAATAATTATCCATCAACCAACATAAATAACAAATAGATAGTTTGAGCCAATATCGTATTGCTGTTTGTGGGATCTTACTGTACCCAAATCTGGTTGCTGCATTTCTGACATTGCAACAGCGGCCACATTTCAGAAATACTTTATTGGCACTCTGAGACATTCTGATCTCCTGCCAGCTTTGACACAAATACAAGTCCTTCACTTGGAAAATGAAACCCACAAGCAGTTAAACCCCAAATCATTGTGCTGCATCCTAGCTGAGCTCATTGTCGAGCATTTCCTATCAAGTTATTAGAAAAGCAATCTCTCCTTGCTGGATTCTCTGAGTAGATTGCACTTCTGGAGCGCTGCGTTGAATCATCTCATGCACGCAGGCAATTCAAATCATTCCTTTGCTTATGAAAGCTATTAAAGCAGAATGAATGGCTCCTCTGCCCTTAAGGTCAACGCGAAGCCTCTTAGGAGAAGGTGACAAGACACAAAAGCAAAATATCATCCGTACAATGGCACACTTGGAGGTATGGTTAACAAACAAACTGCCATTTCATCCCCTCGTCATCTCCTGAATTATTTCCCAATGTCTCCGCCACCATCAGAGCCACAATTACAGTTTTGAATTTTTAGGGCCTTATAGGGGTGAAGATTGACTGTGGGCGATTTTAAATTGGTTCATTTCATTGTCTTCATTTCTGCCATCTGTCTGATTCTTGTGTAAGAAGTGTATCAATTCTGTATAATTTCCCATTAATCTAGTCCCACCTCCAACCGCAGCATGCAGCAACAAGGATAGTGAAAACGTTATTTTTTTGGTTGAAATCAAATTGCGTTAGTGTGAACGCAGCATATGACATTATCTAAGTAGTTGATGTTGCTCCATTCTTGCAATCTCTGAATAAAAAGCCTGCTGAACCTCATACAGAAGTCAGCTCTCCTCTCCAGCTCCTCATCAATCTCCGCCATGGCAACTGCTGTCATCTATTCTTAAGAGTATCCTTGAAATTAGGAAAATCACTTCAAACGATTGAGGGAACTAATTGTCCTCTGAGTCAATGCGTTGAGAAGCATTCTGATCACAATCCACAATGGAGGACATGGGCAGAATATCTGGAGTTCATTTTTATGAATCTTCCTCCCCTCCCCCAGCCAATTATTATATCATCCATGGAAGGTTTTCCATCGCTGTCTGTTCTTATTTCTACGGTAGTTCCTCCAGTTCTACCACCCTCTCAGTGTAAAAACTGAACCCCCACCCTCCCCTTGTCCAAAGAGCATATAGGTTGGATGTTGAACTAATGAACAGATGACTCGCTCCTAAATATTGCAGAGGCTGCCACATTGACTTATTTTGGATGTTTACTATCAGCCCAGGGAAGATCAAATATCGCAAACCTGACAGTGCTCATATAAAACATATTTACGAAACATCAGTAGAATTAGGAAACCACTTGGGGCACTTGACTTAATTAAAAGTAACTGCTTGTGTTTTTACCTCCAGACAGAAAGTCTTAATTCACATAATAACACAGCACAGGAGGAGGCCATTCAGCTCATCATGTCTGTGCAATCTCTTTGAAAGAGCTATCCAATTAATTCCATTCCTGTGCTTTGTCCCCATCGCCCCGCACATTTTCCTCATCAATTCCCTTTTGAAAGTGACTGATGAATCTGTTTTCCTTTCAGGCAGCGTGTTTGAGGTCACAACTTGCTGCGTAAAAAGATTTTGCTTTATTATCTGCCCATTTTTTCTATTTTCCAATGGTGACCAGCCATATTAATACTGTGGCTACCAAAACAGTTAGAGGCTCGGAATCCTGCGACGGGTAACTCACCTCCTGACTCTCCAAAGCTTGTCCACCATCCACAAGGCACAAGTCAGGAGTGTAATGGAATATATTCCACTTCCCTGGATGAGTGCAACTTCAACAACACTCAACACCAACATAAGCTCGACACCATCCAGGACAAGGCAGCCCGCTTGTTTGGCACCCCATTCACCAACATTTATTCCCTCTGCCACTGACGCACAGTAGCAGCCGTGTGTGCTATTTACAAGATGCACTTCAGGAACTCATCAAGGCTCCTCAGGCCTTCAGAACCCACGACTGCTACCCTGTAGAAGGACAAGGGTGGCCAACACATGGGTGCACCACCACCTGGAGGTTCCTCTACAAACCTCACACCATCCTGATTTGGAACTAATAATAATAATCGCTTATTGTCACAAGTAGTCTTCAATGAAGTTACTGTGAAAAGCCCCTAGTCGCCACATTCCGGAGACTGTTCGGGAAGGCTGGAATAGGAATTAAACCCGCACTGCTGGCATTGTTCTGATATTGCCTTTGCTTCACTGTTATTGGGTCAAAATCCTGGAAATCTCTCCTTAACGGAGAACTGCAGCAGTTGAAGAAGGCAGTTCACCACCACCTTCTCAGGGACAATTAGGGATGGGCAATAAATGCTGGCCTAGCCAATGAGGCTCACATCCCAAGAATGAATTTAAAACGACATTGGCATGGTCTGGCTATTGACCCTCCTGTCGATGGAGCCATTTTAGTATTATTTATTGCATCAAAACCCATCATCATTTTAAACCCCTTTTTTAAATGTGCCCTTAACCTTCTTTGCTCTAAGTAGAACAATCCCAGCTTCACTAGCCTGCCCATAAATCTGAAGTCCCTAATGTAAAACTGGTTAATTTTCTCCACATTCTCTCCAAGACCTAAGCATCCTTCCTAACATGTGGTGACCAGAATTGGCCAATATATTCCATCTGAGCCTAACCAATGGTATTCCTTTATAACCACATACGTTTTAAGAATTCTAAGGGATCAGACAACAGGGAGCAAGCAATGTATTTTAAAATTTATTTTATTTTTACAATCCTATGTGCATCTAGAAAAATTTCTTAGGAAGACCCATTCCTCCATGCGTGCATCGATCTGTATCATGGCCAAGAAGCCATGATGGCTAAAACTTTGGCAATTATTTTATTCATGGGAATAAAACTTGGAGCACCAAAGTTCTTCATACTCAGATGATCTCCTGGTGTATATTTTGGACCCAGTCGGGAGTTTGACAGGATCAAGGGGGTTTTGGGGGAGTTTAGCCTCTCTTTGGGGTAGAAGCGCAACATGGGGAAAAGTGAAATATTCCCAGTCAATGCCTAGGGACAGGAAAGGGGTTTGGGGAAGCTGCCGCTTCGGTTGGTAGGGATGAGTTTTCGTTATCTTGGGATATAAGTAGTACGGAGTTGGGCCCAGCTGCACAATCTTCATTGCAGTGTTAATGTAAGCCTCCTTGTGACACTAATAAAGATTATTATTATAAGTTGAATTTGGCATGGTTGGTGGAGGAAATGATGGCGGACTTTAAGAAGTAGGTTGAGCTGCATTGTCGATGGCTATTCAGATCCAGATGGTAAAGATTATAGTGTTGCCAAAGTTTTAGTTTGTGTTTCAGAACCTCCCGATCTTGGTGCCCAAATGTTTTTTTTCGAAAGGTTAATGGAATAATTTTGAGGTTTATGTGGGCGGGTAAAGCTCCACGGCCAGGAGAGTATTCTTGGAGCGGGATCAATGTGGAGTGGGGGATTAGTGATGCTGAACTTGCAAAATTATTATTGGGCAGCAAACATTTCAATGGTTAGGAAATTGGTGGTGGAGGAGCAGTTGGTGTCGGGGCGGTTGGAGGTGGCCTCGTGTAAAGGGACCAGTTTGAGAGCACTATTGTTGGCGCCCCTTCCGTTCTCACCAGCCAGATACTCCATGAGCCCAGTGGTGATATCAGCGTTGAGTGTGTAGAACCAGTGCCAGCAGCATTTTAGAATGGAAGGTATGACCCTGTGGGCGTCGATTTATGACAATCATAGGTTTGCCCCAGCAGGATTGGATGCAAGGTTCCAGGGGCGGTGGCAGGTGGGGATAGAATATTTTAGGGATTTGTTTGTTGGAGGGAAGTTTGCAGACTTGGAGGAGCTGGAGGGAAGATAACAGTTGCCGAAGGGGAATGGGGTTCAGGTATATGTGAAGAATGTGATATATAATAGTTACTTTAGAGATATTAGTTACTGTAATGTAGAGATAGGCCAGTCTCATTCTGGTGAGTTCACAGACAAAGGATTTCAGACCGCATGGCAAAGCAAGGAGGAGGTGTGTCCACCAAAGGAGGAGAAAAGGATGCTGGGTAATAAGGGGGCCAGAGGAAGGGATGAGAAGTGAGCCAATCAGAATGTATGACCAAGTCAGGAGGGGTATAGGATGACCTATGGGAATCGTGTATGTGAAACTTGATACCATTTGAATGTATTTGCAGAAATCCCTTTGTCTCCTTGTTCATTCGCTTTCCCGGGGTGTAGGAGACTGGATGTGTCCTGTGCCTCTGTGAAATGAATCAGGCTTGCAAGCCAAATAAAATAACTAATGCAGTACCTGCAAATCCATCTTGACTTTTATTGAGGCCAGACTGACGGGTAAAGAAATTTTGTTTTGTCATTTGGTGTCGGAAACCCGGGATTTCTCAAGACGGTTCTGACCAACTGCGAAATCAGAATTAGACTGATTATGAACAGGTAGAGTGGGAAGAAGGGGCCCACAATGTATAGCTGGAAAATGACCGCGCATTGCTTTTTCCCCTCTTCTTATCACCTGATTAGTCTGGTGACTCGCGGTTGGTACGGAAAGATCGTCTCGACGAAATCAAAGGTCAGTCTGGGGATTAGAAAATTAAACTGATGGGATATCATAATTGATAGTTCAGTTTTGGGTTAATTGTGTTGTTGATGGACTGATGTGACTTCAGCAGATGAAGGTTCAGTTAAGTAAGTGTTTTAAAGACTGATGTGACTTCAGCAGATGAAGGTCCAGTTAAGTAAGTGTTCTAAAGACTGATGTGACTTCAGCAGATGAAGGTTCAGTTAAGTAAGTGTTTTAAAGACTGATGGGACTTCAGCAGATGAAGGTTCAGTTCAATGAGTGTTTTTAAATCTGAAGATGATTCAATTCCATGTGTGAGTGTTTTAAATCTATAGTTGATTAAGCTAAAATTGTATCCTTGGACTGTAATGGTGAAAAATGCAGTTCTGAGGACTAGTTGAGATTATGGGGAATTGCTTGGATAAATTTCAAAACAAAGAACATACATAGAACTGGATGCTGCATGTTAGTTAAAGCAGAAGTCTCTCAAAGGGTTAACAGCAGCAGCCAAAGTTAAAGACGACAGACAGTGCTTCTCACTCAGGCCTTGAGATAACAGCAGCAGCCTGTAGTGTAATCGGATACCTTTTCTTTGAGTCAGTGAACTCCAGCAAAGTTACGTTTTGAATTAATTAAAGGAAACCAGTGGGTTTCTCCACCTCTTTGATAAAAGTTATTATTTTCGAAAGCAATTGATTGAAATTGCCAGAATCTTAAGTTTTACTTACTTGAAATAATGTTTATCTCATTTTATTTGTGAATTAATAGAAACTGAAAGAAACTCACTGACACCATTTTAAAAAGTGTAAATCTGGAGATGACAGTTGGCTTTGCTCCGGTATACATCACCGCAGCTAACTGCTCCCTCATTGATAGCAGCCAACATTTTTGAGAATGTAAGAAAAACTTGTTAAAAGAAAAATTGTTAAGATAAAGAATTAATTAAGTTGTAAATGTTATACAAGTTTGTGTTAAGCAAATCGTAAATTTAGTTCTGAGTTGAGATCAGAGCTAAGCTTGCAAGTTGCAGTAATTCAATTTGAATTTTCAAACAAGTTAAGTTTTAAAAGAACATTGTTAGAACCTTTTTAATAATTTTGCCAAGGAGAAAAAAAAATAAAAAATTGCCATTGGTTATAAATAAGCAAATAAAAAATATATATATAATAAAAAAAAGAAAGAGCCAAAGTATGAAAGCTAAAGAGTTAATTAGATTATGGAGACAATATTGTCAAGAGGAAAGAGATAAGATCATGTTATCAAGTTGGCAGGACAATGCCCTTAAAATGGGAATTCCAATTAGTGAACAGGGTAACCAAAAAACATTACAGGGCTTGAAAAAGGAATGTGCATTCAAAAAAAAAAACGCGCAAGTAAAGACAGGAAAGGCTCGGGTCAAACAAAAGATGGGCTACGTAGTTCAATGGCTGGCCTTGAATTGACAGAAAATGATCAATTCGATAATTTGAAAATGTCAGCAAAGGATTTCGACTGCACCTGTAGCATTGTCTGCACTAATTCCAGAACCACCAGAGTATAATAATTTATATCCAGTCACTGCTCCCCAGATCCCAATCATGCCAGTCACTCCAGCCCTTTTGGTTGATAGCGTGGGTCCCGATTTACCAGCTTCACGATCAGGAGGGGAAGAGGAGCTCTGTTCCACAAGCCCAGTTAGCTCTAGGACCCGATCGCGGACAGCGAGAGAAGGGCTTGATCCTAACCAGAAACAATTAAGCATACCACCTAAATCCCTTCAGACCAAGGGGAAACCGCAAATTTTGAGAACAAAGGGAGACGCCAGGGATGTTTCTGAAGAGAAAGAACTCCCTCTAGTGACAGGGAGGGACGTCGAAGTCTTGGAAGAAGAGCCAGAGGAATTTCTGGAACGTTTTAATGAAATCTACCGTGGGCAGTCAGGCAACTTGCCAGATCAAAATGGTCAGAATTCCCCTCAATATTGTGCTATGTTAATGCATTGCCTACCACCTTCCGTGGCTACTGCTGTGAAATGTAATAACATGAATTGGACAGAGAACGACCCTTCCCAGATGGCAAGGGCAGTCAGATTTTATTGGAAGGAGGGTGTAGGCCAGGAAGGAGGCTCCGTTACAAAGATTAAGACTGAGTATGTAATGATAAAGGATGATCTGCGACCCCAACAAATGGCAGAAATGGTAGCTTACCAGCTGGAGCCCCAATATTGTGACTTTGGGTGGGTGGATCAGCGAGGGGGAGGATATCAAACCCACCCAAAGGGACCCTCAGCTCCTTTTTATGGCCCACCGTATGCACCAACAGCTTTACAACCGCCGCCCCCTCTGAGGGGCCATTGGTCTACTGGGAGACGAGGACGGGGCAGATATAGAGGGAGCAATGCATGTTTTAATTGCGGCCGTGCAGATCACTGGCAACAGGAATGCCCTTTCAAAAGACAGGCAGCAGAAGGAGACTACCCGACCCAAAGGAGGGGGTACTCACCAAGGGGAGGACAGACGAGAGACACTGACTTCTCCCAGGCAAACCCTTTCCCAACACAGGATTGATTAGCTAATTTAGTCATAAGGACTCTCCAATCGGACAGGGAACCTATTATCTCTCTGCAGATAGGAGATGAACACCACCCATTTGTAATCGACACTGGAGCAGCCATGTCTTCGGTACAATCAGAACTCCGACTACCACTATCCGACCACACCCAGCATTTGTCGGGGTTCCAAGGACAGGTGTGTGAGTATCCTATCTCTGAACCTGTGACAGTCACTTACGAGAATAAGTCTGCGGATCATCAGTTTGTAGTGACTACTGGATTGGACTGTAACTTGTTGGCCCGAGATTTACTGTGTATCTTCCAGCTACAGCTAGAGTACGGAGACGAAGGGGTCACGGTCCAATCATGGAGGATGAGACAACAGTGCTGTATTTCTATCACCCTCCAGTGGTGGACGTTAGACATTGAACATTCACTGCATCACGTTACCCTGGCCTATGACAGAACTGGACAAAACAGGGAGTTGGAGGACAAATACCGGCCGTTAATTGGGACCGGATGGCCAGTCAAAGTTATAGTCACAGTCACGTGAAAAGAAGGTACAGCCAATTTTGTTACAATACCACCACATTTATGGCCACAGTCAGCTTCGGTAAGCCCTCATATTACACGTCAGATCCACGACCAGTACCATGCCAGGGATTTGGGGCCTATGGTAAGGAGGGCAGTGGATCATTCAGATCCAAAAGAGTACGCACTTCAAGTCACGCCAGACGGCACTGCCATGAAATATTTTGAGGTCCCTGAAACGATTAACACTCAACTGCAGCCCCGTCTATAGACAAATTCATCCGAGAGCTGTTGCAACAGGGTATTTTGGTCCCTTGCCAATCAGAATGTAACACCCCCATACTTGCTGTGTCTAAACCAGCCAAACCAGACCAGTACTGATTAGTACAGGATTTACGTTCACTCAATGCCATCGCACAGCCGTTACATGCTCTCACTCTCCAACAGGATATTACGGTGTATAGCTCCCACTCGGTCATCGCACTACTGAGGCAACTGCAGACTCAGCATCTTACCGCAGCTCGTCAGAATAGGTATGAGATATACCTTTTGAACAATCCACGTCTGACATTTAAATACTGTACCACTATCAATCCAGCCTGTTTTCTTAGCGGTCCCCCTGTCCATGAGGACGCACCTGGTCACGACTGTTTAGCCTTGATTCAGGAAACTACCACAATAAGGGACGATCTGAGTGATATTCCGTTAGAACAACCTGTCATGATTATGTATGTTGATGGCAGTGCATTAATAAGCCCCACTGGCCGGAGATTGTCCGGTTATGCAATCGTAGAACAGGATGGTCTGATTCTAGAAGCGGCAGTTTTCCAGACCCCTTATTCAGCCCAACAAGCCGAACTTTTTGCCCTCACCCGTGCATGTATACTTGGGGTAGATCGTCGGATAAATATTTACACTGACTCCCGATACGCTTTCGGGGTAGTTCATGACTTCGGACAACTCTGGAAGAATAGGGGATTCCTTACCTCGGCAGGCACGGAAATATCCCACCGGGGTTTAGTTAATGACCTACTGCAGGCCCTCCTTATGCCCGCACAGATTTCCGTCATTAAATGCGCTGCCCACACAAATGGTAAGACCCCAGTTGACGTTGGTAATGAACAAGCAGATTGTGCAGCGCGGACAGCAACGCAAATTCAGCAAGTGATGGTGCCTAAAATGTTAAGTCAGACTAAACGATCTACTATAAATATGTCTGCTTCTGACAAGTCAATGCCAACCATCCAAGGCGTCATAAGGTTACAGGAGGACGCTCCTGAGAATGATAAACAAATGTGGAAACGGTTAGGTTGTACATATGATTCTGTTTCCTCTTTATGGACCACGCCAGCACATCAGGCTTGTATGTCTGATGTACTGGCTTTATGGGTCACTGAATGTGTACACTTTGCAACTCATTGTGGGGCTCGGGGGACTAGTGATTTGTTGCTGGACACTTGGTGGCACCCTAAAATGCAGGGGTTGGCCCAGAGTATCAGTAATCGGTGTTTGATTTGTCAGCAATATAACACCGGCAAAGGTATCCCTTGTGGGATGGGGCAAACCCCGTTGCCCAGTGGTCCCTTTGAGACGCTACAAATGGATTACATTGAGTTGGAAAGGTGTCAATGTTATAAATATGTTTTGGTCATTGTGGATGTGTTCAGCAGATGGGCGAGGTGTATCCGACTACCGATAATAAAGCTGCTACTGTGGTTAAAGTTCTGATGCGGGAAATCATTCCCCGGTACAGTATACCAGCTCAGTTGAGTTCTGATAACGGGCCTCATTTTCTTGGACAGATTAACCTGCCTCCCTTCCCCAGTGCTATTTTACAGGTGTGGAGCATGATGGGGTGGCTACGCACCGTCTGTGTGATCTACGGCCTCACCACGCTTGGAGTGTTATTGGCGACGGACATGGAAAAGGGAAAGATTATCCACATTTGTAACCCCAACCAAGCTACAAGGACATTTCATTTATGCAAAGGTGATGTTCTTCGCTGCCCCCATATACGAGGACATAGTATCGACTCATGGAAGGTCACCAAATTCAAGGAAAATGCAAGACTCATGAAGCAATTGCATCGGTCCCGGCGATGGGAAGGAAACATTATATGGACATTGCCTTGTTTTTGGAATACATGTAAATTTGATTTTGGATGTGTTAAGATTGGTGCGATAAAGGTAACATCAGACCGTCGGGAGAAGGTAGGAAGAGGTTGTGAGAGAGAGAGGGGGACTAGAGAGAGGACGGAGCGTGTGAGAAGGGAAGTACAGCTAGAACGTAGGTTATCAGGAGATACACTTAATTTAGTTAAAGGCCACACTGAGGAAAACCCGGGTAGTATGAATCTCTTCTACCAGATTTACCACCGCTTGTATGGCCAGGGACGGGTTGTCTGCTACCCGAACCCCGCAGCAGTGTCTAGGTTATTTTCTGTTTCACCGCTTTGGGGCACTCCCCAAACGGTGGTTCATTGTCAGCGTTCCGAGCCACCGCCCGAGCAAGTCACTCTTCCTTACGATCCGGGTTCAGCACCACCGGCTATTTGCCTTCCCCTTCCTCGGGATAATTCCCACTCACAGTATGATAGGCTGCAACGGTGGAGGGCGTATATACCTAGCCACTTCACTCCCAATAGGGATTCCCGGTCGTACGAGAATTGTTTCAGCAGTGAAGGATACGGCTGTTTGCTGGTAGAGGTGAAAACGAATATAACATGTCTGTTCCCCACCTGTACGGACAGGAGGTGTCATATCACCCAGGCGTCTGGTTAATGCGTTTGTTACAACACCACTGGCGTTCTATTGAACGCCGGCCTCCAGCTCCTTTGTGGCTGGGCGAATGTCTCTCATATCACTGTTGGGACTAGGGCTTTCCGCATTGCTAGGCGGCCCGAATGGGCGTTCCAAAGCTGGATAAACTGGGCTACTGGGGGATCCCTACGCAACCGATATACTGATTGTGATGCTCACCTGTACACGGAACAAGGATACTACTTTTTTTAAAAAATGGTACAGCAACTAATGTTTGTCACCCCCATTTCCCCGCCAAATTGCTATTGGGACTCTAGTCCCTACCACAGTCCCCTGCCCCTCGGCGTGGATGCTGCATAATCAGTTAGCACGCCGGGCAGTCTCAGCTGCATTCTGCAAGAACTGAAAAAACCTCAGGTTCTCGCACCCAACCGGGGCCCCTCAGCCCGGTGGGGAATTCGGAGCGTCTTGACACTGGGAGGTGTGGGGGGATCCTTGGCTGTCAGCGATAGGAATTATTTTATTTGTGGCCTTACCATCTTGGGAAATGAAACCTTGGGAGCCCTCGGGGCAATAACCAAGGAATTGTCTCAGCTGCGGTTGTTTGCAATGCAGAACCGGTATGCTCTTGACTATCTTCTGGCCCGTGAGGGTGGGGCATGCGCCACAGTACAGGGCAGGTGTATCATGGGAGTTCAAGACTTAACCGCTAACATCACTAAATTTATGGATCGCATACGGGATCACCTGGACGGAATGCAGGATCTTGGCTCTTGGGGTAACGGGGGATTTGGAGGTTGGAAGGACTGGTTGATAAATATGGCCATGTATTTAGCAGTGGCTATTGGCTGCATCTTTGTGGGCCCAGCCATCCTTAAATGTGTGATGGGTAGAATGCGGGTTGCACTGGAACAGATCAACGCCCCAAAAATCTTGGCTGTCAAAATCCGTAAGGGTGCAGCGGATGAAGGGGGGGGGGGCTACTACAGGAATAAAAAATGCAGCGACGGATCTTTTTAGATGAGGAACCGTAGCTAGGGATTGGATAGTTCGGTTATCATGGAATGATAAAAGGAGGGAATGACGAATGTGATATAAAATAGTTACCTTAGCGATATTAGTTACTGTAATGTAGAGATAGGCCAGTCTCATTCTGGTGAGTTCACAGACAAAGGATTTCAGACCGCATGGCAAAGCAAGGAGGAGGTGTGTCCACCAAAGGAGGAGAAAAGGATGCTGGGTAATAAGGGGGCCAGAGGAAGGGATGAGAAGTGAGCCAATCAGAATGTATGACCAGGTCAGGAGGGGTATAGAATGACCTATGGGAATCGTGTATGTGAAACTTGATACCATTTGAATGTATTTGCAGAAATCCCTTTGTCTCCTTGTTCATTCGCTTTCCCGGGGTGTAGGAGACTGGATGTGTCCTGTGCCTCTGTGAAATGAATCAGGCTTGCAAGCCAAATAAAATAAATAATGCTGTACCTGCAAATCCATCTCGACTTTTATTG
Organism: Scyliorhinus torazame; assembly: GCF_047496885.1. Taxonomy (NCBI): domain Eukaryota; kingdom Metazoa; phylum Chordata; class Chondrichthyes; order Carcharhiniformes; family Scyliorhinidae; genus Scyliorhinus; species Scyliorhinus torazame. Next base: position 101,557,026 of record NC_092725.1, read on the forward strand.
AGGCCAGACTGACGGGTAAAGAAATTTTGTTTTTGTCATTTGCAGGTTATGAGGAAGGAGGTGGCTTCATTTCTGATGCTGTTACTCACGGCACTGCAGGACAAACCCCTGTCCAAACAGAAGAGGGCAAGGCCACGGACAAATATGTGGAGCTGTTGAAGAGAGAGAGTGCCCCGATGAAAGTGGTTAGGCACAAGTGGAGGAAGAGCTGGGTGGGGATTTGGGGACAGGGGTGTGGAGTGAGGCTTTGTGGAGGGTTAATGCATTCTCGTTGTGCACAAGACTAAGTCACAGGCCCCACATGATGGTGTCCAGAATGGGTTGGTTCTTTCCAGGGGTGGAGTATAGGTGTGGGCAGAGTGCGGGGAGGCCGGCGAACCATGTCCACATGTTTTTGGCGTGTCCGAAGTTGGGTAGGTTTTGTACAGGATTTGCAGATATAATGTTGAAGCTTTTGGGTTTAACAGTAGCTCCAAGTTTGGAGGTGGCAATGTATGGAGTATCGGAGGATGGGGAGTGCAGGTGAGGAGAGAGGCCGATGTCTTTGCCTCCCCGATGGCCCGGAGACGAGTTTGTTGTGCTGTGCTGGCGGGACCCAGAGCCGCCGAGTGTAGGGGTGTGGATGAGCGAGTTGGCAGAGTTACTGCACTTAGAGAAAATCAGGTTCAAGATCAGGGGCGAAATTCTCCCCAAACGGCGCGATGTCCGCCGACTGGCGCCCAAAATGGCGCCAATCAGATGGGCATCGCGCCGCCCCAAAGGTGCGGAATGCTCCGCACCTTTGGGGGCCGAGCCCCAACATTGGGGGGCTAGGCCGACGCCGGAGGGATTTCCGCCCCGCCAGCTGGCGGAAATGGCTTTTGTTGCCCCGCCAGCTGGCGCGGAAATGACATCTCGGGGCGGCGCATGCGCGGGAGCGTCAGCGGCCGCTGACAGTTTCCCGCGCATGTGCAGTAGAGGGAGTCTCTTCTGCCTCCGCCATGGTGGAGATCGTGGTGGAGGCGGAAGGGAAAGAGTGCCCCCATGGCACAGGCCCGCCCGCGGATCGGTGGGCCCCGATCGCGGGCCAGGCCACTGTGGGGGCACCCCCCCGGGGCCAGATCGCCCCGCACCCCCCCCAGGACCTCGGAGCCCGCCCGCGCCGCCTTGTCCCGCCGGTAAGGTAGGTGATTTAATTTACGCCGGCGGGACAGGCAATTTATCGGCGGGACTTCGGCCCATTCGGGCCGGAGAATCGAGCGGGGGGGCCCGCCAACCGGCGCGGCGCGATTCCCGCCCCCGCCAAATCTCCGGTACCGGAGACTTCGGCAACCGGCGGGGGCGGGATTCACGGCAGCCCCCGGCGATTCTCCGACCCGGCGGGAGTCGGAGAATGACGCCCTAGAGGTGCACTGGAGGGCTGTTCGTCGCTTTCTTTAAGATGTATTGAGTCGTTAGTGGGGGGGGGGTTAAGTGGGGGGGGGGCATCTTCTGTTGGGGCTGGGGTCTAGGTTAAAAGTTTAAAAAAGGGTGGCAGTGGGTAGAATGGGCAGTGGGAGACTTTTGGGAGATGTGTAAGGAGGTTGTTGTGGTTGGTTGTTGCCGCAGTTTGTTCCTGTTTTTCTTCTTTGTTATGTATATATTTGAAAATGCCTCCACTAAAATAGTTTTCAAAATAAAACGGGATCATGGCTGATCGTATATCTCAATGCCATTTTTCTGCATGCTACCCGTGTCCCTTAATGTCATTGGAACTTGCAATCTATCAACCCCTGCTTTGAACCTCAGCTTTGGACCGAACTCTCCCATCCAGCCCATGGTGTGTTCGGCGGTGGGCGGGATCTTGTGACATTACATCCATCTAAAAGCCAATAGCTAACGAGTGGCCTGACAGGGATGAGGGGGCTGAACAAGGAACGGGGGAAGGGTGAAGGCTCACGATGGCCGGCAGAGGGGCAAGGAGGTGGATGAAGGAGACAAACAATGGAAGGCAGAGAGAAGACAGCACGGTAGCATGGTGGTTAGCCCAATTGCTTCACAGCTCCAGGGTCCCAGGTTCGATTCCCGGCTTGGGTCACTGTCTGTGCGGAGTCTGCACGTTCTCCCCGTGTGTGCGCGGGTTTCCTCCGGGTGCTCCGGTTTCCTCCCACAGTCCAAAGATGTGCAGGTTAGGTGGATTGGCCATGCTAAATTGCCCTTAGTGTCCAAAATTGCCCATAGTGTTGGGTGGGGTTACTGGGTTATGGGGATGAGATGGAGGTGTTGACCTTGGGTAGGGTGCTCTTTCCAAGAGCCGGTGCAGACTCGATGGGCCGAATGGCCTCCTTCTGCACTGTAAATTCTATGAAATAAGACTGAGGGGAGTGACGTTGGACCTGACAAGGCTGCATAAAAAATTCACAAACAAGGGAGTCAAAGAGATGCCACATTGTTTACTGGGAGGGGATGGATGAAGACTCCAGATGCGGTGGATAGAGGTACAAGTGGGGCATGGGACCTCATAGGTGACCGACCAAGGTGGAGGGTGATTGTCTCAAGGAATGGATTTCCTCTTAATGTAGCTAGTCTTTTCCGTCAGGGTTGCTGAATGGTCTGGTGAAGACAGATGGGCTGGAGCGAAGTGAGTGTGCTGGTCTGGTGTTTCAATATGGGGCCAGGACCTTCGAATCTGCCAGCTGACAGTGGGTGGATGAACCAGTTGTCGGCCTGCCAGGTGACAGGAGGGGAACACATCTGTGCATAATTAATAAGTTTCCAAGTACGAAATCTAACGGGAAAGGCGCCAGCGGAGCTGCCCGTCACCACACTTAGTCTCAAAATGGAAAAATTCTGTCCTATCTCAGGAGGGTAGAAAATGGGGGAAGGAAGGAAAATCCTTTATAAATTGGGCTGATTCTCCATGTAGAGTTTCTAGCTTCACTATAAGAAAGCTTTGTAAATGTTTAGGACTTATGGTACTAATCTTCACTCAGGTTGAAAAGACAAAGGTGTGCACCTGATTCCTTGATGACAGTGATCTGATCCCCATCCCCCTCTTCCTGCTATTCTTCCCACCCCCCCACACCACCCATCCATCTCCATTATTTATCTGAAGGCAGCAACCAGTAAGGCAATTAAGCAGTTCAAAGCTCCTGAAGTGCATTATTGAATATTGAATGTTGAAATGAGGCCTGGTCTTAATTTTTCGGCCTGCCTTGGAGCTCTCTCTTCTGGCACTGATGCGTGTCGGTCTAACAATGGACCCTAACTAATTTATCATAAGATATGCTTCCTGACATCGTCCTTCAACGCTAATGTTTCTGGCTTTCTTCTTATTCGGGACTCCCGCTAACTGAAGTAAATAGTTTCGATCTAACCTATCGAACCTCTTTATAATTCTAAACATTGCAATTAAATCACCCCTCATACTTCTAAACTTAAGGGAAATACAAGACAAGTTCATATCTCATTTTAACCCTTTAAGTCCTGGTGTCATTCTCCAAAACGTGACTCCAAAACTCATTTATCTTCCCTAGGCTTGGAACCTTGCAAGGGAGGCAGTGGTGTATTGGCTTTATTAGTGTTCTAGAGACCCAGGGTAATGCTCTGGGTAACCGAGTTCGAATCCCACCATGGCAGATGGTGAAACGTTTAAAATAAAAGTCTGGAATTAAAAGTCTAATGGTGACCATGAAACCCATCTGGCTCAGAAATGCCCTTTCGGGAAGGGAGTCTGTTGTCTTTACCTGGCTTGGCCTACATGTTACTCCAGATCCACAACAATGTAGTTGACTCTTAAATGCCCTTAGCGATGAACAATGAATGTTAGCCAGCCAGCAACACCCACATTCCAAGAAGAATTTTTTAAAAATTTGTCTTTAGATTAAGGCAAAATCAACATCTATGGATTTATGCAGATCAATATTGCGAGTTACTTTAGTCCATTATTTGACCATTGGTCACTGAAATGGTAACAGAGTGAGCAGTAGCTGTAATTAATTCTGTGGACAGGGCCAATGCAGGAGATTTGGCTGCAGTTAAGCTTATCCGTCCAGAGTTTCTCCAAGCTGCTGATAAAGCTTAATAGTTGGTAAATCTGACCATATCAGCCCAGGTACCGATTGTAAATTTACTTTTCATTAGCCAACTGCGCTTTATTTGTTTATCTTTCCACAGGTTAGCCATTAACTAAAGAACAAGGACCTCTTATCCTGAGCTTTGGCAGGTTGCAGTTTTATCACAATGAAACTCTGTGATGCTGATTGATAGGAGTGAATTAGTGCCTCACACTTTGTCATTCCTGATACTATAAAACTTTGGCAATTTTGAAACAGAGAACCCACTGTTATGACTCCAGCTCAATGCCCCAAAATCCCTGACATTGTATCAAAAAAGGAGACCCAGAAACGAACAACTTGGGGCAAGACCAAAGTATGTTTGTGTGATTCGCCGGCCCCCCAGAACACCGTTCACACCTGTCCTCCAATCCGAGAAGAAGCCATTCATACGCACCCTAGTCAGGTACACCCTGTGCACCACCTTGAATTGGATCAGGCCGAACCTCGCACATGAGGAGGTGAAGTTGACTCTGTGAAGAGCCTCACCCCACACTCCCCACTCAAAGACCAAACCCAGCCCATTCTCCCACTTACTCTTTACTTCCTCCAATGATGCTTGCTCCCTCGCCAAGATCTGCCCATGCACATCCGAAATCTTGCCCTCCCCTAACTCGGCCAAGGACAGGATCCCATCCATAAGCGAAGGTGACAGTACCAGGAGAAATGAAGGAAGCTGCTTACGTAAAAACCGCGCACCTGAAAGCACCTGAATATATTCCCCCTCGGGAACTGGAACTTCTCCAGCAACTCGTCTAGGCTGGCGAACCTACCCCCCAGAAACATGTCCCTAAACCGCATCAGCCCCTCCCTCTCCCATACCCTAAACGATTAATCTAAGCCACACAGGATAAACCTCTGGAGCTGGATTCTCCACCCGTGGGACGCTCCGTTTTGCCGGCAGCCCGGGGGTTTCCCGGCGGCGTGGGGTTGCCCCATAATGGGAAACCTTATTGACCAGACGGTGTAACAAAGCATCCCGCCGGCGAGGTGAAACGGAAATGTGGCACGGCGGGGCAGAGAATCCAGCCCCAGGTTCCTGCAAATTGGAGGCAGCAGTGACATGGAACGCAGTTTAAAATGCTGCCTAAACTGTTTCAAAATTCTCAAAGTAGCTATTGCCACCCGGCTTGAAGTGAATCTAGCAGGGGAAAACGAGAGTGGTGCAGTAACCTGGGCCCTCAGAGTGAACCGATGTACAAACCATCGTCCATCTGCCCCCATATAGAATCCGGATCGCTGAGCCACCCTGCACCGTATCAATATTTGCCGCCCAATAGTAACACAACAGATTAAGTAATGCCAACTCCCCTGCCGACTGCCTATCCCTTTGCAGAAATATCCTACGAAACCGAGGAATCTTATCAGCCCAAACAAAAGTAGATATCAATTTATTAACCTGATGAAAGAAGGACATGGGAAGAAAGACTGGTAGACACAGGAACAAAAAACAAAACCTCGGGAGAATTTTCCCGTTACCGTCTGTACCCTTTCGATTAAGATCAGAGGGAGGGCGTCCCACCTTTGGGCAGCACGGTAGCATTGTGGATAGCACAATTGCTTCACAGCTCCAGGGTCCCAGGTTCGATTCCGGCTTGGTTCACTGTCTGTGCGGAGTCTGCACATCCTCCCCGTGTGTGCGTGGGTTTCCTCCGGGTGCTCCGGTTTCCTCCCACAGTCCAAAGATGTGCAGGTTAGGTGGATTGGTCATGCTAAATTGCCCTTAGTGTCCAAAATTGCCCTTAGTGTTGGCTGGAGTTACTGGGTTATGGGGATAGGGTGGAGGTGTTGACCTTGGGTAGGGTGCTCTTTCCAGGAGCCGGCGCAGACTCGATGGGCCGAATGGCCTTCTTCTGCACTGTAAATTCTATGATGATGTATCTTTTCAAATCTGCCTTCACCCCATCCACTAGACTAGAAAAATTACATTTATGGAGCGAGGCCCAGTCATTAGGCCACCTGGATTCCCAGATAATGGAAACGAGTCCTGGCCGGATGAATCGGCAGCCTCCCCAGGTCTCCTCCCCTTCCCAGGGGGTTCACCGGAAAATAGTCACTCTTGCCCTGATTCAGCTTGTGCCCCGAAAAGGAGCCATACCCTCTCGACTGGAGCACCACTGCAATATCCAGGTTGCTCTGGCACATGGCTACATGTGAGATGGCAGCCCTGTCCTGGGTCTCAGCCACCACCTGCACAGAATGCTCCAGGCCTTGTACATGCCGATCCATCGCCGCAACCTTCGCCCCCGAATGCCACCACTGTTGACGCCACCCGTGCAGTATTGGCCTTGGTGGCACGCAACTCATGGGGTTTCACTTCCTTGTCTGAGGCCGCTCTTTACCCCAGCAACTGCCCTGTCCTCGGGCCCGCCGACCACGTCCAGGGCCCAGTGGTCTGCCACCGTAAGGGGCTGCAAGTCCGGCGGTCCCCCTCCAGTCTTCTCCTGAGGAGAGGGGGATAAACAGAAAATGCACAGTTTTAGACTGTCCGCGCATGTAGCCCAGGAGGTGGGGACCTGGTGGCTTCAGTGGCCAGGGCACACGGCCATTGCGGCCGGTATGGGTGCCAGCGTGTGGTGCAGGATGGGGATTCTAGTGTCCTCCTGGTTTGGAGGTGGGTTCAAGGGCGTGTGGGATGGGGGTTGGCGCCAGGGGCGCAGTGATGCCCCCTTTCTGGACCGGTGTACAGGGTGGCTGCCTTGCCTCCACGGCGTTCAGGAGGGTTTCAAATTTGGTTGGCGAATCGTGGGGCCACGTGTCTTGCTGCCATCGTGTTGGCTGGGATGGTGTGTGTGGGGAGTGCAGTATGTACATGCGGCTGTAGCTTGTCAGCTTCCTGAGTGCCAATCACAAATGTGGCAAGTCCCGCACTGTATCTCATTGGAATTGATTGTGTTCCACATGGCGCCGGTGCTAGCCCCTCAACAGTCACTGAATCGGTCCAGCTGCAAGTTTTGCTGTCGTGCAAGTCCTCGAATCCTGCCCTGGCGTCAACACTTAGTCTCAGGAACGGAGAATCTCACCGCATATTTACAAAAATAAATTGTGTCAACCAAGATTCCTGTGATTAAATCCTTGATTAGGGCCTGAAGCTCACAATTTAATGACTTTGTAGCAAGAGTGTGAACAACTGAGACATGGCTGAATCCTAGGGCCACCCAAATGATTCCATCCTCTGCTGAGTACATGTATATTTTTAAATACGTGGGGCGTCATTCTCCGACCCCCCGCCGGGTCGGAGAATGGCCGTTGGCCGCCGTGAATCCCGTCCCCGCCCCCGCCGAAGTCTCCGAAGGGAGAAAAGTCGGCGGGGCGTTAATGGCGCCGCTGCCGCGGAGAATGTCACGGGTCTGCGCAAGGCAGCCGATTTTCGGCCTGCCGATATTCTCCCTTCCGGATGGGCCGAAGTCCCGTCGACGTGATGACCGTTCACGTCGACGTGAATCAAACCTCCTTTTCATCGGCGTGACCCGGTGCTCCAGGCTCACGCCGACCAGCGAGGAGGTGAGTGACGGCCTGGGGGGTTGGCTCTGGGCAGGAAATGGCGTGGCCGCAGACTGATTGCGTGAGGAGAGGTGTGTCTCGGCTTGTGTGTGTGTGTGTGCGGCGGGGGGGGGGGGGGGGGGGTGGTTAGAGTAGGCTGGGCTCCGGGGGAGTGCCGGGAGGGGGTCCGTGCTGGGGTGGAGGTTGGGGGGGGTCCGTGCCGGGGTGGAGGTTGGGGGTTGGGGGGGGGTCCGTGCTGGGGTGGAGGTTGGGGAGTGGGTCCGTGCTGGGGTGGAGGTTGGGGGGGGGGGTCCGTGCCGGGGTGGAGGTTGGGGGTTTGGGGGGGTCCGTGCTGGGGTGGAGGTTGGGGAGGGGGTCCGTGCTGGGGTGGAGGTTGGGGGGGGGTCCGTGCCGGGGTGGAGGTTGGGGGTTGGGGGGGGCGGTCCGTGCTGGGGTGGAGGTTGGGGGTTGGGGGGGGGGTCCGTGCTGGGGTGGAGGTTGGGGGTTGGGAGGGGGTCCGTGCCGGGGTGGAGGTTGGGGGGGGGGGGTCCGTGCTGGGGTGGAGGTTGGGGGTTGGGGAGGGGGTCAGTGCCGGGGTGGAGGTTGGGGGGGGGGTCCGTGCTGGGGTGGAGGTTGGGGGTTGGGGAGGGGGTTCGTGCCGGGGTGGAGGTTGGGGGGCGTCCGTGCTGGGGTGGAGGTTGGGGGTTGGGGAGGGGGTCCGAGCCGGGGTGGAGGTTGGGGGGGGGTCCGTGCTGGGGTGGAGGTTGGGGGTTGGGGAGGGGGTCCGTGCCGGGGTGGAGGTTGGGGGGGTCCATGCTCGGGTGGAGGTTGGGGAGGGGGTCCGTGCTGGGGTGGAGGTTGGGGAGGGGGTACGTGCTGGGGTGGAGGTTGGGGGTTGGGGAGGGGGTCCATGCCGGGGTGGAGGTTGGGGGGGGGGGGGGTCCGTGCCGGGGTGGAGGTTGGGGGTTGGGGAGGGGGTCCGTGCCGGGGTGGAGGCTTGGGGGGGGGGGGTCCGTGCTGGGGTGGAGGTTGGGGGTTGGGGGGGGGTCCGTGCCGGGGTGGAGGTTGAGGGTTGGGGGGGTCCGTGCTGGGGTGGAGGTTGGGGAGGGGGTCCGTGCCGGGGTGGAGGTTGGGGGGGGGGTCCGTGCCGGGGTGGAGGTTGGGGGTTGGGGGGGGTCCGTGCTGGGGTGGAGGTTGAGGAGGGGGTCCGTGCCGGGGTGGGTGATGGGAGGGCAAATGAGTTGGTCCACCTGGCCAGGTGCCAGCATCCAACAGTTGGACCCATGCGGTCCATGCCACCTGGCTGGGGGGAGGAGGGGATATGGGCAATGATGACATGTCGTCGTTCCCCTTCCCCCCACCAGGCCGTCATGTTTTCAGACCATCCAGCGATGTTGGCCGCCGTGGTGGCAGCCGCTCATGTCTATGTTGCCCTGGATGAGGAGGAGGAGGAGCGTGCCAGAGAGGCGGCGCAGGCTGCCGCAGAGGGGCAGGCGGCAGCCGCCCAGGCTGGAGGGACACCTGACCGACAGGACGAGGAGGGGGAGGAGGACGTCGCGGCCCCACGGCAACGGAGGCACCCGAGGGCGCCCCGTGTGTACCGGCCCCGGCAGTCATACCAGGACCTCACGGACCGGGAATGCAGGAGGAGACTCCGGATGAGCCGGGAAACCGTGGCACACATCTGCCACCTGCTGGCACACCTGTCACCGCGTGGCACTGGCGGGGGACACCCTCTCCCCGTGTCCGTCAAGGTTACGGTGGCCCTGAACTTTTATGCAACGGGGTCATTCCAGGCACCGAGTGGGGACCTGTCCGGCATATCGCAGACATCGGTGCATCGGTGCATCCGGGCAGTGACAGATGCCCTTTATGCCATGGCGCACCGGTACATCCGCTTCCCCGTGGACCGGGCCAGCCAAGATGCCCGGGCCGTGGGCTTCTCTGCCGTTGCCGGGTTCCCCATGGTCCAGGGCGCGATCGATGGGATGCACGTCGCCGTGCGGCCACCTGCAGAGAACAGGGCCGTGTTCACTAATAGGAAGGGGACCTATTCGATGAACGTACAGGTGGTCTGCGACCACCGCATGATGATCCTGCACGTCTGCGCCCGTCACCCAGGCAGTGTACACGACTCATTCGTGTTGTCGCGGTCATCCATCCCCGGCATGTACGAGGGACGCCATCCCCGGCTGAAGGGCTGGTTGCTGGGCGACAGGGGCTACCCATTGCGATCGTGGCTGATGACGCCTATACGGAGGCCACGCAATGAGGCGGAGAACCGCTACAATGATGCCCATGTAGCGACAAGGGGAGTGATCGAGAGGTGCTTTGGCGTGCTGAAGATGCGTTTCAGGTGCCTGGACCTCTCTGGGGGCGCCCTCCAGTATCGGTCCGATAGGGTCGGCCGCATCATTGTGGTGTGCTGCGTCCTGCACAACATAGCCCAGCAGAGGGGCGATGTGCCGCAGGCAGAGGAGGGCGGAGTGGAGGAGCAGCAGGAAGAGGCCCAGTCCTCCCCAGATGAGGGGGATGGGGGCAATGGTCAGGGCAGATGGGGTAGACACAGGCGGGTGGCTGTCCACCGTTACCGGCTGGCCCAGCGGGCACGGGACAGACTGATAGACGCCCGCTTCACTGACTAGATGGGCGTGGGAATCGGGTAGTATGGCCACAGACCGCACACCATGGCAACAGCCGACCACCCACACCCCCCACCCATCCACCCACCCAGCACCCTCACCCCCCTCCCCAACCCCACACACCCCACCCGCATGCACACCACCCCCCCCCCCCCAATTGCCGATCCACCGGCGGCACAACGGGCCGGGCTCACCCAGTTGCGGGTGGACGCGTGTCTATCGCAGGCCATGGAGGATGATGACAACCCGCCTCCGATGAGCTCCTGGCTCTACATCGTTGGACTATGTCTGACCCATGGCCACAGTACCACCATCCACCTGGACCATCCCTGCATGCGGCTGTGACACTGCAGCGCACGGTCCCGTCCTCTGCCCGGGGGATGTTGATGGCGGCCCAGGGGGAAGGGGGCAGACTCACCTGGGGCTGAGGTAAGACCACCCGTCACACACACACTTGCGCTCAACGTACATGACACGCCCGCACACTTTGGACAGAGCACAAAGGCAGCTTCGGTAGGTGTAACATTGACTTTAATAACCAAAGGAGTTCATGCACGTGCCCTAGCCCCTAAAACTCACCTGTGCCCTGCACCCGTGCCAACTTACTCAGTGTCTAATTGTTTGGCCTTACGGGCCCTTTGACTACGTCTACGTGGTTCCCCAGACGGTACAGCAGAACTGGAGGTGGACTCCTGTGATTCCTGCCCTCTGACACTGGATCCCTTTGGCGGCCGTTTCCTGGGGCGTCCTGGCCTAGATGGGCCAGGCTGCGGCCCGGGCGACTGGGATGGCGAGCTGCCAGCCTGTCCTGCCCGTTGCCCACCCGATGCACCTGGGACGGAAGGGGGGGAGTCCGAGGTGTCGCAGTGTACCGGGACCTCCCCTACAGAGGGAGCCGGGACGGACCACACCACCTCCTCCTCCCTCGGGGTGCCCGATGGCCCCCAGGCCTCTACATGGGTGGGGGATGCGAACGGACTGGCCATCCGACGCGCCCCCGACATCTGGCGCTGCCAGTCCTGGAGGCCCGTGCTGGTATCGACAGGGGTCTGCAGGTTTGCAGCCATGGAGCCCAGGGGGTTGTCAAACCCTGTCTGTGACAGTGCGACGCCGGCTCGCACATGGCCACTGGCGCCGATGCCCTCAGCGATGGCCTGCTGAGACTGGGCCATGGCCTGCAGAGACTGGGCCATGGCCTGCAGAGACTGGGCCATGGCCTGCAGAGACTGGGCTATGGCCTGCTGAGACTGGGCCATGGCCTGCTGAGACTGGGCCATGGCCTGCTGAGACTGGGCTATGGCGTTGAGCGCCTCTGCCATCTGGCGCTGGCACTGGCTCATGGCCTCCTGTGAGAGGGCAGCCATTTCCTGGGCCACAGACGCCGCCTGCACGGAAGGCCCCAGGCCTCGCAAACCGTTCCCCATGTCTGACACCGTCGCACCCATTGCCTCCACCGCGGACGCCACCCGTGCGGTGTCAGCCTGGGTTGCACGCATGACCGGGACCACTCCCAGCTCCTGGACGCGGGTGGACTCCTCCACCTGCGACCGCAGCCGCCGCAAGCCACCCGTCACCCTATTCGCTCGTCTCCGTGTCGGTGGTTGCATCGGATCTATGTGTGGGTGTGGTAACTGCAGGAACCCGGGATCCAACTGGGCGGCAGATGTTCGCTTGGCCTGGGCTGCCCTCCGACCGCCCGGTCCCTCTGCTGCTCCTACCTCCACCTGCTGTACTGGGACGGCTGTGTTGTGCGCACCAGTGAGTGTACCAGACGCCTCTTCACTAAAGTGCCCAACCGTGGTGAGTGTTTCTGCGATGGTGGAGGGTGTTGGTGACAGCAGTGGCGTTGTGTCGTGCTCTTCGTCCCACTCTGACTCCATGGCACTTTGGGGTGGGGGTTCGTCTCCACCCATCCACTCTGAGTCACTGTCCGGTATTTCGTCTTCCCGGGTAGGGGTGTCCTGGGTAGTGCTGTCCCGGGTAGTGCTGTCCCGGGTAGTGCTGTCCCGGGTAGTGCTGTCCCGGGTAGGGGTGTCCTGGGTAGTGGTGTCCCGGGTAGGGGTGTCCTGGGTAGGGGTGTCCCAGATAGGGGTGTCCTGGGTAGTGGTGTCCTGGGTAGTGGTGTCCTGGCTCGGATGTGACGGGGGCCTGTGGCTGCCCCCCTCATCGCTGGGTGGTCGCTCCCGCACGTGACGGGGGTGTCGTCTCCCTGTTGCTCCAGGTCTCTCCGTCTCCCGTGGTGTGCAAGGGGCATCCTGCGGGCGTCGCATGCTGGAGGGTCCGGGTCTCTCCATCTCCCGTGGTCTCCGAGGGGCATCCTGCGGGCGTCGCATGCTGGAGGGTCCGGGTCTCTCCGTCTCCTGTGGTCTCCGAGGGGCATCCTGCGGGCGTCGCATGCTGGAGGGTCCGGGTCTCTCCGTCTCCCGTGGTCTCCGAGGGGCATCCTGCGGGCGTCGCATGCTGGAGGGTGCGGGTCTCTCCGTCTCCTGTGGTCTCCGAGGGGCATCCTGCGGGCGGTGTGCATCTGCGGGGATGGGTGCCTGGACGTTTGGTCCTGCGATACACAATGAAGCATGCATGGTTAGACATCAGGCAGTGATCAGGTGATACGGGGGAGGGGGATATAGGGGAGGTGGGATATGGGGACGGGCTGTTGGTGGCTCACTTGCTCGTGGGCCCCCGACCTCTGCATCAGCAACCTCCCGGTCCTCAGGTCCGCCAGCCAGTTCCAGGGCCCTTTCCTCGTGTACGGTCAGTGACCTCTCATCAGCGGGCCCTCCTCCAGTCCTCACATGCTCCCTATTGTTGTGTGCGCGCTTCTCCTGTGGGGGGGGGGGGGTGGTGGTGGCAGGGGTAAAAGGCAACAGTGTTAGGCAGGTATATGAATGCACGCCATCGGTTGCGCGTGCATTGCAGAGGTTAAGGTTAGGGCTGGATTCACTTGGGGATATGGGGGATATGGGAGAGGGGGGATATGGGGGAGGGGGGGATATGGGGGAGGGGGGGATATGGGGGAGGGGGGATATGGGGGATATGGGGTAGGGGGGATATGGGGAGGGGGGATATGGGGGAGGGGGGATATGGGGAGGGGGGATATGGGGGATATGGGGGAGGGGGGATATGGGGGTGGGGGGATATGGGGGAGGGGGGATATGGGGGAGGGGGGATATGGGGGAGGGGGGATATGGGGGAGGGGGAATATGGGGGAGGGGGAGATATGGGGGATATGGGGGAGGGGGGATATGGGGGAGGGGGGAATATGGGGAGGGGGGATATGGGGAGGTCGGATATGGGGGAGGGGGGATATGGGGGAGGGGGGATATGGGGGATATGGGGAGGGGGGGATATGGGGGAGGGGGGATATGGGGGAGGGGGGATATGGGGGAGGGGGGGATATGGGGGAGGGGGGATATGGGGGATATGGGGGAGGGGGGATATGGGGGATGGGGGATATGGGGGAGGGGGGATATGGGGGAGGGGGGATATGGGGGAGGGGGGATATGGGGGAGGGGGGTATGGGGGAGGGGGGGATATGGGGGAGGCTCACCCTGCCTGCTCTGACGAGGTCGTTCACCTTCTTGTGGCACTGGGTGCCTGTCCGTGGTGTCAGGGCTACAGCGGTGACGGCCTCTGCCACTTCCCTCCACAGACGCCGGCTGTGGCGTGGGGCAACTCTGCGGCCGTGCCCGGGATACAGGGCGTCCCTCCTCTGCTCCACCGCGTCCAGGAGCGCCTCCACATCGCGTGACTCGAACCTCGGGGCTGAGCGACGGCCAGCCATCCAGTCGGGTGTTGCGGTCGGGTGTTCCGGTCGGGTTGGGGGGGAGCTGCGCGGCCTTATGAGCCGTCACACCGTGCGGCGCGTATGACGCTGCACGGCGTGAACCACTGCGCAAGCGCGGATCCCGTCACGTCGCTGCTAGCCCATTTCGGGCCGGAGACGATCGGCCCATTTTTATGACGTGACGCAAGTGGGATTTGCGCCGTTTTTTGTGCCGATCGGCGGACTTTCCGCCGATAACGGAGAATTTCGCCCGTGGTGTCATACTCATGCAATATGAATTTATGAACTGTAAGTATGAACTTATAAAATATAACCCTGAAACGGACACCTCCCTGTAATGCAAAATGAGTTGAGAGGTTAGGTGATCTTTTTCCTTGCCAATATACCAGGTTAAGCAAAAGGAGACATTTGAGAGCAAAGAGAGGTGGCAAGGTGGAGACACTAAGGAAAATTGCAGTCAACAGCTAAGACTATTAATGGGTGAAAAAACAGACACAGGTGGCAGAATAAGGAGCAGGGGACAGGAATACCCAGTATCATTATACAATCATATAAGATACAGGACAGAAGGAGGCCATTTAGCACATCTTGCCTGTGCTGGCTCTTTGAAAGAGCATTCTCCACTCCAATTAGTCCCACTTCCTGGCTCTTATCCCATGATCCTGTAAATGTTTCCTAATCCAAACTATAGTTTCTCCGTTAAAAGTTACTATTTAATCTGCTTTCACCACCCTTTCAGGCAGTGAATATCATATTGTAACATCTTAGCGCATTGAAAAGAATCTCCTCAGCAATCCCCTAGATCTCTATCAGCTGTCTTCAGTCTATGTCATCTGGTCATGCTAGTAGAACTAGTTTCTTCTTATTTACCTCAAAGACACCCCCTTGTCATTTTGAACATTCATATTAAATCTCCCCTTAATTGCCTCAATGTCTCTCTGGTGATTCAAGGCAACGCGTGATGTCTGCAGTCCAATGACAAAAGTGAATTTGTTTATTTAATAATAGATAAACACATGGGAGGTTGAATTTCACTGCCTCGACCTAGTGTTAACTGGCGTTAATAATCTCAAAAATAGGGTTAGTGACCTTGCCACTCCCATTACTGTTGATGACGCAGCAGGCAGGTAATCGAGAAGGTAAATGCAATGATGGCCTTGATTTCAAAGGGAATGCAGAATAAAAATAGGAAAGTCTTTCTAAAATTTTGCAAGACATGAGCTAGGCCACACCTGGAATACTGTGAATAGTTTTGATCCCCTTAGGGAAGATATCCTGCCATTGGAATCAGTCCAGAGAAGGTTTGTTAGGTTGAACCCAGGTGTGGAGGGATTTTCTTAGAGGAGAGATTGAATACGTTGAACCTGTATTCATTTGAGTCTAGAAGATTGAGAGGCAACCTTATTGAGACATATAAGATTCTCAGGGGAATAAGGTGGGAAAGTGGTGTTGAGGATTATCATATCAGATCAGTCATGACCTCATTGATTGGTGGAGCAGACTCAATGGGCTGAATGGCCTATGTCTAATTGTCTTACAGTAAGCACCATTTTGAAAGAAGCTTAATACCAGGAGCTGGATTCTCCGTTTTAGGGACTATGTCCCCACACCAGAAAAACTGGCGTGAAAAGGCCACATATTCACAGCCCTGCAGGGGGCTAGCAGGGGTCCGTTATGAATCTGGCAGCTTTAGCTGCAGGTACGGGCCCCCGCCCTTCGGGGTCAGAGGCCGCGCATGCGCACGGCGGTGGCCTCCAGCGGCCGCGCCGTGCTCCATAGCGGACTCAGACCGCGGAGCTGGACCTCCTAAATAGTGTCCCCGATCGGCCGCGTGCCCGACCCAGATGGCCCGTCCAAAAATAGCCCAGTCCCGTATGAGGCTCCCACCCTGCCCTCCGATCGGCCCACACGAGTATCCCGAATGGCAGGACCATGACTGATCCACGGCGTCGGTAGGGGATACGCGGTGCGGCGTACTTCCCGAGTACGCCGCTTTGCGGGGCCCAGAGAATCCGGGAACCGCCGCCAGTCCCGATTCCATACGCGAAAGTGGATTCTTCGCCCCGGCGCCAGACACGATTTCGGTGTCAGGGTGCGGAGAATCCAGCCCCACGTGTCCAAAGCTGATTCAGATGATGGGTCTCTTTATTGACGATTGGGCTCGTACAACATAAATCTGACCCAAATTGCCATTTCAACATGTTGCCAAGTTTCTTCAATCTCGTATTCTGAGGCAGACACCCCTGTGATTGGAGCTTTTCTTTGCATTAAGTTGCTCACATAACTTCCTTGTGTCTCATCAACCACAACTGAATGCTACACCCAAGACACAGTCTAACCTGAGCAATGTAACAGTTGATCACTACCATGCCTGACTTAAATCCCAATGTGCGGCTCAGCATTCTATTAGCTTTGTGCATTTTGTTCTGCATAGAACATTACAGCACGCAGTACAGGCCCTTCGGCCCTCGATGTTGCGCCGACTTGTGAAACCAATCTAAAGCCCAACTACACTATTCCATTATCATCCATATATTTATCCAATGACCATTTAAATGCCCTTAATATTGGCGAGTTCACTACTGTTGCAGGCAGGGCATTCCACGCCCTTACTACTCCGAGTAAAGAACCGACCTCTGACATCTGTCCTATATCTATCTCCCCTCAATTTAAAGCTATGTCCCCTCGTGCTAGCCATCACCATCCGAGGAAAAAGGCTCACACTGTCCACCCTATCTTGTATGCCTCTATTAAGTCACCTCTTAACCGTCTTCTCTCACGAAAACAACCTCAAGTCCCTCAGCCTTTCCTCATAAGATCTTCCCTCTGCACCCTTTCCAATGCTTCCACATCCTTCCTATAATCGGGAGGAAGGGGAAGATTCTGGTCAGGACGTCTGCATCCATTAGCGGGATGCAAATCATTTTCATTCTGGCCTCTAGCAGGATTCACAATCTGCATGGTGGGCACTGGCAGAAGATCCCGTGGGAATTTCCACCAGCATGAAACCGATTTTTGGGACTCCTGCCGAAATCCCTCTCCCCACCCTGCCCGCCATTGATCCCGCCGGCAGGGGCAAATTCCGCCCATTGTTTTGGTCAGTTTGGAAAATGAGTTTGAATGACTTTTCTTTCCAGGTTTAACAAAGGGACTTGTTAAAAACGGTAACCTGCCCTTTTCCATTTACAGAGCTGATGGGCCTACTGTCCAGTTGGACCAATTTCTTCTGGTTTATTTCATATTTTTGGCATTTTTAATTCAAAGTCCATTATGCTTCAGAATTACACCAAATATTATGATGTTTCTATTCTTATTCATTTAATGTTTTTCAAGACACTGCAAGATGCCATGAAACAACACTATTTTTACAAGATGCAGTATAATGCGACAACTTGCCAAGACTTCTGCAACAGCACCATCCGAATCCATAGCCTGTAACACCAAGAAGTACAAGGGCAGCATGGGAACGCCACCACCTCCAGTTTCACCTTCAAGTCGCACGTCATCCTATCTTGGAAATGCATTGGCCATCCCTTCATTGTCTGGGCCAGGTTCCTGGAACTCCATCCTGCCAGCTTTCTGGGTTTAAGAAGGTGGCTCATCCCTACCTTCTCAGGGCTAATTAGGGATGGACAAAGTTCACTAGCCGAAAGCAGAATCACCTGTGTTTCCATTAAAAGTGAAACAGCATCTAGCAGTGGCGAGGATATCGCAGGCATTAACAATTCCTTGTCTAGAGTCTGTTAATGAGACTGAGATCTGGTGATTAATCTCCCACATTAAGTCATTCTATATTTGAATATGTCGGGATTAAGTTTTGACTGAATATAAATCATATTTAGAAGCACATCTGCATAATTCCATCTTATTTTTCGCCCTTTGTCAATTGTCTTTCACCCCCTAACCCCCTCATCACTTTGTATTGACAACACTGGGAGAGCTGGGGAATACTTTTATTAAATTGTAAATCAGACTAAAATGTATCTTGTATTTCACTGTCAGTCATAATGAACAGAGTAATTATGAGGACAGGGACCCTTGTGATAATGAGTCAGGTTTGATTGAATACATAATAGCTCATCAGAGACAGACCTCCCCAGAACATTACAGCAATTAATGGACCCCCTTCATAGTCAGGGGGAGATCTTAAAAGGGGTTGATCATTGAAGAGAACCAAACACTGGGGAATTGTAATATGTGAAGATAACAAATTAACAAATTTTCACCCATTTCTAACCCCATTATTATTATTATTATTTATCTTCCATTTACAAACCATCCATTTACACTCCCCATATGAACCTTCATCTGCACCTCCATTTACCACCCCCACTTCCACACTGCCCCAGGGTGCAAATGGACAGGATTAAGCTGTGGATTGCTAAGTGGACTGTGCGATAATCGAGTTGAGCGTGATTAATACCCTGAAAATTGGATGTCTTCAAATTGTTAGGAAAACAAAGGTAGTTTTAAGAAATTTATATTTGTATCAGTAAACGTTAGAAATAAGGTATGGTTTTAAGTGGGTTTAGTTTAATGTTTCTGTGCCTGGAAGGGTAAAACCTTTAGTTAGCTGTATGCTGAACAAAGGCGTTTGCATGTGTAGGGGTTGGTTTCAATTCCAGCTGTGATTCTATTGTGCTCAGATAGGGCTGTGGCGTAAAGAATAAATAGAACTAGCAGGGGTTTCTTAGCAACTGGAGGCCCTTGTGAGGATAAAAAAAATCTTTAAAGTTTTAGTTGGATTTGTTGGCAGTTGGACACTGGCCTTTGGCCAATGAACATCTCTCAACTCTGCCCGAAGAAAGACTCTACAGGACGGGAGCGGCAAAGAGGTAGACTTATTAAAGTACAAGTTACTGTCCAGATAACCTGGGAATTGAGACAGAAAAAAATTCTTAAGATGACTGAAGTTTATAGAACAGGGACCAACACTGCTAGGGTGGCGACTGCAGTGGAAAGCCTGGTATACGGCGTTGGCACCAGGAGTGAAGGTGTCCAAGGTGTCGCACAGTCGGTGACAGCCATGGCTGAGGGTCTCGGCAGAATGTCCGACTCACTGAGGGATGTCACCCAGTATCAGGTCGACCTCGATGAGGTTCTGCGGGACATGTCCCGTTCTCAGATGGACATGGCTGAGGCACTGTGGAGCTTGACCCAGTCGCAGGTGGCATGGCTGAGGTGCGGCAGAGCATATCCCAGTCACTGAGGAGCATCACCGAGGATGTCGACATGATGGTGTGGACCATGGGGAACCGTCAGGGCTGGCAGAGCCAGATGATGCAGGGGAAGCTGCAAGATGGAACCCAGGGCCGAAGGGTACCAATCGGGAGGAGGGGCCACGGAGTGCCAACCTGGACCCGACCCATGGAGTGGCGATGATGGGCTCCAGCCCTCCTGAGTTCCACCCCTCTGATGAGGCCACGTCTCGTTGTCAGCATTCGGACCAGGACGGCACGGCTGTGTATGTGCCACCGACAAGTGAGCGGTGCCCTCCGGCCCCAGAGCCTCCAGAGGACGCCCGTCAGGGGCATCGAAGGCAATGGGACAAGGTAGGCAGCTGGCAGCTTCCACCTCAGATGTGCATCCTGGGGAAACATCAAGATGTAGTGGTAGAGCTAGGAGGGCCAAGCACATTGAGGAACACTGGGGGTACCGGGGAGGGTTGGATGGGAGGGGTTGGGGTGGGGATTAGGGGGGGCGGCACCACCTGGAGTGGGGGATTGTACAGCATACTAAACTCCTTTTTCACAACCATTATGATGCCTCTGTCATTTTCTTCCGCAATGCGACCGACCTCCAGACCCTTTGCCCATCTTTCCAGGCACCTCACCCTCCCCATCTCCTGGCGCTCCCAGCCTCCGGTCGTGGACATGTCCCTGGAACTGTGTTCCATCCACTGGGTGTTCAGATGTTGGCTGCTGCGTGTGTGGTGTTGCCTCCCGCAGTGTTCAAGCACAGTGTCCAGGATCAAGGTGTGATTGGGATGCTAGGCAATGACTCCCACATACTACATGGCCCGCCCACCCACGGGAATCCACTTGGGTTGTGTGAAGTGCTCACTTAACCAGGATTGGCAATTTTCTGTCACCGATAGCCTGCAGCCGATCAGCCAGAGGCCACAGTAGTTGGTGCGGGTATGGGTGGTCGGTTGAGCAGAGGGACAGGAACAAGTGTTGCCCCCGGAACGGGTACACATGATCCAGGGGTTGGCATGGTGGTGTTGCGAGCAGTTGTCCCCCGGTTGACCCCCCCCCCCCCCACAGTGCCCTCCCTTCCCCCCCCCGCCCCCATTGTGGCTCACTGCAGAGGGGCCCCCACCCTCAGCCAAGCTCCCTCTCCCCCCCTCCCCCCCCCCCCCCCCCCCACTCTGCCGAGCACTGGGGCAGAAAGCCCAGCAGCCCCGGGTTCTTTGCCTGTGAGCAAAGATGGCTACTCACCTGCTCTTCCGCCAGGCTCGTGTTTTTCAAAGGGAGTATTAATCGGTGCGAGCGTGACCACTTGCTGAGGAGGCTGCTGAATGTTGGGAAGCCGTTGGAGATGGGGTCGCTCTCGTTGATTGTATGGAAATGGGTTTCTCGAGATCCCGGTTTCGTCTATCGGAGCGGGCTGGTTGCATTGCAAACTGTTTGGTGCCCGGCGCGGATCTCGTTTTGGCCACTCCCGCTAATCACTGGGCTCGTAACACTTGAGCTAGAGCGCAACGAGACCAGAGAATCGTGCCGTTTGTTTTCTTCATTCATTCCAGGGATGTTGATGTCACGGCTAGTCCAGCATTTGTTGCCTGTTCCTAATTGCCTTCAGAAGGTGGTGGTGAAGAACGTTCTTGAACTGCTGCAGTCCATGTGGTGTAGGTAAACCCACAGTGCTGTTGGGGAGGGAGTTCCAGGATTTTGACCCATGTCAGGATTTGAGTGGTTTGGAGGGGAATTTCCTGGTGTGGTGGTCCCATGTGTCTGCTGCACTTGTCCTTCTCGATGGTAGCGGTCGGTGTTTAGAAGGTGCTACCTAAGGAACCGTGGTGAGTTCCTGCAGTGCACCTCATAGATGGTACACACTGCTGCCACTCTGCGTCGGTGGTGGAGGGAGCGAATATTTGTGTATAGGGTACCAATCATACAGGCTGCTTTGTCCTGGATGGTGTAAAGCTTCTTGAGTGTTGGAGATTGTGAACAGGCTTTGAGAAAAGTAAAGTCACGAGTTGGGCAGGATTCCCACATGCATGATTTGTGGAATCTGGAGTGTACTGTTTAGACCAGGTAAGAGATCTAAACTTGGTAGATTATTGTGGATGGCCAGGATGCTTTGTTGGAGAGATAAGGTACCCTTTGCGATCGTTAAAAGTTAACATGATTACATACATTTCAAACTCAATCTAATTGGAACTGTCAAGTTGTAAAATAAATGTCCAGCTGTCAAGGAACTGTCCAGCTGTCCAGAATATGTACAGCTGTGCAGGATCTGTGCAGCTGTCCAGGCACTGCCTAGTCATCAAGAAGATGCCCAGCTGTCCAGGCTACGTCTAGCTGTTCAGGAACTGTCCAACTGTCCAGTAGTGGGTCGGATTTCAAACAATGACGAGACAGAGTACAGGAATGAGATAGAGAATCTGGTGAACTGGTGCGATGACAATAATCTCTCCCTCAATGTCAACAAAACAAAGGAGATTGTCATCGACTTCAGGAAGCTTAGTGGAAAACATGCGCCCGTCTACATCAATGGGAACGAAGTAGAAAGGGTAGAGAGCTTCAAGTTTTTACGTGTCCAGCTCATCAACAACCTGTCCTGGTCCCCCCATGCCGACACTATAGTTAAGAAAGCCCACCAATGACTCTACTTTCTCAGAAGACTAAGGAAATTTGGCATGTCATCTACGACTCTCACTAACTTCTACAGATGCACCATATAAAGCATTCTTTCTGGTTGTATCTCAGCTTGGTATGGATCCTGCTCTGCCCAAGACCACAGGAAATTACAAAAGGTCGTGAATGTAGCACAGTCCATCACGCAAACCAGCCTCCCATCCATCGACTCTGTCTACAATTCCTGCTGCCTCGGAAAGACAGCCAGCATAATTAAGGACCCTGGACATACTCTCTTCCACCTTCTTTCATCAGGAAAAAGATACCAAAGTTTGAGGTCACGTACCAACCGACTCAAGAACAGCTTCTTCCCTACTGCCATCAGATTTTTGAATGGACCTACCTCGTATTAAGTTGATCTTTTCTCCACACCTTGCTATGACTGTAACATTATATTCTGCAGTCTCTCCTTCCTTCCCTACGTACGGTATGCATTATTTGTCCAACATGCAAGAAACAATACTTTTCACTGTATACTAATACATGTGACAATAATAAATCAAATCAAATCAAGGCGACGTCCAGCTTTCCAGGAATTTTCTAGCTATCTGGGAGGTGTCCAATTGTCCAGGATATATCTAGCCAACAAGGGGATGTCCAGATTTCCAGGAACCATCCAGCTGTGTCGAAGGTAGCTAGCTGAAAAGGAGATGCCCAGCTGTCAAGGAAATGTTAAGCAGCTGTCCCAGCTGTCAAATCTGTCAAAGATTTCAAGGAAGTATCAAAGCGGTCAAAGAACTTTCCAAGGATACTAGCTGAGTTGACATGGAGAGGATAAGGGCAAAGGGTGGTGAGGGTCATGAGTCGGCTCTAGATTGACATGGGGTTTGGGAAAATTGGGAGTGGGTAGAGGGAAATGAAGTTGCCGCGGGCTGTGGGAGCCATGGGGGATTGCTTGGGGGTCATGGGTTGGCATAGGTTGACATGAATTGGGCATATGGAGTGTGTAGGCAGAGGGGGGAGGCCTGGAGGGTTGGGGATATTTTTGTTTTTATGTTATTTTTTTACTTATCTCAGCAGAATGGCGACTCCCTGTGAGGAGTCCGTGAACTGGTTAACTGGGCTTATCAATAAAATCTGAACAATTGTACACAGACTGAAGAAAGTGGCGACTGCATTGCTCTGGGTTTTTGTCCTCACCCAGGCATAGTGGCTGAGTGCGGGCAGGGGCTGAAGGAGGCTTGAGAGTAGATTGAGTGGAGAGATTGAGTGGAAACAGTGGGCTGGATTCTCCGCCGGCGGGACATTCCGTTTTGCCTGCAGCCCGGGGGTTTCCCGACAGCGTGGGGCTGCCCCACAATGGGAAACCCCATTGCCCAGCCGGGGTAATGGAGCATCCCGCCGGCGGGGTGAAACAGAAATGTGGCGAGGCGGGCCGTGGAATCCAGCCGGGGGCAAAGAAGAGAGTGAGGGGCCGTGGAAGGGCAGGAAGGGGGTGAGGGAAAGCAGGGGCAATCGGAATAAGGGACCAGCCATTTGAGACTGAGATGAGCAGTAATTTCTTTGCTCAGAGGGTGGTGAATCTTTGGAATTCTCTACCCCAGGTGGCTGTGGAAGCTCAGTCATTGAAAAATGGCATAGGAGGTAGATGATCAGCCATGACCTGTTTGAATAGCAGAGCAGGCTCGATGGGCCGAGTGGCCTACTCCTGTTCCTATTTCCTATGTCCCTATCTTCAGGGGGGGAGTGGAGAGGCGTGCCTATGTGAGGGGCGGAGTGGAGGTCTAGGAGAGTGGAGTGGGTGAGGAGAGTGGGAAAGGTTGTGGTGGTTGAGGAGGGTTGAGTAGGTGAGGGCGCTGTGGAGACTGGAGGAGTTAAGTATGAGTAAGGTGTGGGGTTACAGATGCGCATCACTCTCTTGCTCAGTATGAAATTTAATTAGGGTTGTTGAGTATCAGAAAGCAACCAGTAAAACTGTGAGTAATATTGAGCATTTATGATTTCTGTGAGTAATGTCCAACAGAAGTAGACAAATCAATAACTTATGAAATAAAAGTATCAAATGATAAAGGATTAAAGTAAGAGGATTTTTAAAATCAACATGCAAAGCATTGTGTATTGTTGAACTCGATGGTGTTAGCTCTGTCGACCGATCATTTAGATCCAATATGTTAGCTCTGTTTTTCTCTCAATAGATTTTGTCAGGCCTGCTGAGTATATCCAGCATTTTCTGCTTTTATAATGATGGTGTTAGTGCTGTGTGCTATTAAACTCAATGGTGTTCACACTAGCTGGTGCACTCTCCTTCCTCATTCTTTATTTTAATATAAATGTAATGTGCCCAATTAATTTTTTCCAATTAAGGGGCCAAAGATGTGCACCACCCTAAAATTACTTTACCATTTCTGCTGTGCTACACCTGTAGAATGGGCCATGTGCTCCCCATACCACAATCGATTAAATGTTGTGGGTCAGGTGAACTCCATGATACACTTTGGGGTTCTCTAAATCTTTGGACAGTGAGGGCGAAACCCACACAAACACGGGGAGAAAGTGCAAACGCCACACGGACAGTGACCCAGAGCCGGGATCGAACCTGGGACCTCAGTGCCGTGAGGCAGAAGTGCTAACCACTGTGCCACCATGCTGCCCTCCTTCCTCATTCTTAACCTGCCTGCCGCATTTGATACAGTTGAGTAAGCCATCTCTGACATCAGCTCCTCTCCTCTGTTGGACCCTGAGCTACATTTTTGACAGCATGGGCGTCATTCTCCGACCCCCCGCCGGGTCGGAGAATGGCCGTTGGCCGCCGTGAATCCCGCCCCCGCCCCCGCCGAAGTCTCCGAAGGGAGAAAAGTCGGCGGGGCGTTAATGGCGCCGCTGCCGCGGAGAATGTCACGGGTCTGCGCAAGGCAGCCGATTTTCGGCCTGCCGATATTCTCCCTTCCGGATGGGCCGAAGTCCCGTCGACGTGATGACCGTTCACGTCGACGTGAATCAAACCTCCTTTTCATCGGCGTGACCCGGTGCTCCAGGCTCACGCCGACCAGCGAGGAGGTGAGTGACGGCCTGGGGGGTTGGCTCTGGGCAGGAAATGGCGTGGCCGCAGACTGATTGCGTGAGGAAAGGTGTGTCTCGGCTTGTGTGTGTGTGTGTGCGGCGGGGGGGGGGGGGGTTAGAGTAGGCTGGGCTCCGGGGGAGTGCCGGGAGGGGGTCCGTGCTGGGGTGGAGGTTGTGGAGGGGGTCCGTGCCGGGGTGGAGGTTGGGGGGGGGGGGGGTCCGTGCTGGGGTGGAGGTTGGGGGTTGGAGGGGGTCCGTGCCGGGGTGGAGGTTGGGGGGTGGGGGGGGGTCCATGCTGGGGTGGAGGTTGGGGGTTGGAGGAGGTCCGTGCCGGGGTGGAGGTTGGGGGGGGTGGGGTCCGTGCTGGGGTGGAGGTTGGGGGTTGGAGGGGGTCCGTACCGGGGTGGAGGTTGGGGGGGGGGTCCGTGCTGGGGTGGAGGTTGGGGGTTGGAGGGGGTCCGTGCCGGGGTGGAGGTTGGGGGGGGGGTCCGTGCTGGGGTGGAGGTTGGGGGTTGGAGGGGGTCTGTGCCGGGGTGGAGGTTGGGGGGGGGGGTCCGTGCTGGGGTGGAGGTTGGGTGGGGGGGTCCGTGCTGGGGTGGAGGTTGAGGAGGGGGTCCGTGCCGAGGAGGGTGATGGGAGGGCAAATGAGTTGGTCCACCTGGCCAGGTGCCAGCCTCCAACAGTTGGACCCATGCGGTCCATGCCACCTGGCTGGGGGGAGGAGGGGATATGGGCAATGATGACATGTCGTCGTTCCCCTCCCCCCCACCAGGCCGTCATGTTTTCAGATCATCCAGCGATGTTGGCCGCCGTGGTGGCAGCCGCTCATGTCTATGTTGCCCTGGATGAGGAGGAGGAGGAGGAGGAGGAGGAGGAGGAGCAGCGTGCCAGAGAGGCGGCGCAGGCTGCCGCAGAGGGGCAGGCGGCAGCCGCCCAGGCTGGAGGGACACCTGACCGACAGGACGAGGAGGGGGAGGAGGACGTCGCGGCCCCACGGCAACGGAGGCACCCGAGGGCGCCCCGTGTGTACCGGCCCCGCCAGTCATACCAGGACCTCACGGACCGGGAATGCAGGAGGAGACTCCGGATGAGCCGGGAAACCGTGGCACACATCTGCCACCTGCTGGCACACCTGTCACTGCGTGGCATTGGCGGGGGACATCCTCTCCCCGTGTCCGTCTAGGTTACGGTGGCCCTGAACTTTTATGCAACGGGGTCATTCTAGGCACCGAGTGGGGACCTGTCCGGCATATCGCAGACATCGGTGCACCGGTGCATCCGGGCAGTGACAGATGCCCTTTATGCCATGGCGCACCGCTACATCTGCTTCCCCGTGGACCGGGCCAGC
The DNA here is from genome assembly GCF_047496885.1 of Scyliorhinus torazame. Classification (NCBI taxonomy): domain Eukaryota; kingdom Metazoa; phylum Chordata; class Chondrichthyes; order Carcharhiniformes; family Scyliorhinidae; genus Scyliorhinus; species Scyliorhinus torazame. The sequence goes on from NC_092725.1 coordinate 101,583,218, forward strand.
CAAGATGCCCGGGCCGTGGTCTTCTCTGCCGTGGCCGGGTTCCCCATGGTCCAGGGCGCGATCGATGGGATGCACATCGCCGTGCGGCCACCTGCAGATAACAGGGCCGTGTTCACTAATAGGAAGGGGACCTATTCGATGAACGTACAGGTGGTCTGCGACCACCGCATGATGATCCTGCACGTCTGCGCCCGTCACCCAGGCAGTGTACATGACTCATTCGTGTTGTCGCGGTCATCCATCCCCGGCATGTACGAGGGACGCCATCCCCGGCTGAGGGGCTGGTTGCTGGGCGACAGGGGCTACCCATTGCGATCGTGGCTGATGATGCCTATACGGAGGCCACGCAATGAGGCGGAGAACCGCTACAATGATGCCCATGTAGCGACAAGGGGAGTGATCGAGAGGTGCTTTGGCGTGCTGAAGATGCGTTTCAGGTGCCTGGACCTCTCTGGGGGCGCCCTCCAGTATCGGTCAGATAGGGTCGGCCGCATCATTGTGGTGTGCTGCGTCCTGCACAACACGGCCCAGCAGAGGGGCGATGTGCCGCAGGCAGAGGAGGGCGGAGTGGAGGAGCAGCAGGAAGAGGCACAGTCCTCCCCAGATGAGGGGGATGGGGGCAATGGTCAGGGCAGACGGGGTAGACACAGGCGGGTGGCTGTCCACCGTTACCGGCTGGCCCAGCGGGCACGGGACAGACTGATAGACGCCCGCTTCACTGACTAGATGGGCGTGGGAATCGGGTAGTATGGCCACAGACCGCACACCATGGCAACAGCCGACCACCCACAACACCCACCCATCCACCCACCCAGCACCCTCACCGCCCTCCCCAACCCCACCCACCCCACCCGCATGCAAACCACCCCCCCCCCCATTGCCGATCCACCGGCGGCACAACGGGCCGGGCTCACACAGTTGCGGGTGGACGCGTGTCTATCGCAGGCCATGGAGGATGATGACAACCCGCCCTGCGATGAGCTCCTGGCTCTACATCGTTGGACTATGTCTGACCCATGGCCACAGTACCACCATCCACCCGGACCATCCCTGCATGCGGCTGTGACATTGCAGCGCACGGTCCCGTCCTCTGCCCGGGGGATGTTGATGGCGGCCCAGGGGGAAGGGGGCAGACTCACCTGGGGCTGAGGTAAGACCACCCGTCACACACACACTTGCGCTCAACGTACATCACACGCCCGCACACTTTGGACAGAGCACAAAGGCAACTTCGGTAGGTGTAACATTGACTTTAATAACCAAAGGAGTTCATGCACGTGCCCTAGCCCCTAAAACTCATCTGTGCCCTGCACCCGTGCCAACTTACTCAGTGTCTAATTGTTTGGCCTTACGGGCCCTTTGACTACGTCTACGTGGTTCCCCAGACAGTACAGCAGAACTGGAGGTGGACTCCTGTGATTCCTGCCCTCTGACACTGGATCCCTTTGGCGGCCGTTTCCTGGGGCGTCCTGGCCTAGATGGGCCAGGCTGCGGCCCGGGTGACTGGGATGGCGAGCTCCCAGCCTGTCCTGCCCGTTGCCCACCCGATGCACCTGGGACGGAAGGGGGGGAGTCCGAGGTGTCGCGGTGTACCGGGACGTCCCCTACAGAAGGAGCCGGGACGGACCACACCACCTCCTCCTCCCTCGGGGTGCCCGATGGCCCCCAGGCCTCTACATGGGTGGGGGATGCGAACGGACTGGCCATCCGACGCCCCCCCGACATCTGGCGCTGCCAGTCCTGGAGGCCCGTGCTGGTATCGACAGGGGTCTGCAGGTTTGCAGCCATGGAGCCCAGGGTGTTGTCAAACCCTGTCTGTGACAGTGCGACGCCGGCTCGCACATGGCCACTGGCGCCGATGCCCTCAGCGATGGCCTGCTGAGACTGGGCCATGGCCTGCAGAGACTGGGCCATGGCCTGCAGAGACTGGGCCATGGCCGGCAGAGACTGGGCCATGGCTTGCAGAGACTGGGCTATGGCCTGCTGAGACTGGGCCATGGTCTGCTGAGACTGGGCTATGGCGTTGAGCGCCTCTGCCATCTGGCGCTGGCACTGGCTCATGGCCTCCTGTGAGAGGGTAGCCATTTCCTGGGCCACAGACGCCGCCTGCACGGAAGGCCCCAGGCCTCGCAAACCGTTCCCCATGTCTGACACCGTCGCACCCATTGCCTCCACCGCGGACGCCACCCGTGCGGTGTCAGCCTGGGTGGCACGCATGACCAGGACCACTCCCAGCTCCTGGACGCGGGTGGACTCCTCCACCTGTGACCGCAGCCGCCGCAAGCTACCCGTCACCCTATTCGCTCGTCTCCGGGTCGGTGGTTGCATCGGATCTATGTGTGGGTGTGGTAACTGCAGGAACCCGGGATCCATCTGGGCGGCAGATGTTCGCTTGGCCTGGGCTGCCCTCCGACCGCCCGGTCCCTCTGCTGCTCCTACCTCCACCTGCTGTACCGGGACGGCTGTGTTGTGCGCACCAGTGAGTGTACCAGACGCCTCATCACTAAAGTGCCCAACCGTGGTGAGTGTTTCTGCGATGGTGGAGGGTGTTGGTGACAGCAGTGGCGTTGTGTTGTGCTCTTCGTCCCACTCTGACTCCATGGCACTTTGGGTGGGGGTTCGTCTCCACCCATCCACTCTGAGTCACTGTCCGGTATTTCGTCTTCCCGGGTAGGGGTGTCCTGGGTAGTGCTGTCCCGGGTAGTGCTGTCCCGGGTAGTGCTGTCCCGGGTAGTGGTGTCCCGGGTAGGGGTGTCCTGGGTAGTGCTGTCCCGGGTAGGGGTGTCCTGGATAGTGGTGTCCTGGGTAGTGGTGTCCTGGGTAGTGGTGTCCTGGGTAGTGGTGTCCTGGTTCGGATGTGACGGGGGCTTGTGGCTGCCCCCCTCATCGCTGGGTGGTCGCTCCCGCACGTGACGGGGGTGTCGTCTCCCTGTTGCTCCAGGTCTCTCCGTCTCCCGTGGTGTGCGAGGGGCATCCTGCGGGCGTCGCATGCTGGAGGGTCCGGGTCTCTCCGTCTCCTGTGGTCTCCGAGGGGCATCCTGCGGGCGTCGCATGGTGGAGGGTCCGGGTCTCTCCGTCTCCCGTGGTCTCCGAGGGGCATCCTGCGGGCGTCGCATGCTGGAGGGTGCGGGTCTCTCCGTCTCCCGTGGTCTCCGAGGGGCATCCTGCGGGCGTCGCATGCTGGAGGGTGCGGGTCTCTCCGTCTCCCGTGGTCTCCGAGGGGCATCCTGCGGGCGTCGCATGCTGGAGGGTGCGGGTCTCTCCGTCTCCCGTGGTCTCCGAGGGGCATCCTGCGGGCGGTGTGCATCTGCGGGGATGGGTGCCTGGACGTTTGGTCCTGCGATCCACAATGAAGCATGCATGGTTAGACATCAGGCAGTGATCAGGTGATACGGGGGAGGGGGATATAGGGGAGGGGGATATGGGGACGGGTTGTCGGTGGCTCACTTGCTCGTGGGCCCCCGACCTCTGCATCAGCAACCTCCCGGTCCTCAGGTCCGCCAGCCAGTTCCAGGGCCCTTTCCTCGTGTACGGTCAGTGGCCTCTCATCAGCGGGCCCTCCTCCAGTCCTCACATGCTCCCTATTGTTGTGTGCGCGCTTCTCCTGTGGGGGGGTGGTGGTGGCAGGGGTAAAAGGCAACAGTGTTAGGCAGGTATATGAATGCACGCCATCGGTTGCGCGTGCATTGCAGAGGTTAAGGTTAGGGCTGGATTCACTTGGGGATATGGGGGATATGGGGGAGGGGGGTATATGGGGGATATGGGGTAGGGAGGGATATGGGGGAGGGGGGATATGGGGGATATGGGGGAGGGGGGATATGGGGGATATGGGGAGGGGGGGTATGGGGGATATGGGGGAGGGGGATATGGGGGAGGGGGGATATGGGGGAGAGGGGATATGGGGGAGGGGGGATATGGGGGAGGGGGGGATATGGGGGATATGGGGGAGGGGGATATGGGGGATATGGGGGAGGGGGATATGGGGGAGGGGGGATATGGGGGATATGGGGGAGGGGGGATATGGGGGAGGGGGGATATGGGGGATATGGGAGAGGGGGGATATGGGGAGGGGGGATATGGGGGAGGGGGGATATGGGGGAGGAGGGTATATGGGGGAGGGGGGATATGGGGGAGGGGGGATATGGGGAGGGAGGTATTGGGGAGGGGGGATATGGGGAGGGGGATATGGGGGAGGGGGATATGGGGGAGGGGGGAAATGGGGGATATGGGGGAGGGGGGATATGGGGGAGGGGAGATATGGGGAGGGGGATATGGGGGAGGGGGGATATGGGGGAGGGGGGATATGGGGGAGGGGGTATATGGGGAGGGGGGATATGGGGAGGGGGGTATGGAGGATATGGGGGATATGGGGGATATGGGGGAGGGGGGATATGGGGAGGGGGGATATGGGGGATATGGGGGAGGGGGGATATGGGGGATATGGGGGAGGGGGGATATGGGGGAGGGGGAATATGGGGGAGGGGGGATATGGGGGAGGGGGATATGGGGGAGGGGGTGTATGGGGGAGGGGGGATATGGGGGAGGGGGGTATGGGGGAGGGGGGATATGGGGGAGGGGGGATATGGGGAGGGGGTGTATGGGGGAGGGGGGATATGGGGGAGGGGGGATATGGGGGATATGGGGGAGGGGGGATATGGGGGAGGGGGATATGGGGATATGGGGGAGGGGGGGATATGGGGGAGGGGGGATATGGGGGAGGGGGGATATGGGGGATATGGGGGAGGGGGGATATGGGGAGGGGGGATATGGGGGATATGGGGGAGGCTCACCCTGCCTGCTCTGACGAGGTCGTTCACCTTCTTGTGGCACTGGGTGCCTGTCCGTGGTGTCAGGGCCACAGCGGTGACGGCCTCTGCCACTTCCCTCCACAGACGCCGGCTGTGGCGTGGGGCAACTCTGCGGCCGTGCCCGGGATACAGGGCGTCCCTCCTCTGCTCCACCGCCTCCAGGAGCGCCTCCACATCGCGTGACTCGAACCTCGGGGCTGAGCGACGGCCAGCCATCCAGTCGGGTGTTGCGGTCGGGTGTTCCGGTCGGTTGGGGGGAGCTGCGCGGCCTTATGAGCCGTCACGCCGTGCAGCGCGTATGACGCTGCACGGCGTGAACCACTGCGCAAGCGCGGATCCCGTTACGTCGCTGCTAGCCCACTATCGTCCCATTTTTATGACATGACGCAAGTGGGATTTGCGCCGTTTTTTGCGCCGATCGGCGGACTTTCCGCCGATAACGGAGAATTTCGCCCCATATCTCTGCATCTCCAGCCTACTTCCACCTGTGTAAAATTGCCCCATTCCAGCTGTGCCTCAGCCTATCTGCTGTGGAAACCTTGATCTGTACCTTTGTTACATCCAGACCTGACTATTCCAATGCGCTCCTGACAGCCCCCTACCTTGCACCCTCCAGAAACCTGAGCTGATTCAATACTCTGCTTTTGTCTCCTAAGTTGTACCAAAGCCCTTTAATTGATCGCTCTTATGCTCACTGACCTACATTGTTGCCTGGTTTGACAAGGCTTTAAATTAAAAATTCTCATCCTATCTTGAAGTCCCTGCATGGCCTCACATTTTCCCACCACTGTAATTTTCTCTAGCTCTTCAATCGTTTAATTCTATTTTCCTTCAATTCTGGCTGCTTGTTTTTGTATTGGTGCATGTTTGGTATTCAAAGCCTTACAAAAACAGCCCAGACGTAGGCGCCATAAAACTGCAAAGGTGATTTCCCCAAACGATACCAGGGTGAGGGTCTGGACAAGCTGGAAGTGTTCCCCTTAGAGCAGAGAAGCTAAAGGGGGAAAAATAACAGATTTTATTTCTGATGCCAGACCTAGCAGGAGGTTGAAAGTTTACCTCCCCATCGCGCTCAGGAAAGGTAGGACTACTCTGACCGCCAAAACATTGCTCACCTGGACAAAGTATTTGAATCTTTTAGCTTATGAGCTGTAGTGCTTTCAGCATATGGTTCCATGATGCCAAAAATACCTGCCATTGTGGGGGACTCTGCCACACCAGGGATACTGTGTGGTACTTGTGCCACATCCTTGCCGATTTGGCAGCAAGTGGCGGCAGATGACATCAGCTCCCTGTTGCCGTGAAGGTCATGGGAGCCCTCAACTTTTATCTGTTATGGGCCAGGGTTTAGAGAAGCCCAAAGTGTAGCATGGAGTCCACCTGACCCACAACTTTTAATAGATTGTAGTATGGGGAGCACACGGCCCACTCTACAGGTGTGGTACAGCAGAAATGGTAAAGTATTTTTCAAAGCAAAACAATGTTTATTCTATGAACTCAAGTTAACCTTTTTAAAACATACAGTGAACATCTTAGCAACCATTAATTCAAAGACAACCCCCAAAGAATACAACACTAAGTAATCCTTTAAGCTTTCCTTTTAACATCCATAAGACTTAAAACACCTTTTACCAGAAGCACATCAGGTTAAAGTCACTACTGCTATTAGTTTTAAATCACCAGGATCGATTTACAGTCTTTAGATTACAGGGAGAGATTCATACACCTTCTGGCTGTGACTGCAGCTATCCAGCTCTGAAAACGAAACTAAAACACACCCTGCAGCAAACAGCCTAAAACGAAAGTAAAAAGCCGACAGACTGCCCAGCTCCACCCACTCTCTGACATCACGGCAGTAGTAAACAACCATTTCTTAAACGTACTCTCACTACAGATATTTATATACACACCCATTTATAAACACCCATTTCTTAAAGGTATTCTCACATGACATATCCAACAGGATTTTCTCAGGGTTCTATGGATGACCTGTGTGGCATCTCGCAGGCATCCGCCAATAAGTACCTCCATGAGGTCACAGATGCACTCTAAGCAAGGATGTTTTTCATTTTGTCCTACCCTGGCTCTGAAGCGGGGTGATGTCATATCCTGGCTCTGGAGCGGGTGTGGTGTCATATCCTGGCTCTGAAGCGGGGTGGTGTCATATCTTGGCTCTGAAGTGGGGTGGCGTCATATCCTGGCTCTGAAGCGGGGTGATGTCCTTCGTGAGGAAGACTTGGAGAAGTGCCGCATGTCCTTGGATGAGGAAGATGTTCAGGAGGGAGTTAAGAGTTGAGCAAGAGGCAGCTAAGGATCGGGAGGATGGAGGCCAGGTGGATGCACCGGTACACTTAAGCAGGAGGGCTAGGGATGCCCTCATCACTTCCCGCTTCATGGACTAGGACCAGCATGCCCGACAGTGCAACGTTTGATAAGGTTCCCCACGGTAGGCTGCTGCAGAAAATACGGAGGCATGGGATTCAGGGTGATTTAGCAGTTTGGATCAGAAATTGGCTAGCTGGAAGAAGACAAAGGGTGGTGGTTGATGGGAAATGTTCAGACTGGAGTCCAGTTACTAGTGGTGTACCACAAGGATCTGTTTTGGGGCCACTGCTGTTTGGCATTTTTATAAATGACCTGGAGGAGGGCGTAGAAGGACGGGTGAGTAAATTTACAGATGACACTAAAGTCGGTGGAGTTGTGGACAGTGCGGAAGGATGTTACAAGTTACAGAGGGACATAGATAAGCTGCAGCACTGGGCTGAGAGTTGGCAAATGGAGTTTAATGCAGAAAAGTGTGAGGTGATTAATTTTGGAAGGAATAACAGGAAGACAGAGTACTGGGCTAATGGTAAGATTCTTGGCAGTGTGGATGAGCAGAGAGATCTCGGTGTCCATGTACATAGATCCCTGAAAGTTGCCATCCAGGTTGAGAGGGTTGTTAAGAAGGCGTACGGTGTGTTCGCTTTTATTGGTAGAGGGATTGAGTTTCGGAGCCATGAGGTCATGTTGCAGCTGTACAAAACTCTGGTGCGGCCGCATTTGGAGTATTGCGTGCAATTCTGGTCGCCACATTATAGGAAGGATGTGGAAGCATTGGAAAGGGTGCAGAGGAGATTTACCAGAATGTTGCCTGGTATGGAGGGAAGATCTTATGAGGAAAGGCTGAGGGACTTGAGGCTGTTTTCGTTAGAGAGAAGAAGGTTAAGAGGTGACTTAATTGAGGCATACAAGATGATCAGAGGATTGGATAGGGTGGACAGTGAGAGCCTTTATCCTCGGATGGTGATGTTAGCACGAGGGGACACAGCTTTAAATTGAGGGGAGATAGATATAGGACAGATGTCAGAGGTAGGTTCTTTACTCAGAGAGTAGTAAGGGCGTGGAATGCCCTGCCTGCAACAGTAGTGGACTCGCCAAATCTACGGGCTTTCAAATGGTCATTGGATCGACATATGGACTATAAGGGAATAGTGTAGATGGGCTTTAGAGTGGTTTCACAGGTCGGCGCAACATCGAGGGCCGAAGGGCCTGTACTGCGCTGTAATGTTCTATGTTCTATGTTCTAACGCCACCACCCTCCCTCACCACGCCTCCCCCTTGCCCTCCCCATACCACCACCTAGAACGTTGTGACCCCGCTGCAACCAGAGATGAGTGTTGTAGAGATCTCACTCATCAGAGTGCTGGGGCTGGGGAGTCCATAAGACATAGGAGCGGAAGTAAGGCCATTCGGCCCATCGAGTCCACTCCACCATTCAATCATGGCTGATTTCAACTCCATTTACCTGCTCTCTCTCCATAGCCCTTAATTCCTCGAGAAATCAAGAATTTATCAACTTCTGTCTGAAAGACACTCAACATCCCGGCCTCCACCGCCCTCTGTGACAATGAATTCCACAGACCCACCACTCTCTGGCTGAAGAAATTTCTCCTCATCTCTGTTCTAAAGTGACTCTCTTTTATTCTAAGGCTGTGCCCCCGGGTCCTAGTTTCCCCTGCTAATGGAAACAACTTCCCTACGTCCACCCTATCTAAGCCATTCATTATCTTGTAAGTTTCTATTAGATCTCCCCTCAACCTCCTAAACTTCAATGAGTATAATCCCAGGATCCTCAGACGTTCATCGTATGTTAGGTCTACCATTCCTGGGATCATCAGTGTGAATCTCCGCTGGACCCGCTCCAGTGCCAGTATGTCCTCCCTGAGGTGTGGGGCCCAAAATTGCTCACAGTATTCTAAATGGGGTATTCTAAATGGAGTCTTGGAGTGCCTGCTGCCCGGTCAATACAGGAGGGCGTTGACGACTCGCAGTGAGGAATGCTGTGTGAATCTCCTCAGTTTCGGTTTATGTCTGACTGCTCCTAGCACGCTGACTCCCCAGGCTCATGTCTGGTGTGAGGTTCAGCCCTATCTTCCTTTGTCGCTTAGCTCTAGGAGGGAGATTAGGGGTGAGGATCTAGGGTTCACTGAATCATGCCTGAGTCCTATTACTGTGGATGAAACATTTGTACTGAGGGTCTAACCACCGGCCTGATATTGAGGGCCAGTGAGAAGAACTGTGTCTCGATGGGGAGAAGCGCTATGACACTGGGAGGAGGGTTAAACAATGTGAGGCGTTAAGGTGGTGACGAACAACAATATTTAATTCAGTGCCATGTGCAGGTGTTACAAGTGAAAATGACTCCCAACTACCTCTGTGTAACTTCGCCCGTGCCCATGCTGTTCCCCTACAATTCCCTACACTTATGAACCCTCTCACTGTGCCTGGGAATGTTCCCAAAGTGCACATCTGAGGTGGAGGCAACCTGCTGCCTTCCACGCTGTGTTGTCTGTGATGCCATTGGTTGGCGTCTCCTGGAGGGCCAGTACCTGGTGTTGCCATGTCACCCTGTTCTACCTGCTGCGCCTGAGTTACATCGGTCTCAGGAAGGAGGGATTCAGATTGGCTGGTCACTTGCAGCGTCTCCTGGGTGGATGCCCCAGGGATGTGTTCCAGCAGATCCTCCTCCCACTGGTTGCTTCTGGTGTCCTGGCTTACTTCATGGGATGGGGGTACAGCTGGAGTGAGCTCAAGAAGCCTCAATGTCACCTGCTACTGCCAGTCCTGGAGGCCCGCCGTTGTCTGCACCATGGTCCTGAGGGACTGAGCCATGCTTCGGAGTTCTCACGCCATGGATCTGATGTCTTGCTCCAGGCTTTCCATTGTGGATGCCACCTTGTAATGTTGGCCGAGGTGCCAAGCATTGTCAACACCATCTCCTGTGACAGAAGGCTTTGGGTCTCCTGTGCCAGAAGGCTTTGGGTCTCTTCTATTCAATCTTGCTGTCTTAGGAGTGTTGCCGACAACCCCTGCTGGCATTCCCCGCTCTGCTTTTGCATCCCAAGCAGCTGCGTCCGGAGTCATGGCACCTGGCTGATGCTAAGTCCTGGGATCCAGCAGACCTCTGACTGTCCGATCCCTGGGATTTTCCTGCCTCCACCTGATGTGCACCTGAAGCTGCGTGGTGCTCACTAGAGAGTAACCCAGAAGCCTGCCTGCTAAGTTCACCCATCGAGGTGTGTGTGTCTGCGATGGTGGATGGTGCAGGTTATAGCTGCGATGCTTTATCCATGTTCTCTGATATCTCTTCCAAGGTGATGTCAAGGGTTGGCGCTGGGACGTTACTGCGAGATGGGCCTGGCTCTTCACTTTATGTTCCTGCAAAATAAAAGACACAGTTTTAGTACATGGCCTGGGTAAGTGTTTGGACAACACAGAACTCACTTGAGGCTGGCCACCTTGATAAAGGTTCATTTGCTCCTTTCCCTCACAGGTCAGGCTTGCTCTCAGTGCAGGCCCGTTCCTGGTCCTCCTCTGTGAACTCCGTAACTCCTGGTCCTCCTCTGCCAGCTCCATAACTCCTGGTCCTCTGTGAGCTCCATGGCTCCTGGTTCTCCTCTGCCAGCTCCATAATTCCTGGTCCTCTGCCAGCTCCATGACTCCTGGTCTTCTGTGAGCTCCATGGCTCCTGGTCCTCCTCTGCCAGCTCCATGGCTCCTGGTCCTCTGCCAGCTCCATGGCTCCTGGTCCTCTGCCAACTCCATGGCTCCTGGTCCTCCTCTGCCAGCTCCATGGCTCCTGGTCCTCTGCCAGCTCCATGGCTCCTGGTCCTCTGCCAACTCCATGGCTCCTGGTCCTCCTCTGCCAGCTCCATGGCTCCTGGTCCTCTACCAGCTCCATGGCTCCTGGTCCTCCTCTGCCAGCTCCATGGCTCCTGGTCCTCCTCTGCCAACTCCATGGCTCCTGGTCCTCTGTGAGCTCCATGGCTCCTGGTCCTCAGTGAGCTCCATGGCTCCTGGTCCTCCTCTGCCAGCTCCATGGCTCCTGGTCCTCTGCCAGCTCCATGGCTCCTGGTCCTCCTCTGCCAGCTCCATGCCTCCTGGTCCTCCTCTGCCAGCTCCATGGCTCCTGGTCCTCTACCAGCTCCATGGCTCCTGGTCCTCTGCCAGCTCCATGGCTCCTGGTCCTCTGCCAGCTCCATGGCTCCTGGTCCTCTACCAGCTCCATGGCTCCTGGTCCTCTGCCAGCTCCATGGCTCCTGGTCCTCTACCAGCTCCATGGCTCCTGGTCCTCTGCCAGCTCCATGGCTCCTGGTCCTCTGCCAGCTCCATGGCTCCTGGTCCTCTACCAGCTCCATGGCTCCTGGTCCTCTACCAGCTCCATGGCTCCAGGTCCTCTACCAGCTCCATGGCTCCTGGCCCTCCTCTGCCAGCTCCATGGCTCCTGGTCCTCTGCCAGCTCCATGGCTCCTGGTCCTCTACCAGCTCCATGGCTCCTGGTCCTCTACCAGCTCCATGGCTCCAGGTCCTCTACCAGCTCCATGGCTCCTGGCCCTCCTCTACCAGCTCCATGGCTCCTGGTCCTCTACCAGCTCCATGGCTCCAGGTCCTCTACCAGCTCCATGGCTCCTGGCCCTCCTCTGCCAGCTCCATGGCTCCTGGTCCTCTACAGCTCCATGGCTCCTGGTCCTCCTCTGCCAGCTCCATGGCTCCTGGTCCTCTACCAGCTCCATGGCTCCTGGTCCTCTGTGAGCTCCATGGCTCCTGGTCCTCCTCTGCCAGCTCCATGGCTCCTGGTCCTCTGCCAGCTCCATGGCTCCTGGTCCTCTGCCAACTCCATGGCTCCTGGTCCTCTGCCAGCTCCATGGCTCCTGGTCCTCTGTGAGCTCCATGGCTCCTGGTCCTCTGCCAGCTCCATGGCTCCTGGTCCTCTGCCAGCTCCATGGCTCCTGGTCCTCTGTGAGCTCCATGGCTCCTGGTCCTCTGCCAGCTCCATGGCTCCTGGTCCTCTGCCAGCTCCATGGCTCCTGGTCCTCCTCTGCCAGCTCCATGGCTCCTGGTCCTCTACCAGCTCCATGGCTCCTGGTCCTCCTCTGCCAGCTCCATGGCTCCTAGTCCTCTACCAGCTCCATGGCTCCTGGTCCTCTGTGAGCTCCATGGCTCCTGGTCCTCTACCAGCTCCATGGCTCCTGGTCCTCCTCTGCCAGCTCCATGGCTCCTGGTCCTCTACCAGCTCCATGGCTCCTGGTCCTCCTCTGCCAGCTCCATGGCTCCTGGTCCTCTACCAGCTCCATGGTCCCTGGTCCTCTACCAGCTCCATGGCTCCTGGTCCTCTACCAGCTCCATGGCTCCTGCTCCTCTGTGAGCTCCATGGCTCCTGGTCCTCTGCCAACTCCATGGCTCCTGGTCCTCAGTGAGCTCCATGGCTCCTGGTCCTCTGCCAACTCCATGGCTCCTGGTCCTCTGTGAGCTCCATGGCTCCTGGTCCTCCTCTGCCAGCTCCATGGCTCCTGGGCCTCTGCCAGCTCCATGGCTCCTGGTCCTCTGCCAACTCCATGGCTCCTGGTCCTCTGCCAGCTCCATGGCTCCTGGTCCTCTGCCAGCTCCATGGCTCCTGGTCCTCTGCCAGCTCCATGGCTCCTGGTCCTCTGTGAGCTCCATGGCCCCTGGTCCTCTGCCAACTCCATGGCTCCTGGTCCTCCTCTGCCAGCTCCATGGCTCCTGGTCCACTGCCAACTCCATGGCTCCTGGTCCTCCTCTGCCAGCTCCATGGCTCCTGGTCCTCTGTGAGCTCCATGGCTCCTGGTCCTCTGCCAGCTCCATGGCTCCTGGTCCTCTGCCAACTCCATGGCTCCTGGTCCTCTGCCAGCTCCATGGCTCCTGGTCCTCTGCCAACTCCATGGCTCCTGGTCCTCTGTGAGCTCCATGGCTCCTGGTTTTCTGTGAGATCCATGGCTCTCTCGTCACACAGAGTCAGGATCCTCAGCTTGAGCATCCCACCACCCATTTTCTCTCGCTCGCTGCAGTTTTGCCGAGCTTTTCCTACAGGAACACAAATGGGGATAATGTGAGCTAGACATCTGATGGGTCAGAGGTCAATGACACCTGGCATGTGTGAGTACTGCATGTAAGCAGCGAGTGGTTCTGATGAGGAGTGCCGAGGGTTTTAAGGTTGCTGCTGAAAGGTTGAGAGCTGGAAACTTGCAAGGTAGCGGCATATAGGATTGAGGTGACATTCTGAGGGGGTTGCGGGAAGGTCACCTGGGGAATTTTAATAACAACCATGGGTGGAGGTTTATGGTCCCTGCTTGCAAACCCACCAACAGGACCCATAAATCTCGGCCTGTTATTATTACTAACGACACCAGCTTTTTCTTCCAGATTAATTGAATTTAAAATCTTGAGCTACTGAGGTGGGATTTGAACCCAGATGGAGGAGAAAGCTAGAGAACAGACTGAAGGAAAGATAGTGTGAGTGAGAGCAGATCATAGTTGATGAAATAGTGTAGAGATTAGCAGTAGATGAGTGTAGATTAAGGGTGGGATTCTCCCAGCCCCGCGCCGGGCTGGAGAATCCCCGCGAACGGGCCCGCTGATTCTCCGCCCCGGATGGGCAGAGAAGCCATAGGAAAAGAGCCGAGTCCCACCGGCGCCGTTCTAACCTGATCTGGGCCGGCGGGACCTCGGCATGTAAGGGTCGGGTGGCGGCCTGTGGGTGGGAGGGGGGTCCGACCCCGGGGGGGCTTCCGATGTGGCTTGGCCCGCGATCGGGACCCACTGATCGGTGGACCGGCATCTGTGGCTGGGGGCTTCCTTTCCTACGCGCCGGCCCCTGTAGCCCTGTACCATGTTGCGTCAGGGCCGGCGCAATGAAGGAGGGCACTGTTCATGCACACGTTGATGCCGGCGCCAACGCGCATGTCCTTGTTGCCGCCGGCGCAACTGCACATGCGCGGATCCTGTGGCGCCCAGTTTGCGCGAACCCCTCCAGCGCCATGCTGGCCACCTGTAGGGGCCAGAATTAGATGTGGGAGCGGCCCACGCGTTTACGACGGCGTGGACACTCTGCCGCGGGATTGCAGAATCCCGCCCTATATGTGTATTATCAACTGTGTATTATGTAGGAGTAAGTGTCGAATCCAATTAAGTAATGTTAATAAATTTATAGCTTTGTTCAATTTAAAGCTATTTTGTGGTCTTTGTGAACACTACGCCAACAATCTTTAAATTAGCAACACAAAGAACATCACAAAGGGCAGTAAATGCAGGCCTCATCAGCAATGTCCATTTTCCAAGAATGATTTTTTGTTAAATGCGCAGCAAAAGCAGAAATGGGAAGGTTGCTTTGAAAAACATTCCATCTGAGCCGATACGTTAACCAGTCTGAAGAGACCATTCTCTTTTCTTATTTTCTGTCAGAAACAATAATAAATTATCTCTCTAACCAGCCCACTTCAAGTGCTGGATGTGAAAATGTCAGAAAGGGATGGATGGTTCCTGTAAAGATTAACAATCTTTCAACCGCAGAGAAAAATATCACATGATTCATACAGACATTGAAGACACTGATCGGTAAGACAACCGCACACTGTTTTGGACTATTTTAACATTTTGCCTCAGACTTTATGTTTGTTACTAGGCACAGTACATTCATTGTTTGCAGCTCTTGCAAGTGTGTCTCCAAGAGCTTTATTATAGAGGAAGACCGTTTATCTTTCAACGTGAGACCCCTGATTACAAGGGACAAGCCTCAAAATGAATTTAAAAGCACCTGTCGAGGGACAATCAAGTGAAGTTGGAAGGGACAAAGGTTCACGCAGCCCACACATGCTGCTCTCTCTCACCGAGAGTCAGTTTAATGGCTCAGCCCCTTCACAATGTTCTCAGCTGTAACCAGCTGACTGTTCCTGTCTGCTAGTCTTCCACTGCGGTCTCCACACCCGTACTGACCACAGAACAGCGACATGCTGGTCGGGTGAAAATAAGCCAGAATGAACAATTGTAAAGAAAGGAATGGCCTAATGGCGGTAACCGTGACTGGGTAGCACTGTGGCTAGCACAGTTGCTTCGCAGCTCCAGGGTCCCAGGTTCAATTTCCGTCTTGGGTCACTGTCTGTGTAGATTTTGCACTTTCTCCCCGTGTCTGCGTGGGTTTCCTCCGGGTGCTCCGGTTTCCTCCCACAGTCCAAGGATGTGCAGGTTAGGTGGATTGGCCATGATAAATTGTCCCTTAGTGTCCAAAAGGTGGGATGGGGTTACTGGGTTACGGGATATGGTGGAGGTGTGGACTTAGGTAGGGTGCTCTTTCCAAGGTCCGGTGCAGACTCGATGAGCCGAATGGCCTCCTTCTGCACTGTGAATTCTAAGATTGTTTCCATTTGCAAGGAGATATCCAATTCCTTTTTGAAAGTTACAATTGAAGCTATTTTCATCGTTCTGTCAGGCAGTGCATTTCAGATCATAGCAACCTGCTGCTTCAAAGCAATGATGTAGACTTTCTTATAAAGGGAGATCGCAGTGTAAAATCCAACTTTGGATGGGGATGGCGATAATGTCTAAACCATCCGTAATTCACCCCATCCCAATTGCCCTTATTCTTTCAAACAAACATACGAATTATGAGCCACTTGGCCATCGATCCTACTCCGCCATTTAATAAGATCTCATTTTAACCTCAGCTATTTGTGATTTGGTACAGCCCAATGTTGTGTTCTCCACCATTTTACCTCCATTTACTTCTAGTTTTGGAGTTTGAGTGGTAAGGTCACATTTATTGCCCATCCCTATTGCCCTCACTCTGAAGGGAGTATTTAAATTCATCGGAAGGCCAGATCAGGTTGAGGTTAAAGTGATTTGCTCAGGTAAATACTTTCCTCTCATGGCGGGGAATCAAGAATGAGAGGACAATTTAAAGTTAGGCCGTTTTCACACAAAGGGTAGGGAAAGACTAGAACTTATTCCCTTGAAAGGATGTGAATTTTGGGGATCAATTGGATTGTTTGAACCTGAGATTGTCAGATTTCTGTTTCATGAAGGCATCAAAGGGCAAGAGAGCTGCAGTGGTAAATGGCATCAAGTAGGGTTGGTAACTGTGAGTAAATGTATTCCTTGAGGTTTCATCACATGACTTGCCCCAAGGCTCCAGCCATTAGTCACTCAGCACATCCATCCTTGTGATGTGCTGCCTTCCTGGGCCAATTGGAAAGTAAAATATTCATTGCCCAATTAGATGATGCTTGATCGTCAGCCAAATAGCTTTTCCACCCCCATTTTCAACATTTTTATATCAGGTAAAGAGAAATGTTCAAAGGAAATGACAAAATGTTTTAAATGTGACAATGATATTTCTCCAGGGTCGCACCCAGCAATCCACAACCATGGAGATTGATCTCCAATTCCTGGATACTGCCGGCCCAATCCTTGAGGGATCGCAACCCTGCTCAATGACTGTTGAAGGGCTGATCCGCCATGATCTCATTGCCCAGCAATGCAGCCAGGTGGGGGCTCCAGAGTCGAAAACTGTTTCTTGGAGAGAGAGGGAGGATCTGCAGAAACAAAAACCCTGAAATTGTAACCGAAGAATTTATAGTCTGAATTTATTTCCTGGAGTTGGTTTTATTGCTTAGGTTCTGGTCTCAGTATGAGGCATGTTTGCTCAGGAAATTCTGATCTGAATGAAACAGTGTTCCCATTAAATTCTGCTCTAATTTAGTTTTCTCACGAAGGAATAATAAATTACTAAGACGTGGGTATAATATATTCTTATTTGCACCAAAGGCATCATTTGCAATAGTTAATTCACACCAGTCTGTTACAAATCCCTGCTGAGAGGAGCATAACAGGTTGTTTGCTCAATTAAAGTGCATCCATCTCTAATTGTGAGCAACAAAATAATGTGTATGTCAATGTAATTGCTTTTGTCTTCAGTTGACTGCTCTCTGACCTACATCCCTTGGGCTGCATGCAACACCTCAGCCTCCCAATCATTTAAACAACCCCCCCCCCCCCCCCCACATTCCTGTGTCCTAACACCCTCACATTTCTCTATTTGCAGATTTATACCGCTTGAACGTTTGTTGTCTTGTAGACGTTTGCGGGGTGTGTGCGGTGGGTGCGGGGTGGGGGGGGGGGGGGGGGGGTGGGGGGGGGGGGGATTAGTGGTGGCAGGCGGTGCAGGGGTTGTGTTTACCGCTCTTTCCTCTTCAGTCAGAACATCCAGTCAGGTTAGCAACAGGGAAAGGAAATAACTCGCATTTTCAGATTTCCTTTTACGCCCTTGCGACCGGCTCCAGCACTTTTACAGCCAATTTGTTACATTTCGAAGTCCAGTCGCTGTTGTAGGTACAGGAAATGGGACAGGCAGCAAGATCCCCAAGCAGCAATGTGATAACAATAGCCAGATTATCTGTTTCAGCGATTGTGGGCTGAGGGATCAATACTGGATCGGACATCAAAGGTGCCAAGCACCCCCCGATTGGAATGGATAGTCAAATGGAGGAAGAGGGGTTGGAGGGAGAGGGGAACTGGAGGGCTGTGGGGAGGAGGGGGGGTAGATGGAATTTGGGTGATTTTCTTGCATGGAGGATAAACATGGACTGGACACGGGGCAGCATGGTTGCACAGTGGGTAGCACAGTTGCTTCACAGCTACAGGGTCCCATGTTCGATTCCAGCTTGGGTCACTGTCTGTGCGGAGTTTGCACGTTCTCCCCATGTCTGCGTGGGTTTCCTCTGGGTGCTCTGGTTTACTCCCACAGTCCAAAGATGTGCAGGTTAGGTGGATTGGCCATGCTAAATTGCCCTTAGGTTAGATGGGGTTGCTGGTTTACGGGGAAAGGGTGGAAGTGTGGGCTTAAGTAGGGTGCTCTTTCCAAGAGCTGGTGCAGACTCGATGGGCCAAATGGCCTCCTTCTGCACTGTAAATTCTATGATAGGTCCGTTTCTGTGTCACAGTTTCAACGCACTTCTATGTAAGTGTCTGATCTCATTCATAACCCATGAAATCAGTAATATGACCAGGTGGAAACCAGCCAAGCAAGGGTGCACCTGCACTCTCGGCCATTTTTACACTTCTCTAATGGCTGACATGTGACTTAAAAACACCTCAGCCTTGACCTTTCGAGGGAGCTGGTGGAACCCATGCAGAACGCAGCACCATGGGCGAGATTCTCCACTCCCGCGCCGGTTGGGAGAATCGCCTGGGCCGCCAAAATTTCCCGGGACGCCGGTCCGACGCCCTCCCGCGATTCTCCCAAACAGCGGGAACGGCCCGGTCGAGTTCCGCGGGTCGCAGGCCGGAGAATCGCCGGAGACACCCAAAATGGCGATTCTCCGGCACCCCCGCTATTCTCAGGCCCGGATGGGCCGAGCGGCCAGGCCAAAACGACGGGTTCCCCCCGGCGCCGTCCACACCTGGTCGCTGCCGTCGGGAATAGCGCGCGAACGCTGGGGGGGGGGGGGGGCGAGGGGGGATCCTGCACCGGGGGCTACCTCAAATGTGGGGTGGCCCGCGATCGGTGCCCACCGATCGTTGGGCCGTCCTCTCTGAAGGAGGACCTCCTTCCTTCCGTAGCCCCGCAAGATCCGTCCGCTATCTTCTTGCGGGGCGGACTTAGAGAGGACGGCAACCACGCATGCGCATGCGCGGATGACGCCAGTTATGCGGCGGCGGCCGCGTCATCTATGCGGCGCCGCCTTTACGCGGGCAACAAGGCCTGGCACGTGTAGATGGCGCAGCCCCGATCCTAGCCCATTGTCAGGGCCTGAATCGGTCGGGATCAGGCCCGTTTCGCCCCATCGTGAACCTCGACGGTGTTCATGACGGCGCGGCCACTTCGGCGCGGGAGTGGAGAATCCCGCCCCATATGTTTCGTTTTAATTCATTCACAGCAGCACAGCATTTCTGGCTAGGGTTGCCAACTACCATTAAATGTATTCCTGGAGGTTTTGTCACATGACTTGCCCCCATGTTTCAACCATTAGTCTGCCTACATATCCATCCTGTGACACACTGCCTTCCTATACCCAGATGAAAAGCAGGTATATCCAATTCTCTTATCCAATTGGATGATGCTTGACTGTCAGCCAAACGGCCTTTTGAAAAAAATTTATCTTTTAATGGCCCGTTGATTTTTCTCCAGGAGATTGGTCTTCAATTCCTGAAGACTTCGGCACGATCCTCGAGGAGTTAGCAACCCTATCCCAGACTATGTCTGAATTTATTGCCCATTCCTAATTGCCCTTGAACTGAGTGGCTTGCTGGGTCATTTCAGAGGGAAGCTAGGAGTCAATATCATTGTTGTGGGTCTGAAGTCACCTGTAGGCCAGATCAGGGAAGGATGGCAGATTCCGTCCCCTGAAGAAAGGACCTTAATGAGGCAGATGGATCTTTGCGAAAATCCAGTGCTTTAGTGGTCACCATTACCGTGTGGTCACCATTACCGATACTAACTTTTTACTCAGGGTTTAAATTTCTCAGCTGTTGGGATTTGAACTTTATCTCTGGATTATTAAATCAGACCTCTGGATTACTAGTCCATTAACCTTAGCACTGCTCTACCATTCCTGGGACACATCGAGCTGTCAACTCACTTTGCAGTTATAGGACTTTGATCTTAGGGTTGTGGTTCGAGCCCCATGTTGGGCACTATTGGTTGGAGAGGCACGGTGGCACAGTGGTTAGCACTGCTGTCTTGCCGTGCCAGGGACCCGGGTTCAATTACCGCCTTGTCTTTGTGGAGTGACTGTCTGTGTGGAGTCTGCACGTTCTCCACGTGTCTGCGTGGGTTTCCTCCAGGTGCTCCGGTTTCCTCCCACAGTCCAAAGATGTGCAGGTTCGGTGGATTGGCCATGATTAATGCGTGGGGTTACGGGGATAGGGTGGGGTAGTGGATCTAGGTGGAGTGCTCTTTCAGAGGGTCAGTGCTGTCCTGATGGGCCGAATGGCCTCTTTCTTCACTGTAGGCATTCGATGACCTGGGAGTTAAGGGATGGGGTAGGGGATTGCCGTGACAGACATGTAATACAGCTGTTCACATATGGCCGGGAATATTCTATGCTATGCAAATGTTGGAAATGCATCACCAATTGCCATCCCACTATCTGCAACAGAGTAACATGGGATAAGGGATGTCCCAACATACTGATACTAAAAGAGCCAGAGTTATATTTTAAACTAAATTGGTCGTCACTCAGATGCGGAATTTGAAAGATACTTATTTACCCAGATAGTGGTTAGAATGTAAAGCTTTCTATCACAAACATTTGTTGAGGTGACAAAATATTTGAGGGGAAGTTAGAAAAACACGTGCGGGAGAAAGAAACAGAAGATTATGTTGATCGAGTGAGATATTGGTTTGAGGAGGCTGATGTGAAACCTAAAGACCAGCAGGGGTCAGCTGGGCTGAATGGCCTGGCTGGATCCATGTAAATCGGCAAAAAGACAAGGAAATGCTGTAACGATTGATTTGTCCAGTAAGGAGTCTTACAACACCAGGTTAAAGTTCAACAGGTTTGTTTAGAATCACTAGCTTTCGGAGCACTGCTCCTTCCTTAGCTGAATGAAGAGGAGAAAACTGAGATTCAGGCTACTAGACTAGAAGGGCTTGAGGTTCATAAGGAGGAGGTGTTAACAATTCTGGAAAGTGTAAAAATAGATAAGTTCCCTGGGCCGGATGGGATTTATCCTACGATTCTCTGGGAAGCCACGGAGGAGATTGCTGAGCCTTTGGCTTTGATCTTTAAGTCATCTTTGTCTACAGGAATAGTGCCAGAAGACTGGAGGATAGCAAATGTTGTCCCCTTGTTCAAGAAGGGGAGTAGAGACAACCTCGGTAACTATAGACCAGTGAGCCTTACTTCTGTTGTGGGCAAAATCTTTGAAAGGTTTATAAGAGATAGGGTGTATAATCATCTGGAAAGGAATAATTTGATTAGACATAGTCAACACGGTTTTGTGAAGGGTAGGTCGTGCCTCACAAACTTTGTTGAGTTCTTTGAGAAGTGACCAAACAGGTGGATGAGGGTAAAGCAGTTGATGTGGTGTATATGGATTTCAGTAAAGTGTTTGATCAGGTTCCCCACGGTAGGCTACTGCAGAAAATACGGAAGCATGGGATTCAGGGAGATTTAGCAGTTTGGATCAGAAATTGGCTAGCTGGAAGATGACAAAGGGTGGTGGTTGATAGGAAGTGTTCAGACTGGAGTCCAGTTACTAGTGGTGTACCACAAGGATCTGTTTTGGGGCCACTGCTGTTTGGCATTTTTATAAATGACCTGGAGGAGGGCGTAGAAGGGTGGGTGAGTAAATTTGCAGGTGACACTAAAGTCGGTGGAATTGTGGACAGTGCGGAAGGATGTTACAAGTTACAGAGGGACATAGATAAGCTGCAGCGCTGGGCTGAGAGGTGGCAAATGGAGTTTAGTGCAGAAAAGTGTGAGGTGATTCATTTTGGAAGGAATAACAGGAAGACAGAGTGCTGGGCTAATGGTAAGATTCTTGGCAGTGTGGATGAGCAGAGAGATCTCGGTGTCCATGTACATAGATCCCTGAAAGTTGCCACTCAGGTTGAGAGGGTTGTTAAGAAGGTGTACGGTGTGTTAGCTTTTATTGGTAGAGGGATTGAGTTTCGGAGCCATGAGGTCATGTTGCAGCTGTACAAAACTCTGGTGCGGCCGCATTTGGAGTATTGCGTGCAATTCTGGTCGCCGCATTATAGGAAGGATGTGGAAGTATTGGAAAGGGTGCAGAGGAGATTTACCAGAATGTTGCCTGGTATGGAGGGAAGATCTTATGAGGAAAGGCTGAGGGACTTGAGGCTGTTTTCGTTAGAGAGAAGAAGGTTAAGAGGTGACTTAATTGAGGCATACAAGATGATCAGAGGATTGGATAGGGTGGACAGTGAGAGCCTTTTTCCTCGGATGGTGATGTCTCGCACAAGGGGACATAGCCATAGCTTTAAATTGAGGGGAGATAGATATAAGACAGATGTCAGAGGTAGGTTCTTTACTCAGAGAGTAGTAAGGGCGTGGAATGCCCTGCCTGCAACAGTAGTGGACTCGCCAACACTAAGGGCATTCAAATGGTCATTGGATAGACAAATGGACGACAAGGGAATAGTGTAGATGGGCTTTAGAGTGGTTTCATAGGTCAGCGCAACATCGAGGGCCGAAGGGCCTGTACTGCGCTGTAATATTCTATGTTCTATGGAGGTTCCAGAAACATTTATATAGTCAAAGTCAGAGATGCAAGACGATACTTTGAATGCGAGCATTTGCAGGTAATTAAGCCTTTACAGATCCAGAGATAGGGGTAACCCCAGGTTAAAGGGCTGTGAATTGTCTCAAGCCAGGACAGATGGTGGGGGGTGAATGTAATGCGACATGAATCCAAGGTCCCGGTTGAGGCCGTATTCATGTGTGCGGAACTTGGCTATAAGTTTCTGCTCGGCGATTCTGATTTGTCGCGCGTCCTGAAGGCCTCCTTGGAGGACGCCTACCTGGAGGTTAGAGGCTGAATGCCCTCGGCTGCTGAAGTGTCCCTTGACTGGAAGGGAACATTCCTGCCTGGTGACTGTCGCGCGATGTTCGTTCATCCGTTGTCGCAGCGTTTGCATGGTCTCGCCAATGTACCACGCTTCGGGACATTCTTTCCTGTAGCGTATGAGGTAGACAACGTTGGCCGAGTCGCACGAGTACCTGGTGGGTGATGTTCTCGCGTGTAATGGTGGTACACATGTCGATGATCTGGCACGTCTTGCAGAGATTGCCATGGCAGGGTTGTGTGGTGTCGTGGTCGCTGTTCTGAAGGCCGGGTAGTTTGCTGCAAACAACGGTTTGTTTGAGGTTGCACGGTTGTTTGAAGGCAAGTAGTGGGGGTGTGGGGATGATCGTGTGGGGATGACCTTGGCAAGATGTTCGTCTTCATCGATGACGTGTTGAAGGCTGCGAAGAAGATGTTGTAGTTTCTCCGCTCCGGGGAAGTACTGGACGACGAAGGGTATTCTGTCGGTTGTGTCCCATGTTTGTCTTCTGAGGAGGTCAGTGCGTTTTTTTGCTGTGGCGCGTTGGAACTGTCAATCAATGAGTTGAGCGCCATATCCCATTCGTATGAGGGCATCTTTTAGCATCTGTAGATGTCTGTTACACTCCTCCTCATCTGAGCAGATCCTGTGTATACGGAGGGTTTGTCCATAGGGGATGGCTACTTTAATGTGTTTAGGGTGGAAGCTGGAGAAGTGGAGTATTGTGAGGTTATCCGTGGGCTTACGGTAAAGCGAAGTGCTGAGGTGACCGTCCTTGATGGAGATGAGTGAGTCCAAGAATGCAACCGATTTTGGAGAGTAGTCCATGGTGAATCTGATGGTGGGATGGAACTTATTGATGTCATTGTGTAGTCGTTTCAGTGATTCTTTGCCATGGGTCCAAAGGAAAAACATGTAATCGATGTATCTGGTGTATAACGTCGGTTGAAGATCCTGTGTGGTGAGGCAGTCTTGTTCAAATGTGCATGAAGATGTTCGCATATTGAGGTGCAAATTTGGTCCCCATGGCTGTTCCGTGTGTCTGGATGAAGAACTTGTTGTCGAAGGTGAAGACGTGATCCAGAATGAAGCGGATGAGTTGCAGAATTGCGTCTGGAGATTGGCAGTTGTTGGTGTTGAGTACTGAGGCTGTTGCAGCAATGCCGTCGTCATGGGGGATGCTGGTGTAGATGGACGAGACGTCCATTGTGACGAGGAATGTTCCTGGTTCAACTGGTCCATGGGTGCTGAGTTTCTGTAAAAAGTCCGTCATATCGCGACAGAAGCTGGGCGTTCCTTGTGCGATGGATTTCAAGATACCCTCGATGTCAGCCAGAGAGGTTCTCACACAGGGTCCCATTGCCTGATACGATAAGACGGCCTGGTGTGTTGGCCTTGTGTATTTTCGGGAGGCAGTAGAGATCTCCAATGCGGGGAGTACGTGGTATGAGAGCACGTAGGGTGCTCTGAAGGTCTGGATCCAAGGTCTTGATCTGTTGAGTTGGCTGGCGTGTTCCTTGGTCGGATCTGCGGGTTACTGTATGTAGTGTTCCTGGTTGTTGAATTGTCGATACACTTCTTTGCAGTAGTCCGTTCTGTTCGATATAACGATGGCCCCTCCTGTGTCTACTGGTTTGATGACGATGTTGCGGTTGGTCTTGAGAGCGTAGATGGCGTTGCGTTGTGCTTGGGTGACCTTCGGGCTGTCTTGTGAATGCAACTGATGAATCTGGCATTGACGCGACTCCTGACGGCTTGAGAATACATGTCAAGTCTAGGGCAGCGGCCTTCCGGAGGCTTGATTTGTCATGTAGGCTTGGGTGTCACTTTGGAAAATTTAGATTATGTCAATATTTTTGACTAGTAGCAAAGACAGGCTAATAAATGCCCCTCCACAGTCTATTCCTCTCCCACAGCCACACATACAGATTACTCAACTTGAATCCATGGAATCAGAGATCAGAAACTATACTGGACGCATCCTAATCGTGAGTCCAGCCACACGGTTTGGCTGCTCTCATTATCTGTACAGATCCTGGGTTCCTTTGGAGAGTAAAAGGTCAATGACGGCAGACCCCTGGATGTTCCGAGGGGGAAATGTGTTCTGTAGATGACCTGCCATAGCTAATGTGATGGCCAATGGCAATGGGGAGAAAATTGCCGTTTATGCAGGCCGGTCACCTCTCTCAACATTTCCCTGTCTCCGCTCATCTGTTGCTAAAACCTTCATCCATGCCTTTGTTCCTCTGGATTTCATCGTTCCAATGCACTCCTCTTTGGTCTCCCACATTCTACTCTCTGCAAATTGAGGCCGTCCTAAACTCTGACATCCATGCAGCAACTCCCATTCCCCCATGAACCCCATGCTCATGGTTGGCTCCCCGTCAGACACTCTCTTGATTTACAAATCCTCATCCTTCTTTTCAAATCCCTCCACGGCCTTGCCATTCCCTTTTATGCAATCTCCTGCAACCCCGCAACCCTCTGAGATATCTATGCTCCTCTAATGTTGGACTCTTGTTCATCCCCAACCATAATCCCGCCACCATTGGTGGCCATGCTTTCAGTTGCCTCGGACACAAACTCTCGATTTCCCTCCCTGCACCTTTTTGCCTCTCTACCTTGTTTGCCTCCTTTAAGAAGCTTAATAAAGCTTACCACTTTGACCAAGACTTCCAGGGAATGTGAGTGTCGCTGTTTAGGCCAGCATTTTTATTGCCCATCCCTAGTTGCCGTTCAGAAGGTGGTGGTGAGCCTTCTTGAACGACTGCAGTTCATGCGGAGTTGGTACACCCCCAGTGCTGTTAGGGAGGGAATTCCAAGATTTTGACCCAGTGATAGTGAAGGATGGTGATCTAGATCCAAGTCTATCTGACCTAATAGCTCTTCACGTGGCTGCAATAATCCTCACAAGACACACAGTGACAACATGATTGATCTCCCTATGGGACTTGTGGAATACAAACTCTCACGCGAGAAACAACCTTTAAAAACCGGCCCGAATTGGGACCGGCATGATCGGTACTCCTGGTTGGGACCTACGTGTTGTATGCCGTGTTGCGGCCTTTTCTTTTGGCTGAAAATAAACTGCCATTTTGATTCACCTTCTGAGGTTTCCTGAGCTTTTACACTGGTGACAAGGGTGTGATTTGAACCCATGTGTGGGAAGCAGGTCAGAGGGTTCAAACCAGGGGATACAGAATAGTATACGTCCAGAATAATGGGGATGGTGCGCAGTAGATACTGGGGACTATAGTGAAGAAAACACTATGTGGTCAAAACCAGGGAACGGACTACATGCAAATGGGTGGACCACCTCAATGGCAGAGAGCACGCACCAGTGCTGCACTGTCAGAAATGCTGAGGTAATGCTGAATCTTCAGAGATGTTGAGGGAATGCTGCATTGTCAGAGGTCCTGAAGGAGTGCTGCACTATCAGAGGTATTGAGGGAATGCTGCACTGGCACAGATGCTGAGGGAGTGCTGCACTGTCAGGTATTGAGGGAATACTGCACTGTCACAGATGCTGAGGGAGTGGTGCACTGTCAGAGATGCTGAGGGAGTGCTGCACTGTCAGAGATGCTGAGGGAGTGCTGCAGTCAGAGATGCTGAGGGAGTGCTGCACTGTCAGAGATGCTGAGGGAGTGCTGCACTGTCAGAGATGCTGAGGGAGTGCTGCACTATCAGAGATGCTGAGGGAATGCTGCACTATCAGAGGTATTCAGGGAATTCTGCACAGTCAGAGATGCTGAGGGAGTGCTGCATGTCAGAGATGCTGAGGGAGTGCTGCACTGTCAGAGATGCTGAGGGAGTGCTGCACTGTCAGAGATGCTGAGGGAGTGCTGCAGTCAGAGATGTTGTGGGAGTGCTGCACTGTCAGAGATGCTGAGGGAATGCTGCACTATCAGAGGTATTCAGGGAATTCGGCACAGTCAGAGGTGCTGAGGGGGTGCTGCATGTCAGAGATGCTGAGGGAGTGCTGCACTGTCAGAGATATGGAGGGAATGCTGCACTGTCAGAGATGCTGAGGGAATACTGCACTGTCAGAGATGCTGAGGGAGTGCTGTACTGTCAGAGATGCTGAGGGAGTGCTGCACTGTCAGAGATGCTGAGGATGTGCTGAACTGTCAGAGATGTTGAGGGAGTGCTGCACTGTCAGAGATGCTGAGGGAGTGCTGCACTGTCAGAGGTGCTGAGTGAGTGCTGCACTGTCAGAGATGTGGAGGGAGTGCTGCACTGTCAGAGATGCTGAGGGAGTATTGCACTGTCAGAGATGCTGAGGGAGTGCTGCACTGTCAGAGATGCTGAGGATGTGCTGAACTGTCAGAGATGTTGAGGGAGTGCTGCACTTTCAGAGATGCTGAGGGAGTGCTGCACTGTCAGAGATGCTGAGGGAGTGCTGCACTGTCAGAGGTGCTGAGGGAGTGCTGCACTGTCAGAGATGCTGAGGGAGTGCTGCATTGTGAATGGTCCTGAGAGAGTGCTGCACTGGTGGAAAGGCTGTGGAAATCCTGTGGAAATGATGCTGTGGATGTGGTGAGCTGTCAGAGATGCTGAGGGTGTGGTCCACTGTCCGACGTGCTGAGCGAGTGCTGAACTTTAAGACATTTGGAGGGAATGCAGCACTGTCAGAGATGCTGAGGGAGTGCTGCACTGTCAGAGGTGCTGAGGGAGTGCTGCACTATCAGAGATATTGAGGGAATGCTGCACTGTCAGAGATGCTGAGGGAGTGCTGCATTGTCAGAGATGCTGAGGGAGTGCTGCACTGTCAGAGATGCTGAGGGAGTGCTGCACTGTCAGAGATGCTGAGGGAGTGCTGCATTGTCAGAGATGCTGAGGGAGTGCTGCACTGTCAGAGATGCTGAGGGAGTGCTGCATTGTCAGAGATGCTGAGGGAGTGCTGCACTGTCAGAGATGCTGAGGGAGTGCTGCATTGTCAGAGATGCTGAGGGAGTGCTGCACTGTCAGAGATGCTGACGGAGTGCTGCATTGTCAGAGATGCTGAGGGAGTGCTGCACTGTCAGAGATGCTGAGGGAGTGCTGCACTGTCAGAGATGCTGAGGGAGTGCTGCACTGTCAGAGATGCTGAGGGAGTGCTGCACTGTCAGAGATGCTGAGGGAGTGCTGCACTGTCAGAGATGCTGAGGGAGTGCTGCACTGTCAGAGATGCTGAGGGAGTGCTGCACTGTCAGAGATGCTGAGGGAGTGCTGCACTGTCAGAGATGCTGAGGGAGTGCTGCACTGTCAGAGATGCTGAGGGAGTGCTGCACTGTCAGAGATGCTGAGGGAGTGCTGCACTGTCAGAGATGCTGAGGGAGTGCTGCACTGTCAGAGATGCTGAGGGAGTGCTGCACTGTCAGAGATGCTGAGGGAGTGCTGCATTGTCAGAGATGCTGAGGGAGTGCTGCATTGTCAGAGATGCTGAGGGAGTGCTGCACTGTCAGAGATGCTGAGGGAGTGCTGCATTGTCAGAGATGCTGAGGGAGTGCTGCACTGTCAGAGATGCTGAGGGAGTGCTGCACTGTCAGAGATGCTGAGGGAGTGCTGCACTGTCAGAGATGCTGAGGGAGTGCTGCATTGTCAGAGATGCTGAGGGAGTGCTGCATTGTCAGAGATGCTGAGGGAGTGCTGCACTGTCAGAGATGCTGAGGGAGTGCTGCATTGTCAGAGATGCTGAGGGAGTGCTGCACTGTCAGAGATGCTGAGGGAGTGCTGCACTGTCAGAGATGCTGAGGGAGTGCTGCATTGTCAGAGATGCTGAGGGAGTGCTGCACTGTCAGAGATGCTGAGGGAGTGCTGCACTGTCAGAGATGCTGAGGGAGTGCTGCACTGTCAGAAATGCTGAGGGAGTGCTGCACTGGCAGAAATGCTGAGGGAGTGCTGCACTGTCAGAGATGCTGAGGGAGTGCTGCATTGTCAGAGATGTTGTGGGAGTGCTGCACTGGCAGAGATGCTGAGGGAGTGCTGCACTGTTAGAGATGCTGAGGGAGTGCTGCACTGTCAGAGATGCTGAGGGAGTGCTGCACTGTCAGAGATGCTGAGGGAGTGCTGCACTGTCAGAGATGCTGAGGGAGTGCTGCACTGTCAGAGATGCGGAGGATGTGGGGCTGGATTCCCCAATTCTGGGGCTATGTCCCCATGCCGGTGTGGGAGTGGTGGTGTTTTACGCCAGGAAAACTGGTGCAAAACGGCCACTGATTCCCAGTTTTGCTGGGGGCTAGCACGGAGGCAGCGAAGAACACCTGTCTCTAGTTGTCGATACGGCCTACAGCGGCCGCGCCGTGCTTCATGGCGGATGCCACTTGTGGACCCAGCCCGCGTAATAGTCCCCCCCTTCGGCCGGCCCGCGTGCCCCAGACCACTCTACCAATGCCCCCAGCCCCGAATATGTCCCTTCCTGCCCGCAGATCAGCCCTCCCCTGACTATGGCGGTGCTGGATTGAATCCGCAGCCGCCAGGCTGAGTTCCTGACGGATGAGACCACCTGTGTCCCGCGCTGTCAGGAACTCGGTCGGTCAGGGGCGGAGCATTGGGGGGCTGTTCTCAAGCAATGGCCTGAGGCAGTCGATACATGGAGGGAGCGGAGCATCGCAAAAGGAGCGCCCCCCCAGATTTCACCAGGAATTTGGATTCTCCGGCTGTTTGGCGAAAGCGATTTCAGCGTGGGCGACTGAGAATGCAGCCCGTGGTTTTTTAAAATTAATTTATGGGATGTGGGTGTCGCTGGCTATGCCAAAATGTATTGCCCATCTTAATGCACTTGAGAAGATGGTGGTGAGCTGCCTTTTTGAACTGCTGCTGTCCCGGAAATGTAAGTTCTCCTACAGTTCTGATAGGGTGGGAGTTGCAGGATTTAGACCCAGCAACTTTGAAGGAACGGCAATATATTTCCAAGTCAGGGTGGTGAGTGACTTGGAGGGGAATCTCCAGATGGTGGGGTTCCCAGGTACCTGCTGCTCTTGTCCTTCTAGATGATAGTGGTCGTGGGTTTGGCAGGTGCTGCCTAAGGACCCTTGGTGAGTTCCTGCAGTGCATCTTAGATGGTGCACATGCTGTTCATTGGTGGTGGAGGGTTTGAATGTTTGTGGAAGGAGGAGCAATCAAGCAGGCTGCTTTGTCCTGGATGGTGTTAAGCTTCTTGAGTGATGTTGGAGCTGCAGTCATCCAGGCAAGTGATGAGTATTTCATCACACTATTGACTTGTGCCTTGTAGATGGTGAACAGGCTTTGGGAGGTCAGGACGTGAATTATTCACCGCAGGATTCCTCGCCTTTGTCCTGCCCTGGTAGCCACAGTATTAACGTGGCTGGTTCAGTTCAGTTTCTGGTCAATGGTAACTCCCAGGATGTTGATTGTGGGGGATTCAGAGATGGTAATGCCATTGAATGTCAAGGTGCGATGGTTAGATCCACTCTGGTAGGAGATTATCACTGCCAGATACTTACGTGGCGGAAGGTCAGAGATATCTTCTTTCAGCTGAAAAGTTAAACGGAGTCCACATGTGCCCTCTGAGGTGAATGTGTAAGATCTCAGGACACTATTCAAAGAAGGGAGTTCACAGCCATGACCTGGGGCCAATGTTCATCCTTTTACAACATCACTGAAAAAACAAATGATCTGGTTATTTTCATTTTGTTGTTTTTGTGAACCCGCTGGGATCTTGTTGTTCAGAAATTTGCTGCTGCATTTCCTGCATTGCCACATTAATTGCACTTACAAAATGTAGTTGATTGGTTGTGATGCATTTGGGATGTGAAAGGCGCTATAAAAATGTAAATCTTTCTTTTTTCTGTCACTGATATCGTAAATTATTAGCACCATTACAAGTTTCAATTTTATTTACTGCAAAGCATTTTACTCATTCCTCGCCAGGCCGTCACAGAAATGAGGTGATATTTTATAAATGATACCATCTAATCTAATTTCAGAAATGTATTTTTTGTTTAAGGACATGACCCTTCACCTGCACCCCCCAGCCCCGATACTCCCCGCCGCCTGCTTCAAGTGAGATCCTGGATGAGTTTTCTTTTACACAAGTCTCCAGTGTGTCTTTACAAAGTGAATGATGTTAATGTAATCAGACGGCAAATATTTTAGAATGAAGCACTGCTGCTGATTCATTGGCTTTGGACACTGCCTGCAGGCAGTTGGCAGGCAGCCAGTATCAACCAGACCTCAGGCAGCCGTTGCCCCAATCTGCCAAAATATTGGCTCCTTGTCTGCAAACAGCATAGACCAGCCAGTTACTGTCCTGATTTAATATCCGCTAACTATTCTAACTTGGCTTTATCAGTGCCATTGATGAAGTCCACTGTCAATCACAATGGCAGACGTTCTCCTAATGACAGATTTCTTCACCATGGTGACACCCTGCAAGAATTAAGCAACTATCCTGGTTGTAGGGTGTTGCTTTATTCGCATTTTGGTACAAAAGCTGCACAGATTCTTAAATAGTTGTGAACTGTCACTTGTTTATACAACCGAAGGACAATTACAGCACGGAAGGATGCCATTCTGCTCATTGTGTCCATGCTAGCTCTCTGCAAGAGCAACTCTTTCCAGTCCCACTCCCCTGCTTTTTCCTTGTAGCCCTGCAATTCTTTTCCTTTCAGGGGTTTATCCAAAAGACTTTTGAAAGCTATGACTAAACCTGCAACCACCACTCTCTCAGGCAGCTCAATCCAGACCCTAACCAGTAATGGCTTGGAAAAGCTTTCCCCCCATGTCACCTTTGGTTTAACTCCATTTGCAAGATTGTAACTTGCATTTTGACTTTGTGACCAAAATATTGGAACGTCCACTTTTCTAATGGGCTCAACACTGATGATGCACTTTGTGTGTGGTCCATCGGTGACACGTTTAACCTACTGCCCATCACCTACAAGATTCGTCATCACAGGCAGAACTTCGCAGAATCAATCCTAGTACCATAACTGTAACCCTCCTGTACAGCTCCCCTAACTATATGAAAAAAACAGACCTGCTCAAAGCTGTCTCATAAACAGGCATTTCATGGTCTTTGAATCTCAAAGTTCCCTGAATTTAAAGCAGCATCAATATCCCAGCCGACTGAGCATTATTTTCTTGGTGTGATGACCTGTGGATTTGAGGCAGGATATTCCTTGCTGGCAGCTGTACATGGTATTTACAGCACTGAAACAGGCCATTTGGCCCATCTCATCTATTGTTTTTTATGTTCCACTCAAGCCTCCTTCCATCCTTCTTAATGACACTATCAGGGTAACCTTCAGCTTTGTTCTTCCTCATGTATCTATACTAGCATCATAGAATGGTTACAGCACAGAAGGAGAATATTCAGCATTGACCCTGTGCCAGTTCTCTACAACAGCAACTCAGCCAGTCCGGTATCACGGTAGCACAGTGGTTAGCACAGTTGCTTCACAAATCCACGGTCCCAGGTTCGATTCCCGGCTTGGGTCACTGTCTGTGCGGAGTCTGCATGTTCTCCCCGTGTCTGCGTGGGTTTCCTCCGGGTGCTCCGGTTTCCTCCCACAAAGATGTGCAGGTTAAGTGGATTGGCCATGATAAATTCCCCTTAGTGTCCAAAAACTTTAGGTGGGGTTACTGGGTTACGGGAATAGGGCAGAGGTGTGGGCTTGTATAGGGTGCTCTTTCCAAGGCCCAGTGCAGACTCGATGGGCCTAATGGCCTCCTTCTGCACTGTAAACTCTATGTTCTATGATTCTATGAGTCCCACTCCTCAACCTCTCCACTGCAGCCCAGTAAAATCTTTTCTCTCAATAATTATCCAGTTCCCTTCCGAAAACCACAATCAAATCTGTCTCCTCCATACGCTCAGGTAGTGCACTCCAGATCCAAACCACTTGTTGCATTAAGATGTTTTTCCTCATGTGGCCTCTGGTTCTCTTATTAATCACCTTGAGGTTCTCGACTTTCTTTCTCTCGACAGGAACAGTTCCTCCCCATTTACGTTATCTGGACCCCTCATGATTTTCAACACGTCTAACAAAGCCCCTCGCAAGCTTGTCTTCTCCCACTGAGAACAGCCCCAGCTTCACCAATCGATCCACATAACCAATGTCTCTCATCTTCAGAATCATTCTCGGAAATCTTTTCTGCACCCTTTGAAAAACCTTTGCATTCTTTCCATTGAGGCTGAACCAGTGTTCTATGTCAATGAAGGTTCACAACTTACTTGCTTTTGTACCCTGGGCACTTATTTATAAAATCCAAGATGGAGTATTTTTAATTTCCATTTTTATTCATTTACAGAATGTTGCTGACGGGGCCAGCATTTATTGCCCATCCCTAATTGGCCTTGAGAAGGTGGTGGTGAGCTGCCTTCTGGTACCACTGCAGTCCTGTGGTGTAGGTACACCCACAGTGCTGTTAGGGAAGGAATTCAGGGATTTTGACCCAGTGACAGTGAAGAAAGGATGCCTTATTTCCAAGTCAGGATGGTGAGTGACTTGGAGGGAAACTTCCACGTGTCTGCTGCCCTTCTAGATGGTAGTGGCCATGGGTTTCAAAGGTGCTGCCTAAGGAACCTTGGTGAGTTCTTGCAGTGTACACACTGCTGTCATTGTTCGTTGGTGGTGGAGGGAGAGAATATTGTAGATGGGGTCCCAATCAAGCCGCTGCTTTGTCCTGGGTGGTGTCAAGCTTCTTTTTTTAAAAATAATTTTTATTCAAAATTTTTCACAGATTATCACAACAGAAAAATAGACCCCCCCCCTTTACACAAACAATAAAACAACAAGAACAAAAGTGCATAAATAAACAAATAAATGTTAAACAGTAAACAATAGTACATCCCCTACCAGACACAAACTTCCCCCCCCTTCTCTTCCCCCCCCCCCCCCCCGGGTTGCTGCTGCTGACCATCTCCTAACGCTCCGCCAGGAAGTCTAGGAACCCTTGCACAGATCTCCTTAAGGCAAATTTCACCTTCTCCAATTTAATAAACCCTGCCATGTCGTTAATCCAGGATTCCACGCTTGGGGGCCTCGCATCCTTCCACTGAAGCAGAATCCTTCGTCGGGCTACCAGGGACGCAAAGGCCAGAATACCGGCCTCTTTCGCCTCCTGCACTCCCGGCTCGTCCGACACTCCAAATAAATGGCTGGTTTAGCACAGAGCTAAATCGCTGGCTTTGAAAGCAGACCAAGGCAGGGGAGCAGCACGGTTCAATTCCCGTACCAGCCTCCCCGAACAGGCGCCGGAATGTGGCGACTAGGGGCTTTTCACAGTAACGTCATTTGAAGCCTACTTGTGACAATAAGCGATTTTCATTCATTTCATTTCATATTGCGAGCCCCCAGCTAGGCCTAACCCAGGAATTCACTACCCTTGACACCGTCCTCGCGACGCCCCTCCAGAACTCCTCCAACGCTGGACATGCCCAGAACATGTAGGTGTGGTTTGCTGGGCTCCCCGAACACTTCGCACATCTGTCCTCACTCCCAAAAAACCAGCTTAGCCTTGCCCCGGTCATGTGCACCCTGTGCAGCACCTTAAATTGTATCAGGCTGAGCCTAGAGCAAGAGGAGGAAGAGTTTACCCTTCCCAGGGCATCCACCCACATACCCTCATCGATCTCCTCCCCAGCTCCTCCTCCCACTTACCTTTTAACTCCTCCGCCGAGGCCTCCTCCTCCTCCTGCATCACCTAATAAGTTGCCGAGATCCTACCCTCTCCAACCCACACCCCCGAAAGCACCCTGCCCTGGACCCTGCGTGCCGGCAGCAGCGGAAACTCCACCACCTGTCGCCTAACGAACGCCCTTACCTGCATATATCTTAACGCATTTCCAGGGGGGAGCCCGAATTTCTCCTCCAGCTTCCCAAGGCTCGCAAACTTCCCGTCTATGAACAGGTCCCCCATCCTCCTAATACCTGCCCTGTGCCAACTCAAGAACCCACCATCCATTTTCCCCGGGACAAACCGATGGTTCTCCTGTATCGGGGACCACACCAAAGCCCCCACCTCCCCACTGTGGTGTCTCCATTGCCCCCAGATTTTGAGGGTCGCGGCTACCACTGGGCTCGTGGTGTACCTCGTCGGAGGAAGCGGCAGCGGTGCCGTCACCAGCGCCCCCAGGCTCATGCACACACAGGACGTCATCTCCAGCCCCTTCCACGCCGCCCCCTCCCCCTCCATTACCCACTTACGTATCATCGCCCCACCCTGGCTGATTAGCCATAACCCTTTCTAGGCAGGCCACGTGCCTGCACCCCCCGCACTTCCCGTTCCCCCCAGTGGCAGACCCCCGCCCAGACCTCCTCCACAGACTCCAGCTCCCCCTTGGCCATTCCAGCAGCAACCCGGTTCCCCCCTCCCCCCTACCCCCAGCTAGGTCTCCCCCTAGCAGCATTGCTGTCCCCATTGCACTCCCATGAGTCAGCGGACTCCTGCTGACCCCGGCCACTCCCGCCACTCCATCGACCCCCCCCCCCCCAGTGATGGAGTCTCCCCTCCCCCTCCTGTCCGTCAACGGGCTCTCCCCTCCCCCTGACCGCGCCCCATTCCACTCTCAGCGCGGGAAAAAGCCCGTGCTTTCCAGCAGTGGCCCCACCCTTTTCCACCCTTAGCGTGGGAAAAAGCCAGCGCTTTCCATCCACCCGACCCCGCCTCCTCTGGCGCAGCTCCCTTTCCAGGCCCAGTCCCAATTCCCCCGGCTCGGGCCTCCCCTCCCGCGGGGCCCCATCTCCATTTCCAGCCATCGACGCCCACAGGCTATTACCTGCCCCCCCCCCTACGAACCCACCCGACAGACAGAGAAGAAACATTGCCCAACCAACCGCACAATCCCCCCAAAACTCGACACAACAGTCCCAACCATCCCCCCTCAGCATCCCCTCGTCCCCAGCCCTCAATCCAAGTCCAGCTTTTCGGCCTAAATAAAGGTCCACGCCTCCTCCGGTGTCTCGAAGTAATGGTGACGGTCTCTGGAGGTGACCCACAGTCGCGCCGGCTGCAACCTGCCGAACTTCACCCCTCTCCGATGCAGCACCGCCTTAGCCCGATTGTACCCGGCCCTCTTCTTAGCCAACTCCGCGCTTCAGTCCTGATAAATCCAGACCTCTGCGTTCTCCCACCTGCTGTTCCGCTCTTTCTTGGCCCACCTTAAGACACATTCTCTGTCCACGAAACGGTGGAACCGCACCAGCACCGCTCGCGCCGGCTCGCTTGGCTTGGGCCTCCTCGCCAGCACTCGATGGGCCCCCTCCAGCTCCAGGGGCCCCTGGAAGGCCCCCGCGCCCATCAGTGTGTTCAACATGGTGACCACGTAGGATCCGACATCCGATCCTTTCAGCACCTCTGGGAGACCCAGAATCCACAGATTCTTTCTTCTCGACCGGTTCTCCATGTCCTCGAACTTCGCCTGCCATTTCTTATGGAGCACCTCGTGCGCCTCCACCTTCACCGCCAGGCCCAAGATCTCGTCCTCATTCTCCGAGGCCTTTTGCCGGACCTCCCGGATCGCCGCCCCTTGGGCCGTCTGAGTCTCAAGCAGCTTGTCAATTGACACCTTCATCACTCCAGCAGCTCTGCCTTCAGCTCCGTGAAGCAGCGCTGGAGAAACTCCTGCTGTTCCTGTGACCACTGCACCCACGCTGCCTGGTCTCCACCCGCCGCCATCTTGGTCTTCCTCCCTCGCACCTTTCTCTGTTCCAATTCCAGTTTTTTCACCGCTCCACTCCTGGTCCAATCCATACAGTGCCGGGGGAATATTGCTGTTTCGTTCCCACACTGGGAATCGTCGAAAAAGTACCGTTGGGGGCCCAAAAAAGAGCCCAAAAGTCCGTTTCTAGCGGGAGCTGCCGAACGTGCGACTTAGCTCCGCATAGGCGCAACCGGAAGTGATGTCAAGCTTCTTGAGTGTTGTTGGAGCTGCATTGATTCAGACAAGTGGAGAGTATTCCATCTCACTCCTGACTTGCGCCTTGCAAATGGTGAACAGGCTTTGGGGAGTCAGGAGGTGAGTCACTCACCACAGGATTTCCAGCCTCTGACCTGCTCTTGTAGCCCCAGTATTTATATGGCTAGTCCAGGTCAGTATCTGGTCAATGGTAACCTCCAGGATGTTGATAGTGGGGGATTTGGTAATGGTAGATTAGATTCTGTCTTGTTGGAGATGGTCATTGCCTCGAACTTCTGTGGTTCTAATGTTACTCGCCATTTGTCAGCCTAAGCCTGGATATTGTCAACAACTTGCTGCATTTGGACATTGATTACTTCAGTATAACTTGTTAAATGCTTTCTCAACCTGCTCTGTGCCACCTTCAGTGGCTTATGCACATATACACTGAACTCCCTCTGTTCCTGCATTTCCTTTAGAATTGTACTTTTATTTTATGTCACCTCTCCTTGCTCTTCTGACCAAAATTATCACTTCACATTTCTCTGCATTATATTTCAATAGCCATGTGTCTGCCCATTCCACCAGTCCATCTCTCACTATCCTCCTCACAGTTCACAATGCTTCCAATTCTTAAGACCATAAGACCATAAGACATAGGAGCGGAAGTAAGGTCATTCGGCCCATCGAGTCCACTCCACCATTCAATCATGGCTGATTTCAACTCCATTTACCCGCTCTCTCTCCATAGCCCTTAATTCCTTGAGAAATCAAGAATTTATCAACTTCTGTCTTAAAGACACTCAACGTCCTGGCCTCCACCGCCCTCTGTGGCAAGGAATTCCACAGACCCACCACTCTCTGGCTGAAGAAATTTCCCCTCATCTCTGTTCTAAAGTGACTCCCTTTTATTCTAAGGCTGTGCCCCCGGGTCCTAGTCTCCCCTGCTAATGAAAGCAACTTCCCTACATCCACCCTATCTAAGCCATTCATTATCTTGTAAGTTTCTATTAGATCTCCCCTCAACCTCCTAAACGCCAATGAATATAATCCCAGGATCCTCAGACGTTCATCGTATGCTAGGCCTACCATTCCTGGGATCATCCGTGTGAATCTCCGCTGGACCCACTCCAGTGCCAGTATGTCCTTCCTGAGGTGTGGGGCCCAAAATTGCTCACAGTATTCTAAATGGGGCCTAACTAATGCTTTATAAAGCTTCAGAAGTACATCCCTGCTTTTATATTCCAAGCCTCTTGAGATGAATGACAACATTGCCTTTGCTTTCTTAATTACGGACTCAACCTGCAAGTTTACCTTTAGAGAATCCTGGACTAGGACTCCCAAGTCCCTTTGCACTTCAGCATTATGAATTTTGTCACCGTTTAGAAAATAGTCCATGCCTCTATTCTTTTTTCCAAAGTGCAAGACCTCGCACTTGCCCACGTTGAATTTCATCAGCCATTTCTTGGACCACTCTCCTAAACTGTCTAAATCTTTCTGCAGCCTCCCCACCTCCTCCATACTACCTGCCCCTCCACCTATCTTTGTATCATCGGCAAACTTAGCCAGAATGCCCCCAGTCCCGTCATCTAGATCGTTAATATATAAAGAGAACAGCTGTGGCCCCAACACTGAACCCTGCGGGACACCACTCGTCACCGGTTGCCATTCCAAAAAAGAACCTTTTATCCCAACTCTCTGCCTTCTGCCTGACAGCCAATCGTCAATCCATGTTAGTACCTTGCCTCGAATACCATGGGCCCTTATTTTACTCAGCAGTCTCCCGTGAGGCACCTTATCAAAGGCCTTTTGGAAGTCAAGATAGATAACATCCATTGGCTCTCCTTGGTCTAACCTATTTGTTATCTCTTCAAAGAACTCTAACAGGTTTGTCAGGCACGACCTCCCCTTACTAAATCCATGCTGACTTGTCCTAATCTGACCCTGCACTTCCAAGAATTTAGAAATCTCATCCTTAACAATGGATTCTAGAATCTTGCCAACAACCGAGGTTAGGCTAATTGGCCTATAATTTTCCATCTTTTTCCTTGTTCCCTTCTTGAACAGGGGGGTTACAACAGCGATTTTCCAATCCTCTGGGACTTTCCCTGACTCCAGTGACTTTTGAAAGATCATAATTAACGCCTCCACTATTTCTTCAGCTAGCTCCTTTAGAACTCTAGGATGTAGTCCATCTGGGCCCGGAGATTTATCAATTTTTAGACCTCTTACTTTCTCTTCTATCATTTTCGAATTCTAAAATTGTGCCCTATACACACGGGTCTAGGTTATTCCAACCAGTGGTGTGGGTTAAGAACAGGGCCTTACATGCCTCAGTCCTAGTTTACATATACCTCTGCAAACCACACAAACCATATCTGTGACTCTAGAAGTGACAATGTAACCACTAGAATAGAACAGAATAGAATAGAATAGAATCCCTACAGTGCAGAAGGAGGCCATATGGCCAATCGAGTCTGCACCGACCCTCCAAAGGAGCACTCCATCTGGGCCCACACCTCTACCCTATTCCCGTAACTCCAACTAACCTTTGTGGACACTAAGGGGAAATTTAGCATGGCCAATCAACCTAACCTGTACATCAATAGTGGTGATAGCAGATGACCTATATTAACTGGAAAGGATGTCGCCTACTGAGCTGTGCTGCCCAACCCAAGTCCAAAGTGCAACACTGCAGTGTGGCTGAATGTTTAACACCCAGGAATCATGCTTCAGATGCACTTACTGTGTTTTGTGACAGCGGAGATGACCCGCCATTGACCGGCAGCGGGATCAGCGGGATTTAGATTCTCCACCGTTGGGATTCTCCGTTGTGCCGGCAGCCCACCCACGCCCGCGGGTTTTACGGTGGTGTGGGGTGGCTACAATGAGAAATCCCATTGGCCGGTGGCAGGAATGGAGAATCCCACTGTCTGTGCAGGGCATGGAAGGGGAGAAATTCTGCTGTGTGTGCAAGAGAACTTTCTGGAACTATGCATTCCCAGTCCTACCACAGAGAAAGCTGTGCTGGATCTGGTCCTGGGAAATGAGGCAGGCCAGGTGGAGAACATCAGAGTGGGGAGCATTTGGGAAATAGCAATCATAATATAATAAGCTGGAAAAGGATAAAAAACAGTCACAGAATAAGATCCCAGACTGGAAAAGGGCAAATTTTAGGGGTCTAAAAGTTGAACTAGAGCAGGTTAATTGGAAATGCATTTTGGTGGATAAAACAGTGGATGAAAAATGGGAGACTTTCAAAGGAGGGTGCAAGCTAGGTACATACCAATGAGAAATAAAGATGGGTCCAAAGCTAGAGTACACCGGATGACTAAGATAATTGAGGAAAAAATAAGGAAGAAAAAATAGGCACGTGATGCATGCCGGAATAATAATATAAATAGAAGTCAAGAAGAGTATCTCAAATGCAGGAGAGGGGCTAAGGCTGGAATAAGGAAAGCTAAGAGGAAGCATGAGGAAGGGATGGCAGGCTGTGGTGAAACAAATTTTAAAATATTCTTCAAACATATTAATAATAGAAGATTAACGAAGGATAGAGTGGGGTCCATAAGGGACAAGCAGGGCAAGCTACGCACTGAAGCAGAGGGTATGGCAGAGGTACTAATTGAGTACTTTGCGTCTGTCTTTACCAAAGTAGACAATGACGACAATGGCCCAGTTGAAAATATGGGTGTTAATCAGTATAGTGACAGATTTAAAAAAGGTGCTAAAAAGGCTGGCAGCACTCCAGGTAGAGAAGTCACCAGGCCCAGATGAGATGCATCCCAGATTGCTGAGAGAGGTAAGAGAGCAAACTGCGGAGCCGTGGGCAGAAATTTTCCAGGCCTCTCTGAACACAGAATTAGTCCCAGGGGACCAGAGGATTGCTAACGTGACGCCGTTGTTTAAGAAAGGGGCTAAGGATAACGCAGACCTGTCAGCTTGACGTCAATATTGGAGGTCATATTACGGGATAAGATAAATATACACTTAGAGAAAAATAAGTTAATACTAGATAGTCAACATGGCTTTGTCATGTCTGACAAATTTAATTGAGTTGCTTGATGAGGTGACACAGGCAGTAGATGAGGGTAGTGCTGTGAAAGTTGTATATTTGGACTTTCAGAAAGCATTTGATATGGTTCCACATGGCAGGTTGGTTAGCAAATTAGAAATGTTTGGGATAAATGGGCCCTTGGTAGCATGGATTAGAAGTTGCCGAAGAGATAGGAAACAGAGGTTAGGTATAGATGGGCATTTATCAGACGAGTTGAAAGTGGTGTTTACCCCAAGGGCTCAGTGTTGGAATCTTGCTTTTTCTGATTTATATAAACGATTTAGCAATGGGTATTGAGGGCAAAATCTTTCAATTTGCAGATGACACTCAGCTTGGGAGAATGGTGAATTGTGAGGATGACGCTACGTGACTTCAGAGGGACATTGACAAGTTGTCCAAATGGGCAGATACCTGGCAGATTAATATAAATGCAGAGAAATGTGAGGTAATGCATTTTGGCAGAAGAAATGCGGGAAGAGGATACAACTTTGAGGGGAGTACAGGAGCAGAGGGACCTCGGGGTTCAAGTGCAGAATTCTCTGAAGGTGGCCAGTTGAAACATTTGTTAAGAAGGCTTATAGGATCCTTGGGTTTATAAATAAAGGTATAAAATATAAACGCAAGGAAGTGATGCTACACCTCTACAAATCATTGGTCAGACCATTTGCAATTATGTTCAGTTCTGGGCACCTTATTTAATGAAGGATGATAAAACCCTGGAGAGAGTACAGAGGAGATTTACTAGAATTTGTTGTATCTTCCTCTATGAAGACAGATACAGGAACATTTGTTTAATTTCTCCAACATTTCCTTATTGCCCGTTATAAATTCTCCTGCCTTTGCCTGTAATGGTCCCACATTTTTCATTCTGATCTTTTCCTGTTTACATATCGATTGAAGCTTTTACGATCTGCTTTTATGTTTCTCACTATTTTCCCTTTCTTTATCAGTTTCTCTGTCCTCCTTTGCTGAATACTAAAATGCTCCCAATCCCCAGGCTTACAATTTATTTTGGTAACCTTATAAATCTCTTCATTTGGTCTAATATAATCTATAACTTCTCTTGCTAGACACGGTTGGGTCTTTGCACCTCAAATTAATGTGCATTTGTTGTAAACCATGAATTAATTCTTAAAATGCCTGTCCACCAACATCCCTTTCAGTGTATTTTTTCAATCTACCACAACTAACCTAACCCTCATACCTTTGTCATTTTTTGTTCAGATTTATGCCCCCAGTTTCAGGTTAACTGCATCACTTCCAAACTCAATGATCTCTCTTCCCCAAAGGTTCCTTAAAAATGTGATTATTAATTAGCCCTTTCACATTGCATAATACTATATCTAAAGTGGCCTATTTCCTAGTTGGTTCTGCTACATGCTGTTTAAAAACAAATCCTCCATACATTCCAGGAATTTGCCTTCCACAGCATTAGTGCTAATTAGATTTGCGCAATCCATAAGGATATATTATGGAGTGGGGACCTGTCCGGGATCTCACAGACTCGGGACACAGATGCTTTTGTGCCACCACAGATGCCCGATATGCCCAGTCGGCTCAATATATCCATTTCGGCCTCCTGAAGATACGGTTCAGGTGCCTGGACTGCTCTAGAGGGGCCATCCAGTATGATGCTGACAGGGTCGCCTGCATCGTGGCGGCCTACTGCGTCCTCCACAACATCGCGCAGCAGAGGGGCAATGCGCTGGAGGAGGAGGATGAACATCAGGCCTCGTCTGACGAGGAGGATGCGGGGAAGGGGGAGGGTGAGCAGTACATGGGGCCCAGGCAGGCATGGGAAGCTGCACGACGTGTGTGCCTGGACCAGTGCCCATGGGAATCTCTGATCGCCTCCTGGTCCACCGACTGGGGGGTGGGGCGAAACTGGCCCGGGGCATGGACACCGCATCCCACCCGCATACCTCCCCCCTTTGCCGCTGGACACAGTCCGCAGCTGCCACGCCGGGTTCCCGCATGGCTCAGACCAAAGGTGAACCTCGCCGTCGGGAACTCGGCCCATCGGGGCGGAGCATCGGGGGAGGGCCTTCAGGTAACGCGCTGAGGCCGTCCCAACGGCATGTGGTGCGCGCCGCGATGACACCATTTTGGAGGAGGCAGCATACGAAACCTGCGTCCAACAGGCGCCACCCCTGATTTCGGCATCAAAAGGGATTCTCCGTGTGATCGGCGATTGCGAAATCGGCGTCGGGGAACGGAGAATCTCGCCCTCAGTCTCAGAAATGGAGAATTCCGCTGCAGATATAATTGGCGGGATTTTCCAGCCATTCCTGCTGGTGGGATATTCTGGTCATGTCAGGGGGTGTGAATAACTGGTAACCTCTTTGACAGTGGCGGGAC
This sequence comes from Scyliorhinus torazame, assembly GCF_047496885.1. Classification (NCBI taxonomy): domain Eukaryota; kingdom Metazoa; phylum Chordata; class Chondrichthyes; order Carcharhiniformes; family Scyliorhinidae; genus Scyliorhinus; species Scyliorhinus torazame. The sequence goes on from NC_092725.1 coordinate 101,626,125, forward strand.
CGGAAGATCCTGCTGCCGCCCAATAGCGGGCCACCTCCGCTGCTGCAAAACATGACGCAGGGGTATGGAGAATCACACCCATTACATCTACTGCATTAACATTGTTTACTCTCTCTGTTCCCTCCTCGGAAAATACAATAAGGTTGTCCAAGCAAGGTCTTCACTTTTGAAATCCATGCTGATCATTTGTTATTATACTTCTCATGTTCTTCTAGTCTCTCCTTCAGTAAGGATTCCATTATTTTTCCTACCACCAATACTAGCTCAGGGATCGTCTGAAACCTCTTCTTATATTTATTTACATAAAAGAGGTTTGGAAACCACCCACTTAAACCAATTATTATTGGGTGGATGCAATTAGGTTTACATTTATTATCGTAACCATCCATGGTGACAACTTCCAACCAGGTTTCAACTTAGGCTTAGTTGTGTTACATTGTCTGATGAATCAGTCCCTTAATTTGAGAGGCTGCTAATAAGAAATTTATGATTACCAGCCAATCAAAGCCCTCTCATAAAAAAATACTCCATTCTCTAAAATAACAACAACTTACATTCATATAGCATCCTTAATGCGGCAAAACATTCCAAGGTACTTCACGGAGTGTTCGCAAGTGTAGCCATCTGGGATGGCCACGTCCCGATTACAAAATGGACACTTGCAAAGAATGCAGGGAAAACTGGACAATGCTAAGAAACAAGCAGGTGCAAGCTCTGTCTCTTGATTAGAACCTGAAACTCTCAGACAGGACAGAAACTACCAAACAATCTACATACTAATGAGCCATCTCCGGGAACAAAAGGGAAACATTTAGATATACAATGTTAAGGCAGACTCCCCGGCACCAGAAGAAGCTAAGACAAAGCAGACTGACAGTCACCAGGACACGCCCAGCGATCAGGGAACCACCCCTCTATTGGAGGAAAATCGATACAGATGATTGGGAAAGACCCAATTAGTTGAGGCCAAGTTCAAGGCCCGCCCAAAAGCGCGCAAAGCCCTTTTTAGTATAAAAGATATTCCCCAAGGGAGAAACTTCCTCCTTTGGCTTTGGCTCTCAGTGAAGAGAGACACCTGCCTAGCAGCTGCACCAGACCAAGTAAGTCCCAAGTCAATGCACGCTACGAGATAGATGCTCCTAGTGGCTACCCTGTAAACAGCTCAACCCAGCAGCCTCAGAACCGAGCAACTGCCATTGTTCCTCTGACTGAGTGGGCAGCCGAAGTTAAGTATAGGCTTTAGTAATAGTGGTAGTTTAGTTTGTAGAGTTTATGCATAAGTAGATTTGACTGTGTATAAATCAATGAGCATTGCTTTTGAACTTACTAACTGGTGTATCGAGTCATTGATCAGTATTCAGATCTGAACCATATGGCGGTGTCGAAAGATACCTGGCGACTCTTGAGCAAACGTGATTAAACCGAGCTAAATTAAGAGCCAACCAAAAGTTAGCAACACAGGTCAAAATGTAACACTGAGCCATGTGAAGAGATATTGGGGCATTTGCCCAGATGCTTGGTTAAAGATTTGTAGGCGGGAGGGGGTTTAAAGGAAGAGACAAAACTGGAGAGGTTCAGAGAGGGAAATCCAGAGCTTAGGGCCCAGGCAACTGAAGTCAGGTCAACCAATGGAGGAACAAAAGGAGTGGTGGGTGGAGTTGTTAATGGTGGTGTTGTGGGAAGGAATGTACACAAAACAAAGAAAATAAGGTAAATGGAGCTCTCACACTTTGGTTGCAAAAGCCTCCAGTCCCATTGTCATTGGGAGTGCCAATGACCTCGTCTCTGACCCCATCAGGAACAGGATGCGGTCAATAAGTTACATGATTTCAACAGGTAGCCAATGTGTGATGTGTTAAGTAAGTTGGTTCAACGTTGACTGCAACTGGCTGCAGTGAAACTAGAAACAGGCTTCTGACACAGGAGATGGTCCAACACCGTTTTATTGAACTTCCTGATTGCTGTACATAGTCTGCTGTGAGTTGAAACTCTATTAATCTAACTGATAACCTCCTACTGGTTTGACCAGACTAACTCTCTACCTCATGGTGATAGTGCTCACTGGCTTGTGCACTCTTAATATCTCAGTAGCTGTGTCCTGTAGAGAGAGGGAGAGTCTTAATGTCCTGTGTGCTTTATAGTGGTGGTGTCCTGTCTGGTGATTGGTGTTATGTGTCGTGTGTGTTCATTGGTTATACTGGGCGAAATTCTCCGGAAACGGCGCGATGTCCGCCGACTGGCGCCCAAAACGGCGCCAATCAGACGGGCATCGCGCCGCCCCAAAGGAGCGGAATGCTCCGCATCTTGGGGGGCCGAGCCCCAACATTGAGGGGCTAGGCCGACGCCGGAGGAATTTCCGCCCCGCCAGCTGGCGGAAACGGCCTTTGTTGCCCCGCCAGCTGGCGCGGAAATGACATCTCCGGGTGGCGCATGTGCAGGAGCGTCAGCGGCCGCTGACAGTTTCCCACGCATGCGCAGTGGAGGGAGTCTCTTCCGCCTCCGCCATGGTGGAGACCGTGGCGGAGGCGGAAGGGAAAGAGTGCCCCCACGGCACAGACCCGCCCGCTGATTGGTGGACCCCGATCACGGGCCAGGCCACCGTAGGGGCACCCCCGGGGTCAGATCGCCCCGCGCCCCCCCCCAGGACCCCGGAGCCCACCCGCGCCGCCTTGTCCCGCTGGTAAGGTAGGTGATTTAATTTACGCCGGCGGGACAGACAATTTATCGGCGGGACTTCGGCCCATCCGGGCCGGAGAATCGAGCGGGGGGGCCCGCCAACCGGCGGGGGGTCGGAGAATGTCGCCCCCTGTGTGTCAATCACTGCCTGTCTGCATCTCATTATATACATGAGTGGATATTATGACAATGTGGAGACAACTTATGGGGATTCAGCCAATCTGTTTATTGGCCAACCAACGCCAATGGTTTGAATCATTTCTCTTACCACTGTTGTCAATCAGATTCTCTCTTAATGGAAGCTTGTACTGGTATTCCCTGCGGATAAATGGAAATCCGGTCACCACCCTATCGCCCCAACTCGGTGGGGCGCACACCTTCTGCTGAAATACACTGTTGTGGAGGCTGGAGGTTTTGCGCAGCAGGGTGGAATTTTGTTGCAAAGTAAAACCTCCTATGTTTATATAGCACCTTTCAAGAGCTCAGGACATCTCAAAGCACAGCCAAGGAACCATTTTTGAAATGTAGTCACAATACCCAACCATCTTCAGCTGCTTCACCAATGACCTGCCTTCCATCATAAGGTCAGAAGTGGGGATGTTTGCGGACGTCTTCACAATGTTCAGCAACATTCACGATTCAGATAATGAAGCAGTCCATATCCAAATGGAGCAAGACCAGGCCAATATACAGGCTTGGGCTGATAAGTGGCAAGTTACATTTGTGCCACACAAGTGTCAGGCAATGACCATCTCCTCCAATGGAAGATCTAACCATCGCTGAATCCCCCAAAATCAACATCCTGATCAGAAACTTAACTGGACTAGCCACATTAATACTGTGGCTACCAGGGCAGGTCAAAGGCTAGGAATCCTCCGGTGAGTAACCCATCTCCTGACTCCCCACAGCCTGTCAACCATCTGCAAGGCACAGGTCTGGAGGGTAATAGAATACTCTCCACTTGCCTGGATGAGTGCAGCTCCAACAACACTCCAGAAGTTCAACCCCATCCAAGACAAAGCAGCCCACTTGATTGCTCCCCCTTCCACAAACATTCAAACCCTCCACCACTGACGAAAAGTGGCAGCCTTGTGCACCATCTACAAGATGCACTGCAGTAACTCACCAAGGTTCCTCAGACAGCACCTTCCAAATCTACAACCACTAGCATCTAAAAGGACAAGAGCAGCAGATACATGGGAACCCACGACCTGGAAGTTCCCCTTTAAGTGACTCACCACCCTGACTTGGAAATATATCGCCGGTCCTTCGCTGTCGCTGGGTCAAAATCCTGGAACTCCCTCCCTAACAGCGCAGTGGATGTACCTACACCTGAAGGACTGCAAGGCAACTCACCAACACTTCTGAAGGGCAACCAGGGATGGGTAATAAATGCTGGCTTAACCAGTGACTCCCACTAATGCACTATCAATTACGACGAGATGAAAGTAGAATGTAATTGAGGCTTTATTACACAGAGATGTGTGGCCTCCTACAGCAGCTTACAAAATGGCTGCTGTTCGGAGCAGCTTACAAATGGCTGCTGTTCGGAGAGCACACACATTTATACTCCGCCTCCTGGGTGGAGCCAGCAGGCAGTGATCTACCCTCGTACCTGTAGTACAGGGGCCTTAGCGTAATACCCATATATACAATATAATACAACAGTGGTGACTACCACATTCACCCCCTGTTAAAACTGAGTCCAGCGGGGGTGGTGGAAAACTATATACATACAGATTGGTTTTAAAATTACAGAGAAGGTTACAAATTTAGACGATCGGGCACCTTGATCTGTCGTTGAGAGCGCCGCAGTGCTGGTGGTGACTCAGGCTTCAGCTTGGTCTTCGGTGAATCCGGGAGCATGTCAAAATCCTCTTCATCCCCGGGTGGGAACAAGGGGAGGACGGATTGTCCTGGAGCGGGGGCAGCGGTGGGGTGTGCCGGGTGAGGGGAGGCTGGCACCAGGGCAGGGGGGGGCGGGCGGGACCCAGCTGGTGCCAGATCCCTGAGGGAGACTGTGTCTTGGTGGCCGTCGGGGTACGCTACGTAGGCGTACTGCAGGTTCGCATGGAGTAGCTGTACTCTCTCAACCAACGGGTCCGCCTTGTGGAGCCGCATGTGCTTGTGGAGCAGAACGGGTCCTGGAGCTGCCAGCCATGTTTGGATCGAAACTCCGGAGGTGGACTTCCTGGGGAAGACAAAGAGACGTTCATGGGGGGTTTCGTTGGTCGCGGTGCACAGGAGCGACCGAATGGAGTGAAGTGCGTCGGGGAGGACCTCCTGCCAGCGGGAGGCCGGGAGATTTCTGGACCGTAGGGGCAGCTGGACGGCCTTCCAGACCGTCCCATTCTCCCGCTCCACCTGCCCGTTTCCCCTGGGGTTGTAGCTGGTCGTCCTGCTCGAGGCAATGTCCCTGTTGAGCAGGTTCTGGCGCAGCTCCTTGTTCATAAATGAGGATCCCTGGTCGCTGTGGACGTAGGTGGGAAAACCGAACAGAGCGAAGATGGTGTTGAGGGCTTTGATGACGGTGGCAGACATCATAGCGGGGCATGGGACGGCGAAGAGGAATCGGGAATACTCGTCGACCACATTAAGAAAGTACGTGTTGCGGTCGGTGGAGGGGAGGGGCCCTTTGAAGTCCATGCTGAGGCGTTCAAAGGGGTGGGAGGCCTTCACCAGGCGCGCTCGGTCTGGCCGTAGAAGTGCGGTTTACACTCTGCGCAGACCTGGCAGTCTCTGGTGATAGCCCTGACTTCCTCGATGGAGTCGGGCAGGTTGCGGGCCTTAATGAAGTGGTAAAAGCGGATGACTCCCGGGTGACAGAGATCGTTGTGCAGGGTCTGGAGTTGGTCCACTTGTACGCTGGCACATGTATCTCGGGACAGAGCATCGGGGGGCTCGTTGAGCTTACCGGTGCGATACAGAATCTCGTAATTGTAGGTGGAAAGCTCGATCCTCCACCTCAAGATTTTATCATTTTTAATTTTACCCCACTGTGTGTTGTTAAACATGAAGGCAACCGACCGTTGGTCAGTGAGGAGAGTGAATCTCCTGCCGGCCAGGTAATGCCTCCAATGTCGCACAGCTTCAACGATCGCTTGGGCCTTCTTTTTGACGGAAGAGTGCCGAATTTCAGAGGCATGGAGGGTGCGGGAAAAGAATGCCACGGGCCTGCCTGCCTAGTTGAGGGTGGCAGCCAGAGTGACGTCTGATGCATCGCTCTCGACTTGGAAGGGGAGCGTCTCGTCGACCGCGTGCACCGCGGCCTTGGCGATGTCGGCCTTGATATGGTTGAAGGCCTGGTGAGCCTCGGCCGTCAGTGGGAAAGCGGTGGATTGAATGAGTGGGCGGGCCTTGTCCGCACAGTTTGGGACCCACTGGGAGTATTACGAAAAGAACCCCAGGCATTGTTTGAGGGCCTTGGGGCAGTGGGAAGGGGGGGTTCCATGAGGGGGCGCATGCGATCGGGGTCATAGAACATAGAACATAGAAAATACAGCACAGAACAGGCCCTTCGGCCCACAGTGTTGTGCCGAACATTTGACCTAGATTAATCATAGATTATCATTGAATTTACAGTGCAGAAGGAGGCCATTCTGCCCCCTGAGTCTGCACCGGTTCTTGGAAAGAGCACCCTACCCAAACTCAACACCTCCACCCAACACCAAGGGCAATTTTGGACACTAAGGGCAATTTATCATGGCCAATCCACCTACCCTGCACATCTTTGGACTGTGGGAGGAAACCAGAGCACCCAGAGGAAACCCACGCAGACACGGGGAGGACGTGCAGACTCCGCACAGACAGTGACCCAAGCCGGAATCGAACCTGGGACCCTGGAGCTGTGAAGCAATTGTGCTATCCACAATGCTACCGGGCTGCCCTTAAGAACAAATAAATCTACACTATATCATTTTACCGTAATCCATGTACCTATCCAATAGCTGCTTGAAGGTCCCTAATGTTTCCGACTCAACTACTTCCACAGGCAGTGCATTCCATGCCCCCACAACTCTCTGGGTAAAGAACCTACCTCTGATATCCCTCCTATATCTTCCACCTTTGACCTTAAATTTATGTCCCCTTGTAATGGTTTGTTCCACCCGGGGAAAAAGTCTCTGACTGTCTACTCTATCTATTCCCTTGATCATCTTATAAACCTCTATCAAGTCGCCCTTCATCCTTCTCCGTTCTAATGAGAAAAGGCCTAGCACCCTCAACCTTTCCTCGTAACACCTACTCTCCATTCCAGGTAACATCCTGGTAAATCTTCTTTGCACCTCTTCCAAAGCTTCCACATCCTTCCTAAAATGAGGTGACCAGAACTGGACACAGTACTCCAAATGTGGCCTTACCAAAGTTTTGTACAGCTGCATCATCACCTCACGGCTCTTAAATTCAATCCCTCTGTTAATGAACGCGAGCACACCATAGGCCTTCTTCACAGCTCTATCCACTTGAGTGGCAACTTTCAAAGATGTATGAACATAGACCCCAAGATCTCTCTGCTCCTCCACATCGCCAAGAACTCTACCGTTAACCCTGTATTCCGCATTCATATTTGTCCTTCCAAAATGGACAACCTCACACTTTTCAGGGTTAAACTCCATCTGCCACTTCTCAGCCCAGCTCTGCATCCTATCTATGTCTCTTTGCAGCCGACAACAGCCCTCCTTACTATCCACAACTCCACCAATCTTCGTATCGTCTGCAAATTTACTGACCCACCCTTCAACTCCCTCATCCAAGCCATTAATGAAAATCACAAACAGCAGAGGACCCAGAACTGATTCCTGCGGTACGCCACTGGTAACTGGGATCCAGGCTGAATATTTGCCATCCACCACCACTCTCTGACTTCTATCGTTTTGTAAGGGCCCCGAAGAATCCAGCACGAGTTTTAAGGATACAAAATAATAACGTTTATTTACTATCACAATATATACATAACAGTAGCAGTAACTTCCCTTGCTACCTTCTCCTTCCTCCTGGTTCCTGGACTGGCCAGCTTATTTATAGTAGGAGTTTCTCCGCCCCCCTCATTGGGGAAGTTCATACTCCCATAGGATTGTGGGATAGTCATTAGTCCCCAGCCAATCATCAGTAGGCAGGTTCTAACATATCGGTTCGCCAGTTCGTTATCCAACTGGCCAAATTTCCCACTATCCCATGCCTCCTTACTTTCTGCAGAAGCCTACCATGGGGAACCTTATCAAATGCCTTACTAAAATCCATGTACACTACATCCACTCCTTTACCTTCATCCACATGCTTGGTCACCTCCTCAAAGAATTCAATAAGATTTGTAAGGCAAGACCTACCCCTCACAAATCCGTGCTGACTATCCCTAATCAAGCAGCGTCTTTCCAGATGCTCAGAAATCCTATCCTTCAGTACCCTTTCCATGACTTTGCCTACCACCGAAGTAAGACTAACTGGCCTGTAATTACCAGGGTTATCCCTAGTCCCTTTTTTGAACAGGGGCACGACATTCTGGGGCAGCACGGTAGCATTGTGGATAGCACAATTGCTTCACAGCTCCAGGGTCCCAGGTTCGATTCCGGCTTGGGTCACTGTCTGTGCGGAGTCTGCATATCCTCCCCGTGTGTGTGTGGGTTTCCTCCGGGTGCTCCAGTTTCCTCCCACAGTCCAAAGATGTGCAGGTTAGGTGGACTGGCCATGATAAATTGCCCTTAGTGTCCAAAATTGCCCTTAGTGTTGGGTGGGGTTACTGGGTTATGGGGATAGGGTGGAGGTGTTGACCTTGTGTGGGGTGCTCTTTCCAAGAGCCGGTGCAGACTTGATGGGCCGAATGGCCTCCTTCTGCACTGTAAATTCTAAGTATGTCTATGTATTCGCCACTCTCCAATCCCCTGGTACCACCCCTGTTGACAGTGAGGACGAAAAGATAATTGCCAACGGCTCTGCAATTTCATCTCTTGCTTCCCATAGAAACCTTGGATATATCCCCTCAGGCCCGGGGGACTTGTCTATCCTCAAGTTTTTCAAAATGCCCAACACATCTTCCTTCCTAACAAGTATTTCCTCGAGCTTACCAGTCTGTTTCACACTGTCCTCTCCAACAATATCGCCCCTCTCATTTGTAAATACAGAAGAAAAGTACTCGTTCAAGACCTCTCCTATCTCTTCAGACTCAATACACAATTTCCCGCTACTGTCCTTGGTCGGACCTACCCTCGCTCTAGTCATTCTCATATTTCTCACATATGTGTAAAAGGCATAGGCATAGGAAAAGGGGTTTTCCTTGATCCTATCCGCCAAAGATTGTTCATGCCCTCTCTTAGCTCTCCTAACCCCTTTCTTCAGTTCCCTCCTGGCTATCTTGTATCCCTCCAATGCCCTGTCTGAACCTTATTTCCTCAGCCTTACATAAGTCTCCTTTTTCCTCTTAACAAGACATTCAACCTCTCTTGTCAACCATGGTTCCCTCACTCGACCATCTCTTCCCTGCCTGACAGGGACATACATATCAAGGACACGTAGTACCTGTTCCTTGAACAAGTTCCACATTTCACTTGTGTCCTTCCCTGACAGCCTATGTTCCCAACTTATGCACTTCAATTCTTGTCTGACAACATCGTATTTACCCTTCCCCCAATTGTAAACCTTGCCCTGTGGCACGCACCTATCCCTCTCCATTACTAAAGTGAAAGTCACGGAATTGTGGTCACTTTCTCCAAAATGCTCCCCCACTAACAAATCTATCACTTGCCCTGGTTCATTACCAAGTACTAAATCCAATATTGCCCCTCCTCTGGTCGGACAATCTATATACTGTGTTAGAAAAGCTTCCTGGACACACTGCACAAACACCACCCCATCCAAACTATTTGATCTAAAGAGTTTCCACTCAATATTTGGGAAGTTAAAGTCACCCATGACTACTACCCTGTGACTTCTGCACCTTTCCAAAATCTGTTTCCCAATCTGTTCCTCCACATCTCTGCTACTATTGGGGGGCCTATAGAAAACTCCTAACAAGGTGACTGCTCCTTTCCTATTTCTGACTTCAACCCATACTACCTCATTAGGGTGATACTCCTCGAACTGCCTTTCTGCAGCTGTTATACTATCTCTAATTAACAATGCCCAGGGACCTCCAACAACCATTTCTGCCCCTCTTCTATCCAAGTTTCCGTGATGGCCACCACATCGTAGTCCCAAGTACCGATCCATGCCTTAAGTTCACCCACCTTATTCCTGATGCTTCTTGCGTTGAAGTATACACACTTCAACCCATCTCCGTGCCTGCAAGTACTCTCCTTTGTCAGTGTTCCCTTCCCCATTGCCTCATTACACGCTTTGGCGTCCTAGGTCGGGCCGTAGAACTCCGTTCTGAACCACGTAGCCGAGGATGGCTAATCGGTTTGTGCTGAACACACACTCCTCCTTGTTGTAAGTTAGGTTGAGGAGTGTGCTGTGTGGAGAAATTTGGAAAGGTTAGCGTCGTGGTCCTGCTGGTCGTGGCCGCAGATGGTGACGTTGTCCAGGTATGGGAAAGTGGCCCGCAGCCCGTCAACCATTCAGTCCATCTCCCGTTGGAAGACCGAGACCCCGTTGGTGACGCCGAAGGAAACCCTAAGGAAATGGTAAAGGCGGCCGTCTGCTTCAAACGCAGTGTATGGGCGGTTCTTATGGGTGGGGAGCTGTTGGTAGGCAGATTTCAGGTCCACTGTCGAGAAGACCCGGTACTGTGCAATCTGATTGACCATATCAGATATGCGTGGGAGGGGGTACGCGTCGAGCTGCGTGTACCGATTGATGGTCTGACTGTAGTCAACGACCATCCTGTTTTTCTCCCCGGTTTTCACCACTACCACTTGGGCTCTCATACCTTCCCGCAGCAGCCGCTGGACCTCAGACCTGATAAAGGTCCTGTCCTGGGCGCTGTACCGTCTGCTCCTGGTGGCGACGAGTTTGCAATCCGGCGTGAGGTTTGCAAACAGGGACGGCGGGTTGACCTTAAGGGTCACGAGACCGCAAACAGTAAGGGGTGGTAGGGGCCCGCCAAATTTCAGGGTTAGGCTCTGGAAGTTGCACTGGAAGTCCAGGCCGAGTAGCAAGGCAGCGCAGAGGTTGGGGAGGATGTAGAGCCGGAAGCCACTGAATTCTACGCCCTGGACGGTGAGGGTGGCGATGCAGTACCCCCGGATCGCCACAGAGTGGGATCCGGAAGCCAGGGTGTACCGCGAGGGAGCAGCGCCTTACCGTATCGGGGTGGATGAAGCTCTCAGTGCTCCTGGAGTCCAGAAGACAGGATATCTTGTGCCTGTCGACCTTCACCTTTGTCGAAGCGGTCGCGAGGTTGCGCGGTCGAGACTGGTCGATCGTGACCGAGGCGAGACGCGGCTGGTTGTCGGTGGTTGCAGGCGATGAGCGGCCCGATGAGGTGCCCGACGGGCAGGGGTCCTGAGACGGGTAAGATGGCGGCGTCCATGGGCCACACGTGTCCTGGGGCAGGCAAGATGGTGGCACCCTGGGCCGCATGTGTCCTGGGGCAGGCAAGATGGCGGTGCCCATTGGTTCTGAGGCAAGCAAGATGGCGGCACCCATGGGCCGCCCATGTTGCGAGTGGAGCAAGATGGCGGCGCCCACAGGCCACACGTGGTCTGAGGAGAGGAAGATGGCGGCTCCCACTGGCCGCACGTGGCGGGTGTCGAGACAATAGCGGCAATTGAACGGGCCTGGCACACTGCAGCAAAATGTCCTTTCTTGCCACAGGCCTTGCAGAGCGCGCTCCGCGCTGGGCAGCGCTGCCGGGGGTGTTTTGTCTGTCCGAAGAAGTAGCACTTGGGTCCCCCGGGGTTGGTTGGCTGCCGCGTGGCGCAGGTGTGGGGTTGGCTGAGTGTGGTCGCTGATGGGGTCCACGATGCACAGGGGGGGTGGGCCGTGCGATCGGGGGCATAAGCCTGTACGTTGCGTGAGGCGGCCGTGAGCGAGAGCACTAGTTTCTTGGTCACCGCGAGGGCAAGCGTGGCCCCTTCTAAGAGGCACTGGCGGATGTAGTCAGACCCTATGCCCCTAACGAATGCGTCTCTCATTAGCAGGTTTGAATGTTCAGTGGCCGAAACGGCCTGGCAGTCAGTCTCTCACCAGGGCGAGCAGGGCACGCCAGAAATCTTCCACAGACTCACCGGGAAGTTGGTGCCGCGTGGATAGGAGGTGCCTGGCGTAGATCTTGTTGGTCTGCTGAGCGTAATTCTCCTTCAGTAGTGCCATGGCCACTACGTAGGTAGGCGTGTCCTGGACGAGGGGAAAAACGTTGGAGATCAGCCGCGTGTACAGGATCTGGAGCTTCTGTGCTTCTGAAATTGGGTCTGGCGCAGACCCGATGTATGCTTCAAAGCAAGTAACCAACGTTGTAAGTCCTTTTTGGCGTTGTCTGCTTGAGGATGCAGCTGCAGGCGATCCGGCTTGATGCGGAGGTCCATCTCTGAAAATCTCTGTGTAATAAATTGATGCACTATTAATTACGATGAGACGAGAGTAGAATGTAATCGAGACTTTATTACACAGAGATGTGTGGCCTCCTACAGCAGCTTACGAAATGGCTGCTGTTCGGAGAGCACACACATTTATACTCCGCCTCCTGGGTGGAGCCAGCAGGCAGGGATCTACCCCCGTACCTGTAGTACAGGGGCCTTACCATAATACCCATATATACAATATAATACAACAGTGGTGACTACCACACCCGCAGACTGAAAATTAATTTTTTTAAAAACAATTGTCATGTGGGAAACCCAGTAGCTACTTTGCGCACAGCAAGATCCCACAAACAGTAATGTGAGAGATGATCTGATGTTACACTGATGTGGGTTGAGTGAAATATACAGACCAGGACATCAGGAAGAACTTCCCTTCTCCTCTTCAAAATAATAACATGGGATCTTATGTGTCCATCTGAGAGTGCAGAAGTGGCCTTGGCTTAAAGTCTCATGAAAGACGACAATCTCTAACAGTGAAGCACTCCCTCAGTAGGACACTGGAGTATCAGCCTGAGTTTTTGTGCTCCTGGGCGCGATTCTCCGACCCACCACCGGGTCGGAGAATCGCTGTGGGCTGGCATAAATCCCGCTCCCGCCGTGTCCCAAATTCTCCGCCATCAGAGATTCGGCGGGGGCAGGAATCGCGCCGCGCCGGTTGGCGGGGGCGGGAATCGTGCCGGTTGGCGGGTCCACCCCCGGCGATTCTCCGGCCCCCGATGGGCCGAAGTCCCGCCGCTGTCAACCCTCTCCCGCCGGCGTGGATTAAACCACCTTTTGAACGGCGGGACAAGGCGGCGTGGGCGGGCTCCGGGGTCCTGGGGGGGGGGGGGGGGGCGATCAGGCCCCCATGGTGTCCTAGCCCGCGATCGGGGCCCACCGATCCGCGGGTGGGTCTGTGCCGTGATGGCACTCTTTTTCTTCCGCCTTCGCCAAGGTCTTCACTATGGCGGAGGCGGAAGAGACCCCCTCCCCTGCGCATGCGCGGGGATGACGTCAGCAGCCGCTGCGCTCCTGCGCATGCGTCGCCTGGCGAAGACCTTTCGGCCCCGGCTGGCGTGGCGCCAAAGGCCTTTCCCGCCAGCCGGTGGAGCGGAAACCACTCCAGCGCGGGCCTAGCCCCTCAAGGTGAGGACTTGGCCCCTAAAGGTGCAGAGATTTCCGCACCTTTGGGTCGGCCCGACGCCGGAGTGGTTCACGCCACTCCATGACGCCGGAACCCCCCCGCCCCGCCGGGTAGGGGAGAATCCCGCCCATGTCTCTGGAGTGGAACTCCACCCCAAAACCTTCTGACTCAGAATTGACAGTGCTGCTAACGAAACTCCGGCTAGCAGTCTAGTTGATTTTCAGAGATACAGAGCCAACATGGGTTCTCGCTCAACAAAGGTCATAAAATCAGGAGTGGACAGAATGGGACAGACTTGTGCCTGCACCCCATTCCCCCTGCAGCCCTGCATCCGATTCTCTAATCCACATTCCTGCGTCAGGATTGCGGTGATATGCATCACTGTAGGTACACAAGGGGTTAATGTAGATACACTAGGACTGAGTAAACACTAGAGGGAGCACCAGAGACATCATGACACACAGACATTCAACCAATAGGTCAGTAAGATAGGACGCGACTAATGGGCAGTTAAGACACACCCAGAGGTGACACTACCACAAGCGGGCTACCCATATAAAAGGACAGGGCACACATGCTCTTTCTCTTTCCATAGGTGACACTCAGAGAGACAGGGGCAGATCAGGAAGCATCACATCCATCGCATGGATTAGAGCCAACAGCATTTAATTTCTCCAGATAGCTGAGACTGTTGTGTAGTTCTATATTTGCTTCATATTTTACTGGCTCTCAATTTTCAGAAGGGAAGGTGGTGCAGATTATGGGCGGGATTCTCCAATCCCGTGACAGAGTGTCCGCGGCGTCGTAAACGCCATCGCATTTTACGACGGCGTGAACGGGCCGCTCCTGCATCTAATTCTGGCCCCTACAGAAGGCCAGCACGGCGCTGGAGCGGTTTGCGCCGCTCCAGGTGCAGATCCCGGTGCGAACTGGGCGCCGCGGGATCCATGCATGCGCAGTTGCGCCGGCGCCAACGCGCGCATGGGCAGTGGCCTCTTTCAGCGCGCCGGCCCCGACGCAACAGCCGCAGGGCTATAGGAGCCGGCACGTAGGAAAGGAAGCCCCCAGCCACAGAGGCCACATCAGAGGCCCCCCCTGGGGTCGGACCCCCCCCCCACCCCCAAAGGCCGCCACCCAACCCTTACATGCCGAGGTCCCGCCGGTCCAGAGCAGGTTAGAACGGCACCGGCGGAACCCAACTCTTTTCCTTCGGCCGCTCGGCCCATCCGGCCCAGAGAATCGGCAGGCCAGCCGCGTAGAGCAGACCGCGCCGCGCCAATGGCGTCGCGTGCCGGCGTCGGGGCGGCGTAGCCCGTTCACAGGGATTCTCCGGCCCGGCGCGGGGCTGGGAGAATCCCGCCTGATGGCTTTCATAGGATGAATTGATGAATTTTAAACTCCTCCCCTGCCAATGACAGACAGGAGAGGGTAAAAATGAGAGGTTAACTTGAAACCTGACCCCACGCTGCCACAAATTCACTTAGTTCCAGTTTAAGTGTGGCTGGTTTGGGGATATTTAGTAACTGGCTCTGGAGAGGCAAGTCTATATTTAAATTAGTTTCTATTGCTCAGATTTTGGGAGCCAGTTGTACAAATGGCTGCTCACTGGGGTTCACAGAGATCAGGAAACCCAACAGCAACAGGAAGGTGGGTGTTTTGTTCTGCTCTTGTCGTAGCATAAGCTGCTTCCTTGATGTGCACTCTGACAAAGGAAGGTTCAGACTTGGAGATAGCTTTAACATATTTATTAAGCTATTAACAATTCTCCTACTTGGATTCGTCACTACTGTTAATCGTGCTGTAGCTACTCAGACTGACTAACCAGTCTGCTACAATCCACGTGGTGGGGGTGATGTTCAATCAACCCTGTGTCTGTACTCACTGAGTGTCTCCACTGGAAAGAGACTGAGCATGTGTGATATGTCCTTTTATATGGGTTGGTGTAATGCCCACCTGGGTAGTGTCACCTCTATGTGTATCGTGAATGCCCATTAGTCGTGTCCTATCTTACTGACCTATCGGTTGACTGCCTGTGTGTCATGTCTCTGGTGCTCCCTCTAGTGTCTAGCTAGGTGTAGTGTATGTACATTAACCTTTGTGTACTTACAGTGATGTATGTCACCACAGTGGGAGCTGTTGGTGGGCCAGGAGAGTTTCCCCAACCTCCAGCCCCTCAACTTAAAACTTCTGCAATCTCTCCCACTGCAATCACTTCCTCCCCCTGATCCCCCATCCACTACGATCTCTCCCTCCCAATGATCTCTTCACTGCTGCTATCTCTGCCCCGATGATCTCTTGCCCTGTAATGTCTCCCTGTACTAACTCTCCCCCCCCCCCGCAATCTCTCCCCATCCAATTTCTTCACCCCGGAATCTCTCCCCACCACGATCTCTCTTCCCCATGACATTTCCTCCCTCTGATCTCTCCCCTGTGATGTCTTCCTCCTGCAATCTCTTCCGTCCTGTCATTTCTCCTCATGTGAGCTTTCCCCTACAACTCTGCCTCTCTGATTGGCTGACTTCTCTCCCATATCTCTTCCCATCCCAGCGACCACCTCCTCCTCCTCTGTGATCTTTCCCCAAACCATGCCGCCATGATTTCTTCCTCCAAACCCTGCCGCTATGCTCCAAGCCCCCACACCCAACCTGCCATAGAGACAAGTGTTGTTTCTGCATGGATCCGAGATATAAAATTATGTGACAATGGTGCCTTTCTAGGCACCTTCAAAACAAAGAGGGGTCAGCTACTGGGGCAAATACTTGGTAACAGCCTCTGCAGTTTCCCAGACTAGTTCTTCACAGCCCAAAAGTTATTAATGGGGAGGGGTTGCAGTAGAATTTCTCCAGGCTATTATGAAACTTTATTGTCTTGGTGATTGGAAACTCATCGTTCACGCAGGTCTCTTGATGACTGACATTGATCCTCAGGTCTGTTCAAATGGAGAAGGAAATACTGACCGTTTAAGACGGGCGTAAGACTGCTTGAGCCAACCTGGAAAAATTCTTGAAGTTAAAACTTTTTGCTGCTGTTTTAACAAAATTAGCACCTTTCAACTTCCCCAAGGCACTTAACAGGAGTCTTATCAAAGTTTGACACCAAGCCACATAAGGATATACTCGCACAAGTTAGAATCATAAAACGTGACAGCACAGAAAGGGATCATTTCATCCATTATGACTCTGCTAGTCCTTTCAAAGAGTTATCCTATTTAAAACCCCTCCCCTGCTCTTTCCCCAGAAGCCTACAAATTAGTTCTCTTCATAAATGTGTTCAGTTGCCATTGAATGGTTAACAAATGCTTGGTTTTAGGGAGTGTTTTAAAGGAGGTGAGAGCGGTAGACCGATGGAGAGGTTTAGGCTCTCCAGAGCTTTCAGGGGCTGAATGGTCGAAGGTACATCCACCAATGGTGGATTAAAGAAAACGATGAGTGAACAGAAGTCAGAGATCGCAGATGGTTCAGGAATAGAGGAGTTACAGAGATGGGGAGGCACAAGACCATGAAGGGATTTGAATATGTGGTGAGAATTTGAAAATGGAAGCATGGGAGTCAGTAGATCAATGAGCACAAGGGAAAACAGGCCTCAAAGAGCACTCACCAAGAATTCAACGATTATGGCTAAAAATGCAGAAATATGATTTGCATGTGACACATGTATCTCGAGAACTAATGGGCAAATCTGACCTGCATTTACAGTTTTGAAATACGCCAAATGGCCCAACAAGTCCATTTGTAGTTGTCAAAATTTGAACAGGTCAGAACGTGGGTTTCTCAGTCCCAATATTTTAACCACAAACTCCCAACTGACCCTGTCCCTCTTGTCAGAGTAGGAGAGGATACTGGGGGTGGGGGAGGTTGAAAATTGAGTCCATACTGACAAATGGAATTCTAGAAAGACATGTATATGGTGCCTTCAATGCCCTCAGGGCATCCCAAAGCAATTCACAGCAAACAAATTGATTTTGAAATGTAACCACTGTTTTGTTGCTGACAAAAATCAGAAACCAATTTACATGCAGTAATACTAAATAAATGGATGATGAATGAAATGAATAATGCACGTGAAATCCTGGTGGAAGTGATGTGGTGGGTTTTCGAAGTTCAAGAATGGAGGAATATAAAACAAGGAACAACCTGGGGCCATTACATTAAAAGATTAATCGCATGAACTATTGTTTGAATAGAAATCCTGAACCTGATCGCACTAGGCTCCTGGAGCTGTTGTCCTTGCAGAAGTGTTTCAGCAGATGTATTTTAACTTAGTGTACAAATATTACGTAGGTTTCGAGTGTCCATGAAATTCACCGATTGCAAACTGCACCTCCACTGTGCCTTGGGCAACAAGACCAACTACTAATTGGGTTCAAATCTTCAACGATGCCACCTTGGTATTGATGGGGGCTGTTCCTTAATGATTGAGACAGGGAGTGTACACAGTCCTGATGGGAGCAAAGAGTTACCATTGATTGTGCAATGATACCACAAGCTGGCAGCAAACCAGTTTGTTCAAGAATGTGTTGGTATAATGTATCTCCTTCACTGGCACAGGACCCATTGCTGCCAAGCAATAATATAATTACTGTGGGAATGGAGTTCATTTTGGGTGTTGCTGCTTAAATTCCACGAAGAACATGCGTCATCTTTCCTCCACATCAACGGTGCCAGGGATTGGAAAGGTAACTGATGTCACAACCACTGCTCAGCATGTGGAGCAGGTAGCTGCAGACCGGTTAGTCTAACATCTGTTGTGAGCAAATGCTCAAGAATTGGTTTTGACCTCAACATAAATGGGAGAGCAGGTGGTTTTATCTCTCTTCTGGGAGGGATAGCTTGCTCATCCCAGGAATCAATGTGGAAAGTAGGTTCATTGAAAGAAATCTTGTTTTCTATGCAATCCAGACTCCCCAAAATACCACAGCTCTCTCCTGGGTCGTGTTTTATTTCACCCTCCTCCTACCGCCCCCCCCCCCCCCCACTTCCCTTCCCCCTCGTAATCAACTCCTGCCCCTCCTCCATCACCTACAATAACTCGTCTGGGTGTAAGAAGCCATTTCTTTGGATGGCGGCCTCTTGTAGCCAACAGGATCCTCACTCCTGGCCCACTCCACCACCAGCTGATGGAAATGTGAAACTCTCCCCCCCCCCGCACCAAAAAATGTTGCTGGAGCTGGGGGCCAAATGAAAGTTTCAAACATTGAGATTGAGGGATTTTTGTTCGACACTAATTTCAAGGGTTATGGAACAAAGGAGAGGTAGATGGGAGATTAGCCATGATCTAACTAAATGGTGGAACAGGCTAGAGGGGCTGAATGATCCCCTCTTTTCCATGTGACCTGCCTGACTTCATAACCCTTAACACCTTAAGCTGAAAAAATATGTTGGCTGCTGCCAAGGCGATAAAATTCTGGCTTTGGAATCCATAATTTGTGATGAAATAAGTGAGAATTCAGAGATGCATTGGTTAATCAGAGGCAGTCAATTCAGATCTATTAAGGGTTAATTGTGTTTGACAGGATTAATTGGATTGATATTAGAAGTGAAGTGAATGAATTTTCAGAAGGCTTTTGATCAGTTAGCCCACAGGAAGTTCATTATAAAATATCCAACTTCTGGACTAAGAGAAAATGTAGCATTATATGAGAGACAGAAAAGACAGAAATGCAGAAGAAACACATTCAGGGCGTCTTTTCCAATTTGGACAATCAGAAACCTGACAAAGGGAAAGACGTTGTCCTTGATTTTGAAGAAGAGTGAAAACAAGACACTGCTTGAAGATATTAGAGGGAGTTCTAAAACTATAGGTGCAAACCTATCAGTAGGAGAAGAACAGAGAGATGGTCTAAAAAGATATGGAAAGAATATAGATGGAGTTGTAGGGAAACACTGGGAGCAATCTGTTAGCTAATCATGAAGAAGACGTATGAAACTCTGAACCAATAAAGCCACGCCATCTCGACATAAAACCATGGAGACTGTTTCACTTACGCCAGGACTCTCCCTTCCGGGGACTAAGTCCCCACGCCGGCGGGAAAACCGGCGCCAACGACTCCGGCGTCAACGGGCCCCCAAGGTGAGGAATTCTCACCTGTCTCTGGGGCTAGGTGGACGCTGGAGGGATTGGCGCTGCTCCAGCCGGCGCCGAAGGGACGGTGCGAGTTTGCGCATGCGGCGAAGAGCCCGCGTGATCTCGCGCATGCGCGGAACCGCCAGTGTGGTTCCATGCATGCGCAGACCGGCCAGCGAATTTTGGCGCATGCGCGGGGGGTTCTCTTCTCCGCGCCGACCCCTGCGGAAGGACGAAGTGCCCCCCCATGGAACAGGCCCGCCCGCAGATCGGTAGCCCCGATCATGGGACATGCCACCGTGGGGGCCACATCCGGGGTCAGATCCCCCCCGCGCACCCCCCGAGGACCGCCCCCGCTGAATTATCTGCCAGGTCCCGCCAGTGTCAGAGGTGAGTGATTCACGCCGGCGGGACTGGCCAAAGACGGCCGGCCGCTCGGCCCATCGGGTCCCGGAGAATTGCCGGGGGGTATGCTGCCAACGGCCCCGACCGGCGTGGCGTGAATCCCCCCCCGCCCGAAAAACAGCGCAGGAGAATACGGCAGCCGGCGTCGGGGCGGGATTCGCGCCGCCCCCCGGGGATTCTCCGACCCGGAGTCTAAAATTCAGTGCATGTTGGATATGTTGCGGAAACAAATGAAAATGCTATGGTCCACACAATACCAGTAGAGTTCGGGAGATTGAAGGCCATGTTAGTGGGCGAACTGGTGATGGCTGCCTCGGACTTATCCAGACCAGTAAAATAGCCACAGATGCCAATGACCTGGGGGTAGGGTAGTGCGACTAGCTCTTCAGGGCATTGAAGTATACGTCCGACATGACAATAAACAAAGCTTATTCAGACTATAGTATGCTTGCGTTTCGAAAGGTTTAAAACCCGGAAAGCAAGATTATTCTGTTGGAGATTATTATTGCAACAGTTCAATGTTAATACTATACATATTCCTGGAAAAAATGTGATTAAGGATGGTTTGTCATGGGCTTAAGGGTTGACTAGTTACCAATGTAGAGACTGGGAAGGAAACTTTTATAATGGCGATGGATGGATCGATATGTGTTTTTGTTATTCATGTCTTGAATACCTAATAATGGAACTTTCGTGCCCTGATGTTTCATTCCTTTTAAGGAGGGAGGTATGTAAATGTTTTTTCCTTTTGATTCCCTTCCTTTATATTTTCCATTATCATTTTTGATCCATGGATGCTTAATGGCCACATACGTTTAAGTCGAGCAGGGAAATGAGGAATTCAAAAGTTACAAAAGAGAACACTCTGCTAGATTTGAACAGCAAAACAGCAAGGCCTTGTGGCAGCCAAGAAATGGGGCGGGACTCGGTTTGATTGGTTGTCTGGTGGCCAATGAATTTGTCAAAAGGCAGTATTCTGCCCGGTTACAGGTGGCAAGTGGATCCTGCCAGAGCGGGATGATTTACAGAGACCTGAGGAAAGCAGTTTTTGAATCCTGAACATTTAAAGGAAAGGATCTGCTCTCTTTCTCTCAAATTCTCTCCAGAAAAGCTGCTGTATTTCTGAAACTGCTAGCCCTGAATGAATCTATAGTTAAAACCAAAGACATGTGGAGCTGCAATGTAAGTATTACAGCTGTAATGCTTTCCACTGCCCCTGTAATAGGGGGACCCTGCTCCACAGGCCCTCCCCACACACAGACCCCCTCTCAGTTCTTTCTTTCTTCCTTCCTTTCTCTCTCTCTCTTTCTCTCTCCCCAGGGACCCGTGTAATAGGGGGTGCCTGAACCTAAAGGACCCCCTCCACAGACCCTCCCCCACACACAGATCATCTGTCAGATTGTTTTATTTCTTTCTCTCTCGCTCTCTCTCTCTTGCTTCTCTCTTTCTTTCTCCCTCTCTCGCTCAAAAGAATGGAGCTGATGATTGTGGACTCTTCAGTGAACATCCAGACTCCTGACCTTACAATGAAGAACTGGTCATTGAAGAATCATCTAAATTTGGTTTCTCTTCTGCAGCTATGTTCTCCGATTTTGATGACTGACTTGCTGCTGGCCACAACCATCAAGCCTTGCGTCAGGTTTGAGCCCACGTATTGGTGATTTTCCCTTTGATCCCATTGATCTCATTCTTGCTGAGGCACTTTGTTACCAAAGGAAGTCAGTTATTGCCTTGAAGTTATTCACAACATCTTCTTTGACATTCAGCTTGTGTGCCTGGATCAAAGCTGTGCTGAGATGTGGAGCTGAGTGGTTCAATCCAACATGTCCGAGCTGGCCCTTTGAAAGGTGCCCTTTGCATAGAGCCCTTTACATAACTGTTTGATTTGGACCACACATAAAGCATCCCTAGTCTATTTATCTCTTTTTGACAAGTTGCCTAATTTGAATCCCGGAATTATAATCAGGAAAACATGGACCTATATGATTTGCAATGCCCACATAAAATTGCAAGGTACCTAAACCCCCAAAGTATTGTGGTGATTATGTTCCTGGGCTAATAATCCACGAGGCCTGGCCTAGTAAATCAAAACCCAATAAAAGAGTTTGAGAATTTGAAATCAGTTTCAAACCATCTGGATATTAAAATGCTGCTCTCATCGGTAACAACAAGTTGTATTTATACAGCACCTTTAATTTAGTAAAATATCCCAGGGCATTTCACAGGAGTGTTATCAAACAAGTTTGACACTGTGCTTCATACGGTGGTCAAAGAGGTGGGTTATAAGGACTGCCTTGACAAAGGAGAGAGAGAGAGAGGCGTGGAGAAATTTAGGGGTGACAAGAGCTCCGCCAGCAGATCAGTTGAGACAGGAGCTGTGACAGGCGATGTTGCAGAAGTGAGTACAGTAACGTCGTAAGGTCATCTATGAAAATAGTTCGACAAGGGTTTGAAAGCCTCCCGGGATATTTAACAGCAGGACTTTGTGTGGTTCTCTGACCCTGAAGTCAGAAACATTGTGGTAAGGAGATGCATTAACAGCGTTCAAAAGGCATCTTGACAAATACATGGATAGGATGGTATAGAGGGATACGGCACAAGGAAGTGTTGAGGGTTTTGGCCAAGGTTGGTATCATGACCGGTACAGGCTTGGAGGGCCGAAGGGCCTGTTCCTGTGCTGTATTGTTCATTGTTCAAGTCACATTCCAGAGAAATGAGTATCAAACTAGTTTACTGCATTAATGCAGTACTGAGGGGGTATTGTACCGTAAAGAGGTGCTGTCTTTCAGATCGGACATTAAACTGAGGCCCCATATCCTTTCTCAGGTGGCTGTAAATGATCAAATAGCACTATTTCACACAAGAGCACAGGAGTCCTCTTTGGGTCCCTGGCCAACATTTATCCGTCAATTCACATCATTACATTTCAGTTTGCGGTGTGCATTGGTTGCCGTATCTCCAACATTACAACTAAACTTCAAGATGTACTTTGTCAATGCTTTGGATGTCCTGAGGTAATGAAAGGTGATGTAAAAATGTAAGTTTCTTTCTGAGATAAATGATAAATTCCAATGACTTCTGAGCTACTTTCTGGGTGTTTGCTTTTTCAGCTACGCTCAGATTGCCCTTTATCTGTCTGACTATCTGAGCAAGCAAACAACCATGATCCTGTCATCATACTCTAACCATAGTCCCTTACAGAGAACAAAAAATAACTCTCCGTCATTTAATAACATGCAAGCATTTTCAAATTTGATCAGTTTTCATCCTTGTCTCTTTCGTCTCTTGGACAATCCCTCGAGATTGAGGATGATTTGTTTCCACTCTGCTTCAATGGGTTCTGAGGTGGCTGATAAGTCCAGTGCACGACCTGCAGACATGTGGGGCAAGTGGTGGTTGAAGAGTTGGATAGATGAGTTGTTTGGAGATGTGTGCACTCTGTCTGATGCCGCGTCTTGGCTCTGCACATTCTTGATGAAAGTCTCTCGATGTGTTTTGTGCCTTCCTGAATAAACCTTCTTCATTTTGGTCACAAGCCAAGAATCGGCGGGATAAACAAAGACAAAGAACAAAGAAATGTACAGCACAGGAACAGGCCCTTCGGCCCTCCAAGCCCGTGCCGACCATACTGCCCGACTAAACTACAATCTTCTACACTTCCTGGGTCCGTATCCTTCTATTCCCATCCTATTCATATATTTGTCAAGATGCCCCTTTTAATCCAAAGAAAAATTCAATCCTGAACTTCTTATGAGAATAATGCTTTATTTAAATGAGTTTAGAGTTCACACCCATGACCCCTCCCTCACTTCATTGGTGCACGTATGACCCTGGCCTTGGATGTATGACCTCATCAGAGATGCTTTGAGGACATCCGTAAAACATTTCCGTTATCCTCCTGGGAATCTCCTACCACGACTGAGTTCTGAGTAGAGCAGTTGGTTTGGGAGTCTGGAGTCAGGCATCCACACGATATGTCCTGCCCAGTGGAGCTGGTTTTGACTGATTAGTGCCTTGACGTTGGCTCGGGAGAGGACGCTGCTGTTGGACCACCTTTCTTGTCACTTGATTTGGAGGATCTTGTGAAATTGTCACTGGTGATAGTTCTCCAGTGCCTTAGGTTGTCTAAGTCTCTAAAGTTATAGGAAGACGGAAAAAGAGTCAAACATGAAGATACGTGCACCAATGAAGTGAGGGAGGGGTCATGGGTGTGAACTCTAAACTCATTTAAATAAAGCATTATTCTCATAAGAAGTTCAGGATTGAATTTTTCTTTGGATTAAAAAGATGTGATGTAAAAATCCTTGGATATAAAGGGTGATTGAATTAAAGTCCCAAACAAACCGAGTCAGATGAATAAGGTTGTACATATTGAAGCAGTCTTCATCAAAGATAGAGAGAATGAGAGGCAGAAGGAACTCCTTTCAGTCCAAAGTGATTGGGTTAGGGAATGATTAATTTTGATGATTATGCTTCGAGTGCTACTCTAGAAGGGTGAATTTTAAACTATAAAGACAAGCGGAGAGATAAAGTCTGAAAAATTTGTTTCCCAATCTTTTTTTAATAAATATTTTTATTGAATTTAACATTTGTACACTGTACAAAAAATGATTGGAACGGTTATTATTTACAATTTACATGTTGTTCCTTTTTTGCCCGCCGCCCCCTTTCCTGCTACTTCCGAGCCCTGTCTCAGGCCCTTTCCTCTGCCGTAGATGAATTATTTATCGTTCATTTTGCTCTTATGGCTTTGTGGGCGGGTGCATTCTGGGCCCCTCATCGGTCTCCCCGGGTACCTTCTTGGCATTTCCTTTGGTCTCTCCCCCATTCCCCCCCTCCATTCCCCCCCCCCCCCCCCCCCTGTCCCTGTCTGCTTTATCTGGCCCTGGTGTTTCCTATACATCCCCCCCCTCCCCTTCAATCCATTGTTGTCTTCAAACAGGCCTTGGAACAGGCTGATGAATTGCCCCCACGCATTGTGGAAGCCTTCGCCCGACCCTAAGATGGTGTATTTGATCTTCTCCAGATGGAGAAATTCCGACAGGTCCGCCAGCCAGTCCACTGCTGTGGGTGGTGATGCTGATCGCCAGCCGAGCAAGATTCTTCAGCTGGTCCGATACTCTGAAGACTGACACTCTCGGGCACAGCTCCACTCTCACCCCCACAACCTTGGACATCACCTCGAAGAAGGTTGTCCAGAATCAGACAAGCCTGGGACAGGCCCAGAACATGTGGGCATGGTTGGCTGCGTCTCCTTGGCACAGTTCACACTTGCCCTCCACCTGCGGGAAGAACCTGCTCATTTGGGTTCTGGTTAGGTGTGCCCTATGCACCACCTTAAACTGCATGAGGCCTAGCCTTGCACAGGAAGTGGAATTAGCCCTACTTAGTGCTTTGCTCCTGAGTACATGAAAATAAAATAAAATAAAATAAAAAGAAAATACATAATAGGGCAACACAAGGTACACAATGTAAATACATAGACACCGGAATTGGGTGAAGCATACAGGCGTGTGGTATTAATCAGGTTAGTCCATAAGTGAATCGTTTAGTGGGGAAGAAGCTGTTTTTGAATCTGTTTTTGCATGTTCTCAGACTTTTATATCTCCTGCCCGATGGAAGAAGTTGGAAGAGTGAGTAAGCCGAGTGGGAGGGGCCTTTGATTATGATGCTTGCTTTCCCCAGGCAGCGGGAGGTGTAGATGGAGTCAATCGATGGGAGGCAGGTTTGTGTGATGGACGCTGTGTTCATGACTCTGAAGTTTCTTGCGGTCTTGAGCCGAGCAGTTGCCATACCAGGCTGTGATGCAGCCAGATAGGATGCTTTCTATGGCGGATCTATAAAAGTTGGTAAGAGTCAGTGTGGACATGCCTTAGTTTCCTGAGGAAGTATAGGCACTGTTGTGCTTTCTTGGTGGTAGCATCGACGTGGGTGGACCAAGACAGATTTTTGGTGATGTGCCCTAGGAATTTGAAGCTGTTAACCATCTCCACCTCGGCCCCATTGATGAAGACAGGAATGTGTACAGTACTTTGCTTCCTGAAGTCAATGACCAGCTCTTTAGTTTTGCTGGCATTGAGGAATAGTTTGTTGTTGTTGCATCACTCAACTATGTTCTCTATCTCCATCCTGTATTCTGTCTCGTCATTATTCGAGATCCGACCCACTATGGTTGTGTCGTCAGCAAACATGTAGATGGAGTTGGAACCAAATTTTGCCATGCAGTCTTGTGTGTACAGGGAGTAGAGTAGGGGGCTAAGTACGCAGCCTTGTGAGGCCCCAGTATTGAGGACTATTGTGGAGGAAGTGTTGTTGTTTATTCTTACTGATTGTGGACTGTGGGTCAGAAAGTCAAGGATCCAGTTGCAGAGTGGGGAGCCAAGTCCTAGGTTTTGGCGCTTTGATATGAGCTTGGCTGGGATTATGGTGATGAAGGCGAGGCTGTAGTCAATAAATAGGAGTCTGATGTAGGAGTCTTTGTTGTTGAGATGCTCTAGGGATGAGAGTAGGGCCAGGAAGATGGTGTCTGCTGTGGACTGGTTGCGGCTGTATGCGAATTGCAGTGGTTCTAGGCGTTCTGGGAGTATGGAGTCTATGGGTCTATATGATCCGCATTCCATCGGTTCTTTGTCTTTTTTGGGTATCAGCGATATGGTGGCCTCTGTTAGTGTTGGAGACAGGGTGACCCTCACTAGTGAGTCTGTGAACATTTCCTGTGGGTGTGGGGCAAGTGCTGGTGCAAATTATTTGTAGAAGTCCGCCGGGAACCCGTTAGGTCCTGGTGCCTTCCCCATGGAGTTGATGCTCTCCATGACCTCTCCCAGTCCTATTGGTGCTTCCAGCTCCCTCCGCCTATCTCCCCCACGACTGGCATGTCCAGCGATCGAGGAACTGTTTCATCCCCGAGTCACCGTTGGGGGGCTTGGAGATGTACAGTCCCCGGTAGAAGATCTCAAATGCTTGGTTGACGTTTTTTGGTTTGGCAACCAGTCCGCCTCTGCTGTCCTTTATCTGTGCTATTTTCCTCGTGGCTGCCTGCTTTCTTAGCAGGTTTGCTAGCAGGAGGCTAGCCTTCTCTGCGTTCATAAAAGGTCCCCCATGTCTGGCGGAGTTGGTGCACTGCCTTCTTGGTGGATAGCAGATCAAAGTCCATTTGTAGCTTTTTCCTCTCCACCAGAAACTCTACAGTTGGGGCCTCCGAGTATGTTCTGTCGACCTCCAGGATGGAGTCGATCAGTTGCTGTCTGGCCACACTCTCTTCCCTATCCCTACGTGTCTTGTAGGCTATAATCCCTCCCCTAATTATCACCTTCAGTGCCTCCCAGAGCATGGAAGGTGAGACTTCCCCATTCTGGTTGTTAGTAACGTACTCGCCTGTGGCCTGTGATGTTTTCTGACAGACGACCTTGTCGGCCAAGAGTTCCGTGCCCAACCTCCATGTGGGGCATTAGGCACAGCCCGTCTCCCACCTCACATCCATGTAATGTGGAGCATGGTCGAAGATGACTACCGTGGAATATTCCGCTCTGATTATTTCTGGAAGCACTGATTTTGCCACTGTAAAAAAGTCGATATGGGTATATACCTTGTGTCCTGGTGAGAAAAATGAGAATTCCTTCCACCTGGGTGCAGGAACCGCCATGTGTCCACTGCCCCCATTTGTTCCATAATCATTCCCACTTCCCAAGCATGCCTACCGTTTTCCCCGTTCTGGGGTTTGATCGGTCCGTCAGCGGGTCCTGTACGCAGTGATCAGTCGATGTTCGGGATTTCCGCCATGGGTTTCTTTATAAAATCCGTGTCATCCCAGTTGGGCGCATACACGTTCACCAGGACCACCAATGCTCATCTAGGACACAGCTGACCGTCACATGCTGTCCCCCTTGGTCCATAAACGTCTTTGTCGCCGTAAACACCATTCTCTTGCTATCAAGACAGCTACCACCTAGCCCTCATCCCGTAGCAGGAATGGTAGGTCTGTCCCACCCAGCCCTTCCTTCCCCACAGTCGGTGCTTCTCCATCAGATGCGTCTCTTGGAGGAAGACTATGTCAGCTTTCAAATTTCTCAAATGGGCGAAGACTCTGAATCTTTTCACTGGGCCATTAAATCCCCAGATGTTCCAGGTGACAATCCTGGTGGGGGGCTTTTGTCTCTTCCTTCCTGCGGGATCAACCATACTTATCTGGTGGGCGCGCCTCAAACTCGGGGTTTCTCCATGTTAGGGGGCCTTCCAAAATGTCCATGGTTGCCGTTCTCATCATGAGGCCAGACCCCTGCACTCTGGGGTATCCCTTTGTCTAGGGTCCCTCCAAAGTGGCTGCTTAAGGCGCCATCTTGTTCCCTCAACCTGAACCTTACCTGGTGAAGCCAATCTGAAACCCTTCCCTTCCTTATCATTGTGTTCCCCTTGTGGTTCCCCTCCCCCCCCCCCCTCTCTCCACCTTTCTACCATCCCCCGTGACTCCCTTTCCCTATTTCCCCCCTTACATTCCCCATCCCCGCCCCTGTGGCACCCCCAACCTCCCCGTCGGGAGGTGTGCCGTGGCCCCCCTTGCTTTCATGCTTACTAGCGCTAGCTTTCCCCACATCAGGGCAGCATTGTAGCATAGAGGTTAGCACAGTTGCTTCACAGCTCCAGGGTCCCAGGTTGGATTCCCGGCTTGGGTCACTGTCTGTGTGGAGTCTGCATTTCTCCCTGTGTGTGCGTGGGTTTCCTCCGGGTGCTCTGGTTTCCTCCCACAGTCCAAAGATGTGCAGGTTAGGTGGAATGGCCATTCTAAATTACCCTTAGTGTCCAAAAGGTTAGGTTGGGTTACGGGGATAAAGGGGATAGGGTGGAGGCGTGGGGCCTAGGTGGGGTGCTCTTTCCAAGGGCCGGTGCAGACTCGATGGGCTGAATGGCGTCCTGCACTGTAAATTCTATGAAATTTACACTAGTGGTAGCCCCCCTCTTGGTGCCGATCGTACCCCTTCCCTATGCCCGGTCAGTAGCTGTTCTTTCTGTCTCCTCTTCACCACTTTTACGCTCCACGGCCCTCGCCCTTTCCTGTGATTTGGTATTTTTGTTTGAAGCGAGGCAATACTGTCCCGCGTAAACATTGTTCAAGCCCATCACTGCACTTTCTCCTTTCTTTCTCTACCTCGTTCTCAACGCTGCCCTGTCTGCCACGTGTCCAGGCTGTTCATCCACACAAACCCGCCTGCCTCTGCTGGGATGTTAGAATAGTGTTCCTTGTTTTGGAATGTAACCCGAGGGTGGCCGAGGTCCCCTCGCCTCATGGGTCCGCAGACCTGCTCGCTCACTGCTCTTGACCTTTTCCTCAGCTTCTATCTTCTCTGCGACATCTTGAGCTCCCATTCGCTGGCATACTGCAACTTTCCTGTTATTTTCTTTATTGTGGGTAAAATTAGTTGGGCTAAATTCGTCCAAAAGTGCCTACTTTATTGTATTCTGGAGGACTGCTCAGCACATCCCCGTCACCGGAAGTGATTTGTCTCCCAATCGGACTCGCCTTTTTCCAGCTTTGACTGAGGCCGGTTGGAGAAGCAACCAACCTCAAGGTTAGAACTTTAAATATGATAATGAGACTGGAAAACTCATTTATGTGGTGTTGCCTTCGCATTCGGTTAGACCTGGTGTTGCGGGAAGGGTGGAGGCGAGGCAAGCCTCCCAAATGAAATACAACTCAGTGAAAGACAACATGTTTAAAACGGGCGACCTAGATTTTGTAAGGAACTTTGCATCTGGTCCATTATGGGTACCTGGGAAAATTGTGACAAAATCTGGCTCTGTCTCATACCTGGTGGCCGTACAAGGGAAACAAGTACGTAAGTATGTAGATGATATAAGGAGCAGAGAGGCTGCAGCCCCCGAACTTGCAATGCCCTTTCGGCAGAGCCTGAAGCAAGGAAACTGGGTGGGTGGGGGGGGGGTTGCAGAAGAGGCCCCTCCCACTATGCTTGATGGAATGGAGAGGCGGGGTGCCCACAATGCATCAGTCGAGACCTTGAGGCAAACACTGAGCGGGGTTTTTCGGCCGTGCCCACCCAGAGACCGGAAATTCCCACCTGAGGTCAAAGGACCTTTACATGATCTCCGTCCCGTCCGTGGCGATCTTGCAGTGGGCGCGACCAAAAACCCCAGCCCACTGGTGGAGGAACTAGTAAAGGAACTGAGACATTCCACCTGATAGGCTGCCCTTACGAAGGATTGTCCTGTTCTACCCCTCCTGGCGGTTCTGCCCCCATTGTACATAGATTCCCATAACAGCCTCCCCGAACAGGCGCCGGAATGTGGCGACTAGGGGCTTTTCACAGTAACTTCATTTGAAGCCCACTTGTGACAATAAGCGATTTTTCATTTCATTTTTCATTTCAGATGACTGTTAATAACCGGTGATGTATATATGTGTTGAGGGACTTTAGAGGGGAGGGATGTGGTCGCTTGTCCCCTTTAAAAGGTGATCTGTCGGGGGGCACGTGTCCCGCTTGGGGCCTATCGTGTGGAGAGTACGAGCCCCGACCAATGGGGAAAAAGCACGGGGCCCTTGGACCAAATGTCTGGGCAGTGTGGACCCAGGAGTCAAGGAATAAAGACCGGTACGATATGTCTGTGTATGGTTAAATCTCATTGTTGTTCCAATAAACCTCTTCATTATAAGGTGCCTCCTCAGTGATACCTCATGGTATAGCATTTGCTTTTTAACTTGCTGTGAAGAAGTGTTTCCTGACATTCCTGAAGAGGGGTTATGCCCTCTTCTCTGGATCTCACCCCCCCCCCTCTCTTTCTGTCCTATCAAATTCTTTAGCCATACTAAACGGCTAAATTTGATCACGCCTTAATCTTCTACAAATCTTCGCAACCTGCTCTTATAATGATATCATTCTGGAGGCTGGACTGCACCTGCTCTGAGGCCAATGTTTACTTGCTGAGCTGTGGTGCACAAAACTGAACACAGTCTCAAAATACTCTGTAACGCTTCCCCTTCCTCTGCTTTCCATTTCCCTTGATGGAGGCTGAAATTCCATTAGCCTTTGGGTTCCCGGGGGAACAGGGGAAAGGGGTTTAAGGGGACAGTTGGTAGGGGCAGTAAAGAGGCTGGAGGAGGAGATTATTGACGCTTTGATGATCAGGGAATGATGGAACCAATTGAAGGCAGTCTGGGCCTCTTGACAGAGCAGCTCCAGGCTGTGAGCAAATAGCTGTTGGACTCACAAAGAAGCCCCTGTTGAATGAAAGGACATAAGAGGACTCCAGTCACTGATAAACAAAGATCACGATGGCGAGTAAACATTTTCCAAAAAGTAGGTCAGCAGCTGTGGGTTTGAAACCCAGCACTAATCTTGTTTGATCTTTCAATCACACAGCCTCTCTCAACGTCAAGATCTTGCAATGTGCTGCTACTGCAGGTGACAGACATCATGTAACATGTTTATGTTTGTTGGGACCACTCACCCAGTGTCACTGGAAGCTGACGTTGTCCAGAGAGCAGGATGAAAGCTCCTGCTTGCAATGCATGGGTTTTAACCTTTCAGGGGCTATGTCACTCAAGCAGCTTTCTCTAGCTGTTAACATCCTTCTGTGGTTATTTTTTCTACTTGTTTGAATTTATAAGCGTGTTTTTAATGATTGTACACAGACTAGGCTTGCATCCACTGGAGTTTAGAAGAGTGAGAGGCGACTTGATTGAAAACTTAAAAATCCGGAGGGGTATTGACAGGGTGGATGCGGAGCGGATGTTCCTTTTGTCGGAGAATCTAGAACTAAGGATAATGGTTTAAAAATAATAAGGTCACTTATTTAAGGCAGAGACCAGAATGTTTTGGATGGTGGGGTCTCACTTTGGACCATTCACAGACTCGGTGTGCCCCACAGCCATTTCACACTCAAATTGAGTGTTAATTGGCTGCAGGCAGGACATCCGCTCCTCACTCAGGAGGAAATCCTGCCTTAGAGAGCTACTGGCCAATCAGATTGACCAGCAGCTCTCCAGACCCCTCGGCAACAGCGCTGGTGTTTACAGAAAAGGAAGTTCAGGAGGACGTCAGAGCCTAAAACAGGAGCGGAGGCCATGGGAAGTTCAAATGGTTCCAGAGTGGGGATAGTAGGGAAGGTCTAGTTAGGGGGATGGGGGGGGGGGGGGGTGAGGGAGGTGCAGAATCAACTGGACCTTAAGGGGCAGTTTGCTGACTTCAAAAAGGGACTTTTGTTGGAGGCGCCTCTCCTCCACCTTCCGCCCCCATTTCCCACCCAAGATGTAACTCAATTCCTTTTCAGGATTTCAGGATTCCCCCACAGAAGTTCAATCCAATTGAGGAAGTGGCTATTAAGTGGCCAATAATTGGCCAAAAAGGGCTTCAATTGGGGCAATGGTGGGCTTCCTGTCTGAGGCCTAGCATAAAATTGCTGCATGATTGGGACAGGCAGGGCCCTGGAGGGAATCCCAATTCTTCAATTTCACACTGCCCCCAATGATGCCATTTGTCAACCAGTGAGTAGGAGGCAGTTAGGGCTTATGGGTCATAGTAAACATTCTATTTTACAGCAAACAAAGTCAACTATTTACTCAGCAAGCAAGATCCATTTAGACAGCACTACAGCAACAGTCCACAGAGTCTAGTTTAAAGAGCCCCTACAAGCTAGAGAAATTAGAACACAAAATACAGAAAAATTTCCAGGTAAAAGCCAAAGTAATTGCAGCGAGTGGAGGACAGTTACAGGATTCAAATAACGTACAGCATTGCAGTGACAAGGGATGATTGATAAAGGAATTGCCCATTTAGCTTTATTCCGGCCAGGAATGAGGGTGTCACTAATTGCAGCCTCATCTGAGGCATTCAAAATGATGACGGGATTTGACAGAGTAATGAGGAACTGACAGGAGGGTTGGTGGCCAGGGGTTACAGATTGAAGATAATTTAAAAAGGTCCTTTCTTGAGTTTCAGGTGAACTTCAGAAACATGTGCACAATCTCACCAAGAATTCCATCTCAGCGCTGCTGGCCCAGGGGGAAAAACAAAAGGATGATATAAGGTATATAAGGTGATAATGAGATAAGTATAGAAGCACAAGGGAAATGTAACTGATGATAGTGATGGAATTCTCCACCGGTAGTCTTGGGAGGTTTCACTGGGAAATACCATTGACAAGCGGTGGAAACCAAGGAATGGTCGCCGCCAAGAAACACGGGGCTGGGGGACCAGAGAATCCAGCCTCAGATATTTGAATTAATTCCCTACACCCTGACACCTTCGCTCCAACAGCTATAGAATTGCAGAATTTGTACAGTGCAGAAGGAGACCATTCGGCCCATCGTGTCTGCACCTACTCTCCAAATGAACAACTCACCAAGTGCTATTCCCTCGCCTTCCCATTACCCTTCATATTCTTCCTTTTCAGATAAGTCTGATTCCTTTTAAATGCTTCAGGTGAACCTCCTTCCTCCTTACTTCACAGGCTTATGTCCAACATCCAGTCCTGATGGATGCACTGATCGGAAAACTTGGGTGGGATTATCGATGCAACCCGACGAAGTGGCCCACCATTGGCCTGGATTTTCCAATCCCGTCATTTTCAACGGGATTACCCGTTGAATGCACCCCTCGTGGTTGGGAAACCGGCAGCGGGGGTGCGCCGTCGGCGGGCCTGGAAGATCCCGCTGGTGTGGACGGCTGTAATGCACTGACCTTTAACTTTGTTCCTCTCTCTCCACAGATGCTGCCTGACTTTGCTGAGTGTTTCCTGTCTTTATTTTAGATTCCCAGCATCCACAATCTTTTTCGCTTTAACCGAATGAGAGTTGGGACGGGTGGGAAAAGGCTCTTGGTCAAGCAAAGAAGGGGTGAACATTTGGTGTCATCGGTTTCTGTTTCTAACAGCCTGTTACTTTAGGGACAAAGAGAATGGGGCAGAAAAGCCTCTTTGTCGCCCTGCCAGCAGGTTCTGTATTGAAATGGACTTTCTACCTCCGAGAACAATAAGTTCAGCTTTAGCTATTGTGTTTTGAGTCCTGATACGGTTCCTCCGAACAGTCCCCATCATAACTGCATGTGGACAATTTGCATACATTTAAGTACAATTCGCAGTTTATGTAACTGTTTGCTGAGACCAAATCTGGAATATAGTGAGCAGTTTTGGTCACCATATTTAAGGAAGGATATTGGAAACAATGCAGTGAATATTCACTAAGTTGATCCCTGGGGTGAGGGTGTCGCCCTATGATGAGAGGTTGAGTAAATTGGGTTTATATTCTCCAACATTTAAAAGAATGAGAGGTGATCTCATTGAAACAGACAAAATTCTGAAGGGGTTTGATGGGATGGATGCTTGAGAGATTGTTTCTGCTTCTCAGGGAATCTGAAGCACGAGGGAACAGTCTCAGGATAAGGGACTGTTCAGTTAGGATGGAGATGAGGATAAACTTCTTCACTCAAAGGGTTGTGAATCTTTGGAAATCTCTACCCCAGAGGGTCATGGAAGCTCCATTGTTGAATATATTTAAGGCTGGGCTGGACAGATTTTTGATTTCTCAAGGAATCTTTGGATATGGGGAGCGAGCAGGAAAATGATGTTTAAGCCCAAGATCAGCCATGATTGTATTGAATGGGGACAGCAGGTTCGGTGGAATGAATAGTCTTGTCCTGCTCTTATTTTTTGAGTTCTTGTGTTTTCAAGGTAATCTTATGTATGCATGAAAAAACACACAGGTGGCTTAATGCAGTGCGCATAAGCTGGCCAAGACTGGTTTAATGCATTCCTAGACCCATAACCACATGCCTCACACCCACTCTCTGACCATTGGTCACCCGACTTGTCTCTCCTCATGGTTCCCCTCCTTGCCACGCCTCAGCTCTTTAAAACCCATTGGATGGTTCTTGACCACTGGTCAAACAGCCTTTTCCCCAACCTGCCAATTCCAATATTCTTATCACTAATAAATGGATATTTATTTTTGTCAACTGTGGCTCAGTTGGTAACACCCGTGCCACTGAATCACCAGGTTGTGGTTTTGCCACCCACTTCAGGAGCTTAATCAAAGCTGATCCTCCGATGCATTACTGAGGGAGGGCTGCAATGCCAAGGGTGCTGTCTTTCAGCTGAGCCATTATACTGAGGCCCTCAATCTGTCCTCTCAGGTCAAAGTAAAAGATGCCATAACACTAGTATTAGAAGAACACGAGAAGTACAGGAATGTTTACCCCTGGTGTTCAGCCCAAAATTTATCCCTCAACCAACATCATAAAACAGATTATCAGAGAGAGGAGAAAGATGGGTGGGGGGGGAGGGTAGGAAAGTCGGGGCCGCGAGCACACACAAGTGTAATGTGAGGAACAGGCAAGAGGGACAAGAGCCACAGAAGACCGGCCCAAAGACAAGCTAAAGTCTGAACCAAACTGTATAGGAATGTCTGTAAATACATGTTTTGGCCATGTTGAATATCAAATGATGTAAGAAATGTGTGTCTGTTAAAGGGGGGGCCACGGCCCCATTTGTTGTTGGAATCCTCCTCTGTTGTGAATATATGTGTTGGTTTAGCATTGTTTTGTAAATTGTTGGATACAAAATGTGAAAACTCAATAAAAAATATTTTTTTAAAAACTAAAACAGATTATCTGGTCATTTATCACTTTGCTGTTTGTGGGAGCATATTATGCACAAATTAACTACCGTGCTCCCAACATTACAACAGTGACAACACTTCAGAAATACATTCATTGGTTGTAAATGCTTTGGGGCGTCCGAAGGCTGTGAAAAGGCCCTGTATAATTGCACATGGGAGCAATTTACGAGCATGTCCCACTGGAATCGGGACGGGTCGTGGCCGGTAGATCCCGGGAGAGGCCTCTAACCAGACTTCACGAATCATCGTGATCTGGATCCCGCCCACAATGGGTGGGGCCCAGGCTTGCAGAGTTAAGTGAGCTTAAAAGCCCACATAAATATCTCTATACCGGATTGACCGACTGCCCAGCATCTAACGGCCTCCCCGAGGAAACCCCAGCCAGACGCCGTTTAACACTGGTCACCACAAACGATGACCAGGCGGAACGGCACTTGGGGTGGATCTCCCAGGCAATGGGAGGCCCCTGAGTGGCTGGCCTCTGGGCAGGGTGGCACCCTGGCATTGTTGATGCTATGTGACCACCTTGGCACTGCCAGCCTGGCACCCTGACAGTGCCATTTTGGCAGTGCCATCCTAGGTGCCACCTTGGCACTGTCAGGCTGGCACCCTGACAGTGCCACTGTGGCATTTTGGCAATGCCACCTGGGTGCCACCTTGGCACTAACAGGTTGGAAAGGGAACTGCCAAGGTGCCATGTCAGCAGTGTCAAGGTGCCAGACTGACTTTTTCCCCGCACTGGGAATCGGGCCCGGGGGTGTCCTGCCCGTGTGAGGTAGGGTGCGGGGGGAGGGGGGTGGGTGGGGGCGAGGACCTCCTTATAGGTGAGTTGGGACATTGGGTGGGGGTCCGGTGGTCACGCCAAAGTGGTCAAGAGATCAGGGTGCCATCTAAAAATGCTGCCCGATCTCTTCCTGCACTGAGGAGCTCAACTTATTGGAGCTCCTCAGGAGATGACACTAAGTGCGGCCTCTAGGGGGCGTTCCCCGCTGGAAGCCAAAATAGCAACAAAGTGCAGTTAGATAGCGGGGTTGTAGCGCCGGGAACGAACCCGCTAATCCTGCCCAGAATGGACTCTGATTTTTAAAAAAATTAAATCATGCCCATGCTTTTCTTCCAGATCTGTTCAAAGAAAGTGAAAATCAAGCATTTATTTTTAACATCCATATGATTATTCTCTTGAAGTCAGCATTATCCTTGAGATTGATGTTCAATTTCTGGAGTTTGCAGAGCAATTTTGGAGGGTTGGTTACCCTAACTGCGCACGAACCTGGGAAATGAAAGGGTGCAAATATGCGATGACGCAAGTGTAAAGTTTCCCACTGTATTAACACACGGCGTGTGCAGACAGCAAGGCATCAAAAGCCAATATCAGTATTGCACAATTTGATTCCTTTCCCATAGTTGTCCTGGGGTCTTTTTATTCTTCTGGGGAATAGAAACAACTTATAAGAATAATTCCCTACCTCAGTTAGGGCCATTACAAGGCCATTGATAAAAAGTATCTTTGACTTTGTCTATATATATGTTTCTGGAACCTGCCTCTTCATTCACCTAAAGAAGGAGCAGTGCTCCAAAAGCCAGTGATTCGAAACAAACCTGTTGGGACTTTAACCTGCTGTTGTAAGACTTCTTACTGTGCTCACCCCAGTCCAACGCCGGCATCTCCACATCATTGATAAAAAGGGTGTTGGAAGGTTCCATAAAAATTTGACAAAGCCACTTGCGCCAATTCTGTTCAAATGCATCTGCTCGTTCAAGCAGCACATCTCCCAGGTAGGAGGAAGAGAAACAGAGCAAAGAGATATGGATCAGTAAGATGAATTATGGAAGCTTTTATTGACTGTGATATTTTTCCATTGCAGAGCGATTACTTTTGGCAACCCCACACCCGAACACACTGAAGAGATCTCACCAAGCTTTGAAAACTGCGATGATACTCCTTCCATCGATTTTTAAACCTAATTGTATTTGACTAATGTTCCTTGGCATAAATTGCCTGTTCTCAAAAGACCATTTCAAAGGAAATCTCTTGAGCTGCAAAAGCAGGATTACTGCCTGGTTCCTATCTGCTCCTTCAGGTGTGAGTAGTACAGATCGACAGGGAGAGTTTAGGTTCTTAGCGCCGTCAGACTCCATAGACAGTATTAAAGGGACACTGTCCCTTACTTTGTGTTAGCCATGGCTTATTTGGTAGCATTCTGACTCAGATGGTTAGGGGTTTAAATCCTATTCTAGAATCTTGAATGAAAAAATCTAGGCTGCGACTCCCAGTGCAGTGCCGAGGGAGTGCTGTACTACCTTTTTGGATAAGATGTTAAACTGAGGTCTCCTCCACCCCCTCAGGTGAATGTAAAAAAATCCTTTGGTGCTATTTCAAAGGAGGGCGGGGGAATTCTTCCCAGTGTTCTGACCAATATTTATCCCTCAGCCTACATCACAAATTAATTCGGTCATTTACACATTTCTGTGTGTGGGAGCTTGCTGTGCGTCAATTAACTGCTGCATTTGCTACATTACAGCAGTGACTACACTTCAAAAGTATTTCATTGGAGCCAAAGTATTTTGAGGTCGTTAAAAGATGCTATATAAATGCAAGTCTTTCTTTTTTGCACGTTGGCTTGTAAGAGGAGGTGATGGTGCTGTGGTTGTGCTAATAACCCCAGCGGACGTGGGTTCAAATCCCACCATGACCATTTGAAAATTTGAACATAAATGAATTTGTAAAATCCTGAGAATTAGTAAAAAAAATTGGTATTGGTCAAAAGTGACCAAAGTGGATTGTTGTAAAAACTCACCAATGTCCAATGGGAAGAAAACCTCCAGTATCTGGTTCCAGTCCCATTGCAATGCAGTTGTCTCTTAGCTGCCTTATGATGTGGCCTAGCAAACCACCCAGTTGTATCAAAACTTCCTTTGGGTGACTAGGGGATGGGCAATAAATGTTGGCCTTCCCTACGACACCCATACCCCAAGAATGAATGAATAAAAACACCAAAATTGGTTGGACGGCCAAACTCCACATTTCCCTCCCTGTAACCAGCCAATATAAGCTCTAACCAACCAGGTTGTGATCATACTTGCATCTCCTAAGCCTGTGGGTTCTTATATTTTTAGACAGTATAACAACCATCCTTCACATCCGCCAAGGACCCAAGGAAGGCTGTCTTCATGTCGACCAATCCAAAGCTAGTTTTGGGAAGTTTGGGGCGGAGAAGGGAGGGGCGGGGGGGTGGGGGGGGGGGGAGTGGAGGGCCGAAGGGGCGGGGGGGGGGGGGGGGTGGAGGGCCGAAGGGCCTGTTCCTGTGCTGTACTTTTCTTTGTTCTTTATCTCTGTTATGAGGGAGTGACTGCGTGTTGCTTACTGAGACCAATAACGTATTGCCTAGACAGATACGAGATTGTTAGTGAGGAGACAACTGCTCCTTGCTCAGTCCTGCAGTATTGCATCTGCTATCTTTCCTAAACAGAAATATGTGTTGGTGTGGATGATGCATTATACTCCAGCTAAGAGCATATCTGTCATAAATGTCACTTATCCCCTCATTATGTTAACGTGAGTCAGACTAAACGTACAATAATTGGAGCAATGCCCCTGTTTTCATTACCAGCTCTGTTAATCTACCCATTTCCCTTTGTGCGTTAGACTCTGGCCAGTGTAGATATCACACAATAATCTCTCCAATCACTCACAGACTGTCAGAGGTGTTTTATATTTTTTAAAAAACGACACTTTTGCGAACACAAAGGGGCCTCTTCAAATGTACTTCTTTTACTTGTCGACTCAGGTAGGAATTTATCCATTTTAAAAAAGTTATCTGAAAACGACCGCTTTAAGACTGAAAGCAAAAGGATCATTTTAACCAGGAGATTGTGAGTGTTAGTGATTGAAGTAGAGAATGTACTAATATTTCTGAAAAGGTTAGAGATGGCTGGTTTGAAGAAAAAGGGGTTAAGGAGACATGAGAGCAGAACAAGGAAATAGGATTAGGCTGACTGCAAGTATAGGGGATAAACACAAATAAAAATAACTTACATCTATATAGCCCCTATATCGACCACTACTTGACTCAAGCTGCTTTATAACTAATGATGCATTGTCAATGTGTAGTCAAGTTGTAATGTTAACAACCCAGCAGCCAATTTGCACACAGAAAACTGCCACAGACATTAAAATATGATAATGATCAGATAATCTGTGTTTGTGATGTCGTTTAAGGGATAAATATTGGCCACGACAGCGGGGTTAACTCCACTGTTCTTTGAAATATCGCCATGGGACCTTTTACATCCACCTGAGAGGGAAAATGGGGCCTTGGTTTAACTTCTTATCTGAAAGATAGCACTTCTGGCAGTGCGGTTCTCCCTCAGAACTCCACTGAAGTATTAGCTTTGGTGTTTGTGCTCTGGTCCTGGAGTTGGTCTTGAACGTGGAACTCTTTAACACAGACAAGAGTGTTACCCACTGATAGCCACAACAACATGCTTTAATAGAGCGTGGCAAAACTTGTCGAGGTGTGAGAAGCATGAGGTGATGCATTTTGGTCAGAAGAACATGGAGAGTTGTGGTATTATAGGTATTACGGTACCTGATAGGCTAAAGCACCATTGGTGGAAATTGTATGCTTTCTATTGGTTAGAATGTATGATAGCTCTGCCCTGCTAGGCGGGGTATAAGAACCCGTGCCGCCCCAGCAGCCTTCATTCTGTACCTGAGCTGCTGGGGGAAACATCTAGCTTATTAAAGCCTTCAGTTGGACTACAACTTCGCTTTAGTGGTCATTGATCGTGCATCAAGAGTCAATAAAAACTAAGGGGTAAAATTGTCAAGGGCTTGCAGGAGCAGAAGGAACTGGATGTATATGTGCATAGGTCATTGAAGGTGGCAGGACAGTTGGAGAGAGCAGTTAATAAAGCATAGAGTTTTCTGGGCCTTATTAATAAAGATATCATAGAATCATATGGAATTTACAGTGCAGAAGGGGGCCATTGAGTCTGCACCAGCCCTTGGAAAGAGCAGCCTACCCAAGCCCACACCTCAACCCTATTCCTGTAACCCAGGAACCCCACCTAATCTTTTTGGACACGAAGGGCAATTTAGCATGGCCAATGAACCTAACCTGCACATCTTTGGACTGTGGGAGGAAACCGGAGTACCCGGAGGAAACCCATGCAGACACGGGGAGGATGTGCCGACTCCGCACAACAGTGACCCAAGCCAGGAATCGAACCTGGGACCCTGGAGCTGTGAAGCAACTGTGCTAATCACTGTGCTACCATGCCGTCCAGGACTGTACACAATATTGAGTACAAGAGCAAGGAGTTAAGCTGAACTTATACAAAACACTAGTTAGACCTCAGCTGGAATATTGTGTACAGCTCTGGGTGCCACATTATCACAAGGATGTGAACACATTTGAGAGAGTGCAGAAGAGGCTTACAACAATGGTTCCAAGGATGAGAAACTTCAGTTATGAGGAGAGATTGGGACTGTTAACCTTGGAGAGAAGAAAGCTAAGAGCATATTTGGTAGCGATATTCAAAATCATCAGGGGGTTCGACAGAGTATATAGGGAGGAAGTATTCCCATCGGTAAAAGGATCAAGAAGGCGAGGGTGCAGGTTTCAAGTGACTTGCAAAAGAAACAAATGTGATGTGAAAAAAATCTTTTACACACAACGAGTGGTTCGGGCCTGGAATGTTCTGTCTGGAAGTGTGATGGAGGAAGGTTCAATCGAGGCATTCCAGAGGGAATTAGATGATTACTTGAATGGAAGCAATGTGCAGGGGTCCGGGGAAAAGAAAGGGGAATAGCACTAAGTCATGATGTTTGTTTGGAGAGCCAGTGCAGACAAAACGGGTCACATGACCTGCTTTTGCACCATGCGAGGTAATCAGGTAAAACGTGACACTGAACCAAAGGAGGAGACAAGATGATCAGAAAGACTTGGTCAAAAAGGCAGATTTTAATTAGCCTCTTAAAGGAGGTATGCTGTGTCGGGAGGCGGAAAGGTTTAGGGCGGGAAATCCAGAGGCTGGGGTCATAAGGCAGTGGAGATCACAATCGCCAATGGTGAAGTGATGAAAGCTGGGGATGCATAACAGGCCAGAGATAGAGGAGGATTGACATCTCAGTGAGTTGTGGGTCTCAAAAAGGTTAGAGAATAGGGAGGGCAATTAGGCTATGAGACACGAACCTCTGCCCTTAGATCTCAGTTAGTTACACCTGACAAACGAGTTCTCAAGAGGATTTTCATTGATGACAGGGTGGGTTTATATTTTAACATTCAATCATAATCACCCTCACAATAACTAGTGACTCAAATCATTTGGCTTAATCAGTAACAAAACAGCTAGAATTGGAACTGGTATATGTTTCTGCACTAATAATGTTCTCTTTCAATAAACAGTTTTCATTCAAATTGGAGAATGATTTGTGGGTAATTCTTTACAATTTAAAAACTAGCATAACTGTTTTAATCTGGCTATAGTAATGGCCAGTTAGAGATTACCACAGAGATTATCCAAGCCTCCATTGGCAGACAGATTGGTAACCAGAAAATGCCAATTAAAACTTGCATTTATATAGCACCTGCAGGCGTCTCAAAATGCTTTACAGCCAATCAAGCCCCTTTAAAAGTGTAGTTACTGTTGGAGGCAACATGGCAGCCAATTTTTACACAGAAAGCTCCCATAACCAGCAATGCAATATTGACTGGATAATGGGCGGAACTTTGCACTCTGTGCACAGACTGCTGGTTGACCACAGACCAGCTACACAATACAGTTTCCCCTCCAGATTCTCTGGCACTCTACACAGAAAATCTGGGGCATGGTTCCTGCCATCACGCTGGTGAGGCAAGGCCTGATACAGCCGGCCATGTCGGTTCAACAGAGAGCGCGGCTCCCTTTTTAAAGGGTGCCCTGATCCACGTGAAAACAAAACTGTTCCCCCGTGTCTGTGTGGGTTTCCTCCGGGTGCTCTGGTTTCCTCCCACAGTCCAAAGATGTGCAGGTTAGGTGGGGTTACGGGGATAGGGCGAGGGAGTTGGTAGGGTGCTCTTTCGGAGCATTGGTGCAAACTCGATGGGGCGAATGGTCAGCCTCCTTCTGCACTGGAGGGATTCTATGGACTCTAAGGACACTTTTGAATGAGAATATAATTAGTTCTATAATGTACGGTGGTACTTTTATAAGTCACATCGTAGCATAAAAACAGAGGACTTAGGAGAAAGAGTAGGCCATTCTTCCCTTTGAACCTGCTCGGCCGTCCGATCAAAACATGGCGGACCTGGTTGTGGTCTCAATTCCACTTTCCTGTCCGCCCTTGTTTCATAGATTATCATAGAATTTACAGTGCAGAAGGAGGCCATTCGGCCCATCGAGTCTGCACCGGCTCTTGGAAAGAGCACCCTACTCAAGGTCAACACCTCAACCCTATCCCCATAACCCCACCCAACACTAAGGGCAATTCTGGACACTAAGGTCAATTTATCATGGCCAATCCACCTCACCTGCACATCTTTGGGCTGTGGGAGGAAACCGGAGCACCCGGAGGAAACCCACGCACACACGGGGAGGATGTGCAGACTCCGCACAGACAGTGACCCAAGCCGGAATCGAACCTGGGACCCTGGAGCTGTGAAGCATTTGTGCTATCCACAATGCTACCGTGCTTGTTGTAATATGCCTGTAACAGATATCAACATGACATTACTGGAAGGGAAATGTATCATGTGATCTCGTCTTGGTTTCACGTTTGCTTTGAGCAGAGCACACACACTCACAGCTCTGCTGTATTTAAGTTTTATATCTATGTGTAACTGTTCTCATGTCCTTACTCTTAATAAACAAACACATGTGTTTACCCAATCCCTTATGAGCGATTGGTGCCTTGTGCCTTGTACAGTAAATAAGCTCAAGGATTATATCATTATAAGAGCACAACAGCCCCATAACCCTTAACTCCCTTGTCTATCAGAAATCTGTCTAACTCAGCCTTGAATTTATTCAATGACCCTGCCTCCACTGGTCTCTGGGGAAGAGAATTTCAAAGATTAATGATGCTCTGAGAAAAAAATTCTCCCCATCTCCATCTTAAAATGGACACCTCTTATTTT
Source organism: Scyliorhinus torazame (assembly GCF_047496885.1). Lineage (NCBI taxonomy): Eukaryota > Metazoa > Chordata > Chondrichthyes > Carcharhiniformes > Scyliorhinidae > Scyliorhinus > Scyliorhinus torazame. Next base: position 101,669,646 of record NC_092725.1, read on the forward strand.
TTTAAACCGTGCCCCCAAGTTCTTGTCTCTCCCAGAAGAGGAAACATCATCCAGGTATCCAGCCTATCAAGTTCCCCTAGGATCTTTTATGTTTCAATAAAGTCACCACTCATCCTTCTAACTTCCAATGGGTATAGGCCCAACCTGTTCAACCTTTCTTCATTAAAATAAGCCCTTCATCCCAGGAATGAACCTGATTAATTTTCTCTGAACTGTTTCTAACGCAGTTATATCCTTTTTCAAATAGCAAAACCAAAGCAGTGCACAGTATTCCAGATGTGGTCTCACCAAGGCCCTGTACAGCTGCAGTAAAATGCTTGTCATGATATCCACAACAGCATATCATGGTGCAATCACCCACACACTGATGGACAGGCAGTTGGACCAACCAGCACACACATAACATCGCAGCCAATCACCAGTGAGAGCACACACACTATAAAACAGGGAACACCACAGTTCCCGCTCATTCTACCAGGAGATAGCTCAGAGCACAGAGCTCACAGCGTGCCATTCAGACATAGACCATGTACTGAGTGCCTCACTAGGATAGTGATAGGGCTGGGTCCACAGGTTAGCTGGTGAAGCACGTACTCAAGCCAGTAGTTAGTTGTTTTCGTTGATTAGACAATAAAACAGAGTTGTACCATCTACAGCCGTGTCGGATCATTTGTGCATCAGAACACCCAATGCTGGATTTAATTTTAATTCATTCAATAGACTCCAGGCTTTAAAGATTAACCTCCAGGACACTATTACAGGGCAACACTTGGGTGCATAAAAATATCGTGGGCTGGATTCTCCGGTTGGCGCACCAAAATCGCGTTCGGAGAATCCAAATTCCCGACAGAATCAGGGGCGACGCTGCTTCCGGGAGGCTCCGCCCCCTCCAAAGCGGCGTACTCGCAGAGTACGCCACGCCACATATCTCCAGCCTCGGGCCATTGCCTGAGGCCTGCCCCCCAATGCTCCGCCCCCGACCGGCTGAGTTCCCGACGGCGTGGGTCTCTCATGGTCTCACCCGTCGGGAACTCAGTGTGCCGGCTGCGGACTCAGTCCAGCGCCCCAACAATACCGGGGAGGGCCGATCCGCGGGTCGGGGGGGGGGACACATTATTTGGGACTGGGGGCACTGGGGGCGGTCCTGGGTAGGCGAGCCAGCCGAAGAGGGGACTGTTTCGCGGGCAGGGTCCACGAGCGGCATCCACCATGAAGCACGGCTCAGCGGCTGCAGGCCGCCGCTGTGCGCATGTGCGGCCACGGACCCGGCAATTCTCCCGGAGGTATTGGCAGCAAGAGCCGGGTGCTCCGTGCTGCCTTCTTGCTAGCACCCGGCAAAATGGGGAATCGGTGACCGTTTTACGCCAGTTTTCCTGGCGTAAAACACCACCGTTCCCACGCCGGCGGGGGTGGGGGGGGGAACGGGACGACGACGACGACATAGGGCAAAATTCTCCGTTATCGGCGGAAAGTCCACCGATCGGCGCAAAAACACGGCGCAAATCCGACTTGCGTCACGTCGGAAAAATGGGTCGATAGTCTCCGGCCCGAAATGGGCTAGCAGCGACGTAACAGGATCCGCGCTTGCGCAGTGGTTCACGCCGTGCGGCGTCATACGCGCCGCACGGCGTGACGGCTCAAAAGGCCGCGCTGCTCCCCCCCACCCGACCGGAACACCCGACCGCAACACCCGACTGGATTGCTGGCCGCCGCTCAGCCCCGAGGTTCGAGTCACGCGATGTGGAGGCGCTCCTGGACGCGGTGGAGCAGAGGAGGGATGCCCTGTATCCCGGGCACGGCCGCAGAGTTGCCCCACGCCACAGTCGGCGTCTGTGGAGGGAAGTGGCAGAGGCCGTCACCGCTGTGGCCCTGACACCACGGACAGGCACCCAGTGCCACAAGAAGGTAAACGACCTCGTCAGAGCAGGCAGGGTGAGCCTCCCCATATCCCCCTCCCCATATCCCCCCTCCCCCATATCCCCCCTCCCCCATATCCCCCATATCCCCCTCCCTCATATCCCCCCTCCCCATATCCCCCATATCTCCCCTCCCCCATATCCCCCCATCCCCCATTTCCCCCCTCCCCCATATCCCCCCTCCCCATATCCCCCCTCCCCATATCCCCCCTCCCCATATCCCCCCTCCCCCATATCACCCCTCCCCCATATCACCCCTCCCCCATATCCCCCTCCTCATATCCCCCATATCCCCCCTCCCCCATATCCCCCTCCCCCATATCCCCCCTCCCCATATCCCCCTCCCCCATATCCCCCCTCCCCCATATCCCCCCTCCCCATATTCCCCATATCCCCCCTCCCCCATAACCCCCCTCCCCCATATCCCCCATATCCCCCCCTCCCCCATATCCCCAAGTGAATCCAGCCCTAACCTTAACCGCTACAATGCACGCGCAACCGATGGCGTGCATTCATATGCCTGCCAAACAGTGTTGCCTTTTACCCCTGCCCCCCCCCCCCCCACAGGATAAGCGCGCACACAACAATAGGGAGCATGTGAGGACTGGAGGTGGCCCCGCTGATGAGAGGCCACTGACCGAACACGAGGAAAGGGCCCTGGAACTGGCTGGCGGACCTGAGGACCGGGAGGTTGCTGATGCAGAGGTCGGGGGCGCAC